>NC_139653.1:46164093-46259093 GCF_951799395.1 Argentina silus | reverse complement strand
GGTACTGGATAGAGACGGTAGAGAAAGACAGGAAAGGGCATGTCAGCAGGGCATGGGCTAGATTCAAACCCATGCTGACATTGGCATATGTGTGCACTGTAGGCCATGGTGCTAGACCACTGGACCACATCAGGCCACATAATATCCCTTTTCTAGTGTAACTTGTTATTTGTATTTGTTGGACCTCAAAATATAAAAATGTCTCTAATGTTGCAGTAGAAATGTGGGTATATAACATAACACATGAACATGAGCACAGATGTAATAAAGTTACACTCAAATAAGAACCACAGGTACAACGTTTTGTCAGATGATGTACCGCAAATAACAGAAATTCAAAATTATCCACAATTCTCTCGCAAATATGCTCTCCTCTGTTGCTAGGGAATTATGGATAATTGCGAATTGATGTTATTTCTGTTGCATTATCACACTAACTACCGAATGTTCCTGTGATGTTGGTTCTTATTTGATTCTAATTGTATTATATCTGAACATATGTTCCAAGTGTTTTGTTTGGCTTGTTGGACCAGCGGCCATTACCGTGAAGTGTGTACAAGTCTATAGATCCACCACTTTAGAATTACAACGGCCAATCAAGAGCCTTCATCTAGTGTACTTTAAGAGTACTCTTCTTCTGGGTGCACCCTTTGAAGAATGTTTTTGGGTTCCATTTAGAACTCTCTTTGGAAAGGCATAAACATGGAACCCAAAAGGGTTCAAAATACATACAGTTGTGGTCAGAAGTTTAATTCTAGCCTGATGGCTAAATCAGGCTAGAATTAAGGTCTTAGAATGGAATGACCTTCACAAAGTCCTGACTTAAAGCCCATCGAGAACATGTGGAGTGTGCTGAAGAAACAAGTCTGTGTCAGAAAGCCAACGAATTTAGTTGAACTGCACCGATTCTGTCAAGAGGAGTGGTCAAAGATTCAACCAGAAGCTTGCCAGAAGCTTGTGGATGGCTACCAAAAGCGTCTAATTGTGGTGAAAATGGCCAAGGGAAATTTAACCAAATATTAGCATTGCTGTATGTATATTTTTGACCCAGCAGATTTTGTCACATTTTCAGAAGACCCATAATAAATTCATAAAAGAACCAAACTTCATGAATGTTTTTTGTGACAAAGAAGTATATAATGGTTCAAAGAAGTATGCTCCAATCAATCCATCACAGAAAAATAAGAGTTGTAGAAATGATTGGAAACTCAAGACTGCCATGACATACATGTTCTTTACAAGTGTATGTAAACTTCTGACCACAACTGTATACTGCACATTATTAATTCATAATAGGAAAGCAAAGAAGACAACCACAGTTAATATAAAATACATACTAAAATAGCAGAGGGTTCTAGGTAGAACCCTTAGAAGATAAAAGGGTTCTCAGTAGAACTCTTCACAGAGAGTTCTAGGTAGAACCCTTAGAAGACAAATGGGTTCTTGGTAGAACCTTCCACAGAGAGTTCTGGGTAGAACCCTTACAAGACAAAAGTTGTTTCTAGGGAGCACCTAGTTTTCTAAGAGTGTATGATTGAAACCTATCATATGAAATGTACTGTGGCAGAGTTTAATTGTGTTTCACCATGTTGATGTTCAGATGAACTGTGTACAGACAAATAGCAGATGTAAGATGCCTTTGATAACCCAGGTATAGAGAAAATGAAATATGAACATTCAAAAAACATTATGATTGAAACAAGTCTCCCTCAGGCTCCTTATTTTTCAAATGCCAGTGTTGTTGTGTGATGTTGCTCACTGCTGTAGCCAAAAGCAAAATCTTGCCTTCAAATTTCCTTTCGTCTTTTTTTGTCCGCTCCAAATGAAGTTGGATCTAAAGATGCAGTCACTGCCTTCTTGGTCTCTCTCTACCCTTCTCTCTCTGCCAGGGATGATTCTATCACTCCAGGCAGGTTTCTCTCCTCAGTTCCTTCCAACCCCAATCTGCTGTTTTTTTTTGTTATTCCTTTGCTTTTCAAGTCCCCTGTTGAGAAGTCATGTATATTCCATGCTTTGGTCTTGCTTGCAGATCTGCAAAAATAAAAGAGTGTAGGATGAGGTGTACAGTTTCAGTTCTCAGGTGCCAATTCCTGAGATGTACTTGAGAAGATTCAATCATGAATAAAATCAGTCACAGACTCCATTTTTAAATATTTTTGGGAATAGATGAATCCAGTACTGACCGTCCTCAGTGTCTCACTTCAAAACGTGTACACTCAATATGTTTACATGTTTGATTACATTGATGTGATCTTCAAATGCTGTAATCAGAATATGCTTATGGATTTATTGTTATGTACAGAACAACTACAAATAAAGTGATATAGTTATATGGTTTTATATGAAGTTCCTATATAATTACACTTCTCAAACATATGACATTTTGTAAAAGTATCTTTTATGAGTAGTCAGATTTGACGATGTAGCAAGTCATATGACTTTTACTTTAAAACAACACAGAAATTGGGCCAGGGAAAATACATATATATATATATATATATATATATATATATATATATATATATATATGTATAAAAAAAGTATTATACAAAATGGTGAAACAAACTATATAATTGAATTGAATTCTAGATTACACCCACTTACTTCATTCCCTCTGCTGACACAATGGCAGTCTCTAATCTTCTACATTGTAGGCTGCCCCTCTCTGTTCACAAGGCCATTTCAGAACAAATTGATGATAGAGAACAACAGAGTCAAATGGTCAAGGTCTGCAGCACTCCAGCATTCTAGCACTCTGATGCATTCTGACACCTTATCAATTTACCGGCAACAGCACCATTTATCGAGAGGACAATGGGTTGAGGTGTGCTATTACAGTGGGGGAGAGTTCTACTGATGCTCTCCTCCCTCTCTCTCAGATTCCAGCACAAAAAGACAACTTGAGGGCATGATGGCTACCTATTCCTACCTACCCGTGATGACTACCTATTCCTACCTACCCATGATGACTACCTATTCCTACCTACTCATGATGGCTACCTATTCCTACCTACCCATGATGGCTATGGAAACTACTGTATCTCAGAGATCTCTGAGGTTCAAGTTGTTGAGAAATTGTGGCGATCGAATGTTTTATTGCCAGAACCGTGTGATAATCAGGTGATAATCAGGTGATAATCAGGTGATAATCTAGTAGGTAAACCAGGTGCTCCAAGCATCGCATATTGTTGATGAATTAGTCTTGTTCCCACACACTTCCACCCAAATGTGTGAGTGCATGTCAAAAACAGACGGTGGATAGCCATTGGCTTTAATTGCCATCAATCATCTCCTGCAACACTTTCCCCCCCCAGTGCTTGCACACCACAGGTTTCTGATTCAGAGCTCCGCCTCGCAGCCGTGTGATTCGCTGAAATCAAATAATAACAAATACTTTACTCAGTAAACTCACTCCCACTAAGGCCAGATTTGATTTGTTGTTATTCCATTCTTACATGCGCTGTGTGCAAGGGAAAACTTTAAGAAGCAGACGTTTCTAACTATGGACTTTGAGCTATAGTCTTTGTGGTGTTGAGCTTACATTTGTACACTCTACAACTTTGCTTGTTAGAACTCTAAAACCTCTCCTTCTGAATCTGTAATCCCCCTTGGGGGGAGGAATGTGGGGAGAGTACAGGAGACAGTGTTGTAGAGGGTAAGGCTGGTTGATCCCACTGCTGTCCATGGTCCTGACTTCTCTACAGCTAACAGGTGGTGCTGAACGGACAACTTGGCTGTGCTGGCAGGTCAATCACACACCCCACACACCCCACACACACCACACACACACACACACACACACACACACACACACACACACACACACACACACACACACACACACACACACACACACACACACAGACACACACACACACACACATAGACACACACACACACACACACACACACACACACCCCACATACACCCCACACACACACAGACACAGACACAGACACACACAGACACGCATGCATGCACGCACACGCGCGCACACACACACACACACACACACACACACACACACACACACACACACACACACACACACACACACCTTCTCTAGGGCTCTAGCTGAGGCGCCTGTGGGCAAAAGAGGGTCCCTGAAATGTGATCTCATGGGATAGATAGAGGAGGATACACTAAAGGGGGAGACTGGAGTGTCATTTGACTGTAAACCGCTGTGATGATGTTCTCCCTTACAAACAGCTCTAGATTTGAATACTCATGGTTGGAAGACGGGTATAAAACAGAATGTTGAGGAACAGATCTTTCTCTTTGTTTTCTGGTCAGTGGTACCAGCTGTGAGTGCAGTATAAAGGCAGTGTGGTCTGTTGTTCCCTCTCTCTCTCTCTCTTTCTCTCTCTCTCTCTCCCTCTCTCTCTCTCTCTCCTCTCCATTTCTCTCTGTCTCTCTCTCTCTCTCCTCTCCATTTCTCTCTCTCTCTCTCTCTCTCTCTCTCTCCCTCTCTCTCTCTCTCTCCTCTCCATTTCTCTCTGTCTCTCTCTCTCTCTCTCCTCTCCATTTCTCTCTCTCTCTCTCCCTCTCCCTCTCTCCCTCTCCTTCTCTCTCTCCCTCTCTCTATTTGTCATTTACCATGAGGACAGAATGTAACATTTCTTTATGATGTATTTGCCTTGTGATAGTTGTATATGTTTACAACGCTATTAAAGCCTCATTTGATTTATTCTCACTTGATCATTCTTGCTCTAATCAACCAAAACTCAACAATTCTCTGCACAGTGCTATTTAATTTATTTGGAGTTCGATTATTCATATTGAGATATGCGTTGTTATTAACAATACAGAGCCAAATGTCCTTGCCAACCATTCATATTGTAACCGCCAACCTATAACGCTCTACAACACCATGCCTACAAGCAAAAGGAGTGTCAGTCGTTTGTTAACATTGACCATTTTAACATTGACCATTTTATTTTAAGATTGAAGGGCTGTTGACCATGTAGTGCACAAGCTTTTAACCCATGTTTTAAACACTTAATCACTAGTTATTCTATGGGCTTTGCACTGTTTTTACCAAACTAATGACTGCACTATATGTTAGATACTGTGTTGTATTTTCTGTGTCTGCGTCATTTCTGTTTATGCTGCCTTCTTCACTTGCAAAGGAGGTGAGAACCATAATGTGGCTTCTCTGGTTAAATAAAGGATACATTAAAAAATACAAAAACATTATAGCAGTTTGTACGCTAATACTGCAGTGCCGATGTCATGTGTTTCATAGATATATATTTTTTTCATATTGGAAAGAAAAGACAGATATAATGTGAAGTGCTTTTAGCACGCTTGAATAAATTCAATGTATTACCATAATTATGAACCATGCAATTATAAGCTAACCTGTACTCCCGGAGGAGCAATTCCAATACAATAATTGTTTAACAATTACTGTTGTTCTTTCATTCACGCAAGTTAAATCAAATTCAATAGCCTCTACAATAGCAATTCTTCCTCCATATTTCTGGGTCCACAACCACATGCTGTAGTTTTTAATTTAATTTATTTATTTATCCTTTATTTATAACACGGAAAGCACCTTGAGACCAGGGTATCTTTTTCAATTGTGCCCTGATTATATAATCTAAACACATTATTTGCATTCCATTCCATTGACAATACATTTACATACAGTTTTTACAGACAACAATCATTCATAACAACAACAATCCTCAAAACAGCAATCAAGTTTCTCAAATGGCCCACTGAAACTAAGGCATCGAGTCTCATGCAAATCATTCCATGCCCTATGGGCACGGTAACTAATTAGTTAAATGCCAGGATTGAGGAGCACTATAGAGAAACACCCCTGTCTCGGGACATTCCATATAAGGTCAAGACAGGAAACACCCTACATAAGAGACATGACAGAATCAGAGCTGTCTCCATCTGAACAATGACTGATCTTGCAGCAAGGGAGTTCAGTATGTGGGCTAGCCTCTCTCTCTCTCTTTCTCCCTCTCTCTTCTCTCCCACAACCTCTCTCTCTCTCTTTCTCCCTCTCTCTTCTCTCCCACAACCTCTCTCTCTCTCTTTCTCCCTCTCTCTTCTCTCCCACAACCTCTCTCTCTCTCTTTCTCCCTCTCTCTTCTCTCTCACAACCTCTCTCTCTCTCTTTCTCCCTCTCTCTTCTCTCCCACAACCTCTCTCTCTCTCTTTCTCCCTCTCTCTTCTCTCCCAGCCTCTCTCTCTCTCTTTCTCCCTCTCTCTTCTCTCCCAGCCTCTCCCTCTCTCTTCTCTCCCACAACCTCTCTCTCTCTCTTTCTCCCTCTCTCTTCTCTCCCAGCCTCTCTCTCCCTTCTCGTTGCCTCCTCTTTCTTTCACTCTTTCACTTTTCTTTCTCTCTCTCTCCCAATCTCTCCCCAACCTCTCTCTCCCTCTTTCTCTCTCTCTCCCTCTTTCTCTCTCTCTCCCTCTTTCTCTCTCTCTCTCTCTCTCCCCAACCTCTCTCTCCCACTCTCTCCCCAACCTCTCTCTCCCTCTTTCTCTCTCTCTCTCTCTCTCCCTCTTTCTCTCTCTCTCTCTCTCTCTCTCTCTCTCTCTCTCTCTCTCTGATGAGGGGGTGAGGCCTAAACCAAAGTGTTCCACTCAATCCCAGCCCCCTGAGGACAGGACTAGTCTCCATGCATCCAAGCCATGACGAATTACCTGTCCACCTGCATCCTACTCTCATAGTCAAACACATCCCCTAACTCTGCAACACTAGGCTTGTGTTCTAACAGGAGTACTGTAACAGGCTGGAATATGGATTATGTTATATTTATAGCTTTTGTCGTATGATATACTAATAACGGGTTTAAACCAGGGGAGGCTGGTGGAGGTTGAAATCGGAGGACAGACTCACACATGTTTGATACCATTCCTCATTCTGTTCCATGCATTACAATGACCATGTCCTCCATTTTCTCCCCCCACCAGCCCACACTGGTTTAAACCAGAGGTGGAAAGAGTACCGGAATTTAATTCAAGTAAAAGTACAAGTTGTAGTCTAGGAAACTGCTTAAGTAAGAGTAAAAAAGTAGCTTATTAAAATGTTAATTAGTATTTTTTATTAGCTCATTTCATCCTCATTACCTGATGCACAAGATTTCCTATGCAATGTTTTTTTAGAGAGGAAGACAGGAAATTAATGTAAGAACCAACATATTTTAATTCAGTATTCCATAAGGTAATTATTCAAAGCATACAGTTCACAAATTAATTGAAAATATAATATAAAAACCATAAAAACATACAATTTGACTGACCCACTAACCCATCCAGCCAGTTACTGCCTCATTCTCTCACTCTCTCACACCCTCACCCCTTCACTCACTCACTCACTCTCTCACCCCCTCACTCACTCACACACTCACTCACCAATTTTTTTTTACATTTAGCATACGCTTTCATTCAAAGCGACTCACAACAATTTTCAAAATTGATTACAGTCTATTCGAGCTTACCTGTAAAGAGCAATCCAGCACAGCTGAAAAGATATTCACAGGCAGCAGATGCAGGCAGACCAGTGTTTAGTTTGATGGACAGCTTTTTGGTGTGTGGAAAGGAATGAAGAAAGTCTATCTTTATCAGATGCACAGGCAAGGTACCCATCCAGCTCCCCTGTAGCTTGTGGCCTTCTGGGCCGGACTGATGAGAAGAAGTCATCAGATGAGTGTGCTCTCTGTGGCTCTACCTCCTCCTCAGGCATGGTGTCAAGATGGTGTTTAATGTAAACCAAACCTATGTAGTGGCGAATCCATAACAAAATACATATTAACTTCTTCTGAAAACAACCTAGTTCAGTTGCATATAATATCAATGATGCCTCAACAAATGAAATGTAAATGAAGGGAAAAATGAACATCACAGTAGAGAACTCTACTGTGACCTCCTCCCAGACAAGAACCAACCACTTATCCTGTGTGGCGAACATCACAGCGACAGCAAGCTCCTGTAGATTCTTCCTCTGCAACATCAGAAGGATACGTCCATTCCTCCCCAGAGAAGCAGCACAACATTTGGTCCAAACACTTGTGATCTCTCGCCTTGACTACTGCAACGCACTCTTCGCCGCACTCCCTGCCTCCGCCATCAGGCCTCTGCAGCTCATCCAGAATGCTGCTGCCCATGTGGTGTTTAATTGCCCCAAATTCTTCACTGGCTCCCGGTAACAGCCCGCATCAGATTCAAGACCCTGGTGCTCGGCAAAGGGAACAGCCCCTCCGTACTTGCAAGCAATGGTTAGCCCCCAAACCCCTGCCCGATCACTCCGCTCTACCACCATAAATTAATTAATTTAAAAAAAAAAATCGTCCTTTCTTCTAGCATTGTGACGGCCAATAGCCCCTAGTCCGAGCATAGATTACTTTTTCTTATGATGACTGATGGATAGATGATTCACTCACTTAGACAAATGTATTTTTTGTAAGTTGCTTTGGATACAGGCATCTGCTAAATGCCATAAAAATGTAAATGTAATGTTTTAAACTTTGGCAAACGGATTGCTACAGAGATGAGCTCAGGTTTCTGCATCATTTGTCCAAAACAGTCTTTGGAGACCCTCCTGCAAGGCATGGATGAGTGGAAGACAGCTCTTGCTAGTAGCTCCCATCCTCGTCAGCTTTGCTTGAAGTTCCGTCAGTAGCAGCCTCCCCATGTGTGTCTTAGTCTCTGACTGAAGGATGTTCAGAGCCATCGCCACAGGCTTCATCATGGCACAGACAGGAATAGTCAGACTGGAATGCGATTTCTGCAGGGTTCAGCCTGTAAAACATTATTTAATTTCAGCACCTGTTATTGTAATCAGAACTCCTGGACAAGTAGGTGTTCAAGAACTGTAATTGGAATACATACATGGATATATGCAATATGAAATGTTACTCACATTTTCACTTTTAATTCTGTGCAAACGTTCCTGATCGCATCCTCTCCCCTCTCCTGTATGATGCACAGGTTCTCTGTGGTCCTCTTTGGCTCAGCTGGTAGAGCATGGTGCTAACAACACTTAGGTTGGGGGTTCGATTCCCGCTGGGACAATATACACTGACAAATGTATGCCCTCACTGCAATGTAAGTCGCTTTGGATAAAAGCGTCAGCTAAATGGGATATATTCTGCATGAGATCTTCTCCACAGCCAGTTGAGTTCCATCGCGTTTGATTGGGCTGGATCAACTGCAGGTGGCTTCTTCTACAACTTCCACAGCCAAGTATGACCGCCTCATTTTATTCCGCATTGTTTGGCATTTCGCGAAGGTTGTCCTGCCAACCAGCAATCTATTGTTGAGTCTATTGTAACTGAGCTTTATTTAGGTGTGCTATGACAGTCTTCTTCATGTGGGAGGAAGCTTTCTGAATTCTACCACGCACTATGGGTCTTGAAATGACAGTACATTGAGGTTGCAGTGTGGTGATGATGTCTTTGAAGGCTGGTTGCTCAACCACAGGGAACAGCTTCGCAAACAAAGTTGCGCTGGGACCATATATACTGAAAAATGTATGCACTCACTGCAATGTAAGTCGCTTTGGATTAAAGCGTCAGCTAAATGGCGTATATTATATTATTATATTATGACAAGCTTGTCAAGAGTCGCCTGCTTGACACGTTTCCCTCCTCCCACAGCCAACATACACAAACACACACACACACACACACACACACACACACACACACACACACAATATGTGTATACAACTATTGCAAAATGTTAACTATTATTGGGTGATGATTTCATGCTTGAAGAATTGGCCTTCCAAATATCTGTCCTACTTAGCTAGCTAGTAATTAGTAGTAGGTTGATGTGTTAACTAGCAACAACTTTAGCATGTTCTCTGGCCAGCAAATAGCCAAATCTGTCATCACAGTTAGCTTTCCTTAAATTCGACAGTGAATTTTTGTAAGCAGATAATTCCGCCATCCTGGGGAGTCAGAGCTTACACTGCATGATGCTGCGTTTGCCTCAGACGTCCTTTACTTGTCAAACAGCTTGATTAGATGTGGCCAGGGATGTTTGTGTTCCTTCTCTCCTCCAGATTCAGAGTTGCTAAGGTGACCAGTATCTGCATCCTCCTTCAAAACGTCCCTCTCCATCTCCATCTCCATCCTTCTTAACTCCACTCCTTCAAAACTTCCCTCATCATCTCCATCTCCATCCTTCTTAACTCCACTCCTTCAAAACTTCCCTCATCATCTCCATCTCCATCCTTCTTAACTCCACTCCTTCAAAACGTCCCTCATCATCTCCATCTCCATCCTTCTTAACTCCACTCCTTCAAAACTTCCCTCATCATCTCCATCTCCATCCTTCTTAACTCCACTCCTTCAAAACTTCCCTCATCATCTCCATCTCCATCCTTCTTAACTCCACTCCTTCAAAACTTCCCTCATCATCTCCATCTCCATCCTTCTTAACTCCACTCCTTCAAAACGTCCCTCATCATCTCCATCTCCATCCTTCTTAACTCCACTCCTTCAAAACGTCCCTCATCATCTCCATCTCCATCCTTCTTAACTCCACTCCTTCAAAACGTCCCTCATCATCTCCATCTCCATCCTTCTTAACTCCACTCCTTCAAAACTTCCCTCACCATCTCCATCTCCATCCTTCTTAACTCCACTCCTTCAAAACTTCCCTCATCATCTCCATCTCCATCCTTCTTAACTCCACTCCTTCAAAACTTCCCTCATCATCTCCATCTCCATCCTTCTTAACTCCACTCCTTCAAAACGTCCCTCACCATCTCCATCTCCATCCTTCTTAACTCCACTCCTTCAAAACGTCCCTCATCATCTCCATCTCCATCCTTCTTAACTCCGCTCCTTCAAAACGTCCCTCATCATCTCCATCTCCATCCTTCTTAACTCCACTCCTTCAACGGGCCGATCTGACTCAAATTCAACCGTATGACTGACTGAGTGACCATCGTGCAGATCTTGGGCGCGTTGCTCGGTATTTGATTTGATATGATGATGATGATGATGATGATAATGATGATGACAATATGCTAAAACCTGCCACAATGAATTTGCTACAGATATAATTATACTCTGTAGGGAATAACACAAAAAAACAAGTAAAGAAGTAGAATACTTTGTTAAAAACACACTCAAGTAAAAATAAAATTACACACTTTCATCTACTCAATTACAGTAATGTGAGTAGTTGGAATTTATTACCTTCCACCTCTGGTTTAAACCATGACTATAATTATGATGATAATGACATTATGGCAACAGGGTTTTTACAGCAATGAAGTGAGTGATCACGTCTTTGATCTTAGCGTTTGAAAGGCCGGTTGTTTCTATCATTGTTCTCCTCTAGTGAGTGTTTTTAATGAGCCAGGCATTCTTTATCACTGGAAAATATAAACATCCACGAAAAACATTTACACACCCACAAAACAACGTTACATGTGTGTGTGTGTGTGTCATGCATTATGTATAAGGAGAATGAGTATTGCAACATTGTTTTACAAATGCTTATTTTAATCCAACACTCTGCAGTCCGGTGTGATGCAATATGTCAGCTTGAGCTATGTACTGTATCATGGACGGTTTAATAAGGTCAATACAAGCTGTCATGAGCTGTTATGAAGCTTATTTAAATCCTTACAATTCTCCATACAACCTTTGTCTAATGCATTTTGAATGCTTAAATGCATTATAAATGCTATTTTAAGGAACTTTTGCAGCAAGTATTCAGGTGCCCTATCCTATGGCAGTGATAGACAATGTTATCTTAGACCATACACAGATGGTACACAGAGTGTGTTCCTGGTTTTATTCAGGCCCGCCCGTGAAGTACACCGTGGGTGTCAAGATAACCCGAACATTATCTTACAACGCATACACGGTGGAACACCGTCTGCATATGCTCTCTCCATCAGATAGTCAGTCTCCATAAGAGAAGTCGACTCATGAATTGATCATGAAAGTCTTCACACATGCCAAGACAAGCTTGATTTATATTTCATCGACTAGTCCTGTTGTCATTTTGAATCTGGACTATTCATTGAACAGAAGGCGCGAGGCATTTCTTTGGGAATGAAAATATTCTATCTTGGCCCTATAAGGTATTCATTATGGATTAGATTTCATATTCTTTCTATTTTTTTTTTTTTCCATCCGGTGCTGTGCAAGCTGCATATCCTCATTCCTCCTCATTCATATGACCTTATGGTGTGACTACAATTGTTCAGAACTCTGAAATATTACTGTCACTGCTGTGAACCGAAGTGTTGGTATAAGTGCAAATTGACAGACAGTGCACATGGCCGTAACCAGGGTTTTTATCAAGGTCACGTGTCCTAGGAGATGTCTCTTTTCCATCTCCACAGCTAGAAACTGCATTTTGAAGCACTCTGAACTACATATCAACTGAATGGATCAGCTAGAAACTGCATTTTGGAACACTTTGAACTACACATCGACTGAATGGATTGCATATTTTGGCAACTTTGCTAATGCCACTCCCGCAACATAGGCAAGCTGTTTCAATGCAATACAGTTGTATCATATCAATGATTCAATAGATTTGAGACACTTTCTTCATCTTATTTTTTGTTGGGATCCTTGAGCATTTCTCTACCTCTCTGTCTTACCACTCTCAGTGCTCCTATTTGCACACACACACCTCTGCTGACTTTGCACGGCCCTCCACCCCAGGGCCCTATACTCCACAGCCCTCCACTCCTACCATGGTTCTCCCTCCACTCCATGACCCTCCCTCTACTCCACGACCCTCCCTCCAGTCCACGGCCCTCCATCCACAGCCCTCCCTCCACTCCACAACCCTCCCTCCACTCCACGCCCCTCCCTCTACTACACGGCCCTCCCTCCACTCCATGACCCTCCCTCCACTCCACGACCCTCCTTCCCACCATTGCTCTCTCTCCACTCCACTCCACGACCCTCCCTCCCACCACGGTTCTCCCTCCACTCCACGCCCCTCCCTCTACTACACGGCCCTCCCTCCACTCCATGACCCTCCCTCCACTCCACGACCCTCCTTCCCACCATTGCTCTCTCTCCACTCCACTCCATGACCCTCCCTCCCACCACGGTTCTCCCTCCACTCCTTGACCCTCTCTCCACTCCACGACCCTCCCTCCACTCCACGACCCTCCCTCTACTCCACAACCCTCCCTCTACTCCACAACCCTCTCTCCATTCCACAACCCACCATCCCACCACGACCCTTCCTCCCACCACGGTTCTCCCTCCACTCCATGACCCTCCCTCCCACCATGGTTCTCCCTCCACTCCTTGACCCTCTCTCCACTCCACGACCCTCCCTCCACTCCACGACCCTCTCTCCATTCCACAACCCACCATCCCACCACGACCCTTCCTCCACTCCACGGCCCTCCACTCCATTCTGCCTCTGTAGTGCACCAAATTTGTGCTATTTTGTTGCCAGGTGAAAGCAAAATGCAGGACAGAGAGAGAGAGAGAGAGAGAGAGAGAGAGAAATAAATAGAGAGAGTGTGTTTGCTCATTAACACAACAAAGCAAATTGCAGAATTGACCATCATTTATCACAAACTTCACTTGCAATTGGATCATGGAATTATTACTCAAAATGTCATCACCTCCTCTATTGTAGTTACAGCCCAGCATGTCTGAGCCATAAGGACAGGGTGCCTTCCAGCACTAGTATATTAGCAGAGAGATTGACAATGTGTTGCTGCAGGCTTGTAGTAGCAGCACCTCACACACGCACGCACGCACGCACGCACGCACGCACGCACGCACGCACGCACGCATGCCCCTTAAACACGCCACTTAAAATACCTTTTAACACAAGCAAGCGCACATGAAACACATTCACAGGCAACCACACACACACACACACACACACATCCCCCACTCCCCTTCCCAAAACACACAAACACTCCTCGCTCTGTAAAAAAAAAGTTTGTTTAGCAGTAATTTCGTTAAACGACTTCCTCTCCAATGACCGGCTTTCCACATCCAGGCAGCAGCAGCTGAGTGGAAAAGGACAGATAATTGATTTAAATAAGGCACATTTGTGGGTTCCTGGTTCTCCTCTGTGTCTCTCCCCTCTCCTTCTCTGTGCTGGTAACATTTGTATACTGGCAGCAGAGCGACAAACATTTTATCTTCATGAATAATTCAACCAAAGCACCAACGTGCATGGCTCAGACGAAATTTACGAAAACAACCTGTAAATATTTGTCTTTAGAGTCTACAGTACGTCCTTGAGATAGAGTATTCTTTAACTGTGAATTATTCACAGTGTGCCTCTTTGACTGTGCTGTCATCTCCAACCCAAAGCAAACCATTGGGGGGTTTGAAGAGTGAGATCAGAGTTAGAAAAAGTTATCTTTCTTTAATCCCCATGGAGAGGTTTCACCACTCGCTCACAAAGTCACGTTTCATCACCATGCCAATGACAGAATGGATCCTGGTCTGACACATCTGCTCTAATATTTACAGATTTGATGGCTGAAGGGTGGATTTTTGACTACATCGATTATTAAGATGTCATTGAAAGGAAAGAAACAAAAGCTTTTCAAAATGGAGCACTCACTTCCTGAGACTTCTCAAAAAAAAAAAAAAAACAGTTTCAGGATTTTAACTTCCTCTGAGTAGCTGCAGTGATGCTTTTTTTCATAAGGATACTGGATAGGTTTGACCTCCTACAAGTACATGGGCACTCAATCTACCTCTGCCTATCTACCTATCTTCCGCTGTAGACTGAAGACCCATCTCTTCAGGCTACATCTTGACTGTCCCTCCTAAAAACCTCTTCACCCCACACTACCCGTCTGTACAGTTCCTCTACTGTTAATAATTTTTTATTTTTTATTTATTTTTATCTTCTAGCATTGTGACTGCTAATGGCACCTAGTATACATTTTTGCTTATGATGACTGGTGCATAGATGATTCACTCACTCTAGACAAATGTACTTTGGATAAAAGCGTCTGCAAAATGTCAAAAATATAAATTTAAATGTCACTGTATTGATAGAAGCAAATCATTTTTTTTGCTAGATTGACCACTAGACCAAGAGCACTCATAGTATGGCAACACATGCACAGTATAAGAGCAGGCAGTTGAAGCTGACGTTGACTTGAGAAATACATGTCAACGTGCCTCTTGACAAGATGTAAAACATATTATTGAAGTAAACATTCATTCTCTTTCATTTATGTGTTCATTGAACCCTAACAACACAACAACAACAATATGTCAAGTACTGGTGAACAATGTGGATATTGTAACAGATGGTGCTCTGTTTTTTATTTTTTATTTTCCTCTTTTCCCCCCATTTTTTTAATTTTTTAAAATTAGTAAATATAATTTCAATTCTAGTTCCCCCTTTTTCCCCTTGCCCCAACCCTCCCCTAAATGGAGGGCAAGAAAATAAAATCACAACTCTAGGCTGATTCTTCCTACGTTGTTTTACTGCAGTAGGTTTATAGCAAGCAGTGGAGTTTGTGTTGAGATCGTAACATTCGTTTACCCACTATAAGACATGTATATATGTAAAACTATTTTATGAAGGCATTGTTGAATGGAACCTACCCAATAGCTTCAATGAACTCTGTTCATGACTCGCACTTACATAACTGTTTAAGTAAGTCGCGTGTATAAGAATTTAAGTCACAGTCAAACTGTTTCCATACCGTATCAGTCAAATGTCAGTCAGTAAGTTAACGTTACGTTAAATTCAATGGAGGCTAGTGGACGTCGAAATCAGAAGACAGGCTCATTGTAATCTATAGAATGGAATAAGGAAGGAAGGGTGTGTTTGATAGCATTCCTTATTCCATTCCATGCATTACAATGAGCCCGTCCTCCGATTTCTACCCCCACCAGCCTCCATCAGGAGGAGGGCGTGGGTTTCACAATGGTAGAGTTACTTTATTATCGTGCCATTGCGCCCACGGACTACGTTTGGTATGACTAGTCTTAAGTTAACAAGTCCACTCCAACAGGTGGCTTAGCTACAGTAATGGCATGCATTAAGCACACGCCTGAAGGTTTTTTAATAAAACACACACATTCGACTCCGAAATACCATCAATTATTCAATAGACTGAATTGGGGGGAGAAACCCATCTGAGTCTGTGTAATTCATCTGCCAATAGTCATCTCAGCTCTTAATGGTGCTCACCAAATTGGCAATGTCCAACGTCCTGACCTGGAGGTAAGACTAGCCCTGAACAAAAGAAAAATCCTGAATAGAGATTCTCTGTTAAAAGTCAGAGGACTTGGCTAAATCTGTGTCACTGCCTGTGAAACTGCCCAGTGTAGTGGTTATATTTGGTTCATGTTGTAATTGTGATGCTGAACCTGTCGGTAAGGGTGGCCTGATATGGGTGGTAATTGGGAGGTTAATGTATTATAAATGTAGATTCAGATAGAATAACTGGGTGTTTCACAAGTAATTAATTCATTGAGGCCTTTAATTTAGAAAAAAAAGACAAATGTAGCTTTGGGCTAAGAACAGTAAGTGTCAGGCTTAAAATACCTTTTAACACTAGCAAATGCACATGAAACACATTCACAGGCAACCACACACACACACGCACACGCACACGCACACGCACACACACACACACACACACACACGCACACTAGATCAGGAACAAACTAAAACAGGCCGTACTTTAACAGGCTCTGGAAGTACCTTCACAATAACCGACAGTTCTTCTAATTAATTTTCAAATGTTAATTTACTTGGACCTTTCCAAAGATTAATGATAGGCGGATTACAGGCACGCCAGAGCCACTCTCCCAGCCCTACCAAGAACAAAGTGTCTTTGAAAGTGCTCAGATTGCAAACATGAGTCCCTTCCCCATGGCTCTCTCTGAAGGCAAGTCTGTGGAGGAGATTTAGCCTGATCACAACTGTCTTTTATGTTCCCTGCCACTTGTCCTGACAAGGAGGAATGAGCTTCCCACAAGGAGAAAATTCACTTGTTTTTCATATCTTTTCAAAGTGCGCAGGAATGCTAACCAAAAAGACCGAATCATGGTTCTACTCAATTTTTCAGCACTCAATGTTCATATTTTGTTCTTGATTACCACTGTCAGGCCATCAGTTTTTATTCCATTCAGATGATTGTACCCTCCTGTGAAGCAATCATCGGTGAGGGGAATTAAATTAAACACCAGGCAGATCCTTAATTGCTCAGGAAAATTATTAGGTAAAGAAAGTGAGAGCCTTCTGAAAAAAAGGCCATGATATTGATGTCTTCAGTGTTCACCGCAGCACATTCTGTCAATAAAAGTCTTAAAGCTTGTGGTAGTACAAACAAAAAAAACGTAACCCCTTGCTTTCGCCATCTTTTGTCATATATAATACAGTAATTTACTTGTCATTTATAGTGCAGTAAATTAAATCGCTCTATCTTAGTTTGAACTGCTATGAATTATTCAGTGGAGGCTGAGGAAAAGGAGGATGGGTTTCCCTTGAATTTTGATACAATTAACTCATTTAGTGCCGAGGGTGAATAAAGTCGCCCAAGTTTTCAACATTCTACAGTGCCAAGGGTGACTTTATTCACCAAAAATGCATACATTTTGATGTTTCATTTTGTAGCCAATCAAAGTATTGTTGCTAGGTAAATACCACATAAACACTGCTGCTCACTCCGCCGGTCGCCAGAGACCGTCATAGAGTCTTTTATTATTTTTGATTGTTTTCATTAAGTTAATTGGCCACCCCTGTGCCTCATTTGTTACCTGCTATATAAGCCATGCCCTACTGTTGCTCTGTCTTGAGTTTCACTCAATGTATGTGCCTGTATCCCCTGTGAGTACCTCCAGTAAAGATTTTTGATGTTCTGCAACACTGAGTCCTGTCTGTTTACCACGTCACAGCAAGACAGAGCTAAGACATGGACCCAGCATAAATGGACCAAATACGCGCTGCTCTGGCAAGCCGAGGAGTCACGGTCGGGAGACATGAACAACTTCTCCAGCAAGTCATCAAGATAACATGCAAGCTCTCCCCATGGCCATCCAGCAGAGACAGGGTCAGAGTCAGGGTCAGAGTCAGAGTCAGAGTCAGGGTCAGAGTCAGAGTCAGGGTCAGGGTCAGAGTCAGAGTCAGGGTCAGGGTCAGAGTCAGAGTCAGAGTCAGGGTCAGAGTCAGAGTCAGAGTCAGAGTCAGGGTCAGGGTCAGAGTCAGGGTCAGAGTCAGAGTCAGAGTCAGAGTCAGGGTCAGGGTCAGAGTCAGAGTCAGGGTCAGAGTCAGAGTCAGAGTCAGAGTCAGGGTCAGAGTCAGAGTCAGGGTCAGGCGGCGTCAGCAACGAATCCACTACCACACGTTCATCACAAGCCACCCAGCGAAGGAGAGACCTACGGCTGCCTGCTCCAGAGTGCTACAATGGTAACCCAGGTGAATGTCAGGGGTTTCTAACACAGTGTTCGCTGGCTTTTGAATTACAAGCTGCCATATTTCCTACTGGTTGCTCTAAGGTAGCCTACATTATTTTGGTATTTACCAATAGAGCACTCTCCTGGGCCATGGCTATCTGGGAACAGCAAACGCCTACATGCTCCAGTTATCAGCTTTTCACCGAGGAGATGAGGAAGGTTTTTGATCTTCCTGTCATTGGGCGCGAGCCTGCCAACAGACTTTTTCAACCCCGACCGGGGCTCTCACACTGTTGCGGACTTCGCCACAGAGTTTTGCTGGAGAGAGTAGGTGGAATCCAGAGGCTCTCATCACCGTGTTTCGCCATGGACTTTCAGAAGAGATCTTCTGGCATCCAGAGAGACAGTTAATGGCTTAGATTCCTTTGTTAACATGCTATTATCCTAAGTGGATAATAGCATCAGAGAGAGGCGGCAATAACGCCTGTCTGTGACTTCCTCACTACCTGATCCTCCTACACTTCCTTTCCTCCCAGGGGAAGGATCTTCTCACTCTCTGCTCCTAAGACAGTTGCTATAGAGGAGTAAATCTCTGATGCCCTCGCTACTGGTTTTATCCATTCCTCCACGTCTACTGCTGGTGCCGGCTTCTCCTTCGTGGGGAAGAAGGATGGGGTCCGATCAGGGTCCGCCATTCAGCGCCAGTTCTGGTGGGCCTTCTGCACGTTCATTGGTGCAACGGTCAGTCTCCCCTTG
The DNA here is from genome assembly GCF_951799395.1 of Argentina silus. Taxonomy (NCBI): domain Eukaryota; kingdom Metazoa; phylum Chordata; class Actinopteri; order Argentiniformes; family Argentinidae; genus Argentina; species Argentina silus. The sequence continues at coordinate 46,239,983 of NC_139653.1, read as the reverse complement.
GGTTAAAACCCTCAGTCCAATGGCCAGGTGGAGAGGGTAAATCAAGACCTGGAGATGACTCTGAGGTGAGGTTTCCTCCAACCCTGCAGCCTGGAGCAGTCATCTTGTCTGGGCTGAGTATGCGCACAACACCCTAACCTGCTCTTCCACAGGCATGTCCCCGTTTGAGTGCCTGCTCGGGTGCCAGCCTCCACTGACTGTTCCCAGAGTAGGAGCCCGAGGTGGGGGTTCCTGCTGCGGAGAGGTTCACTGAGTGCTGCTGGAGGACCTGGAGGAGAGCCAGGTCAGCCCTGAAGAAGGCTTCTTTATGGCAGCAGACCCAGGCCAACAGTCATCGCAGGCTTTCGCCATAACTCCATCCGGGGCAGGGAGTCTGGCTGTCTACCCAGTGGTGGTCTACTGCCTGGTGGCCTACTGCCTCCAGTTTCCCGGAACATGTGGATCAACCCCAATTTCTATGTCTCCCGGCTCCGGACGGTGGCCATAAATCCGCAGGCGCCCACTATGAGACCCTCCACCCTGGGGTCTGCCCAGTACCACATCATAAGGAGGAAACATAATTTGCAGGTCCTCCTAACCTCATTTATTTGTGTTTTTATTTTTTAATTTACTTAGTTACTTTTCATTTTGGTTTCTTTAAATTCACGTTTATTTGTTTGATTTTCATAGAAGTGATTACAGCAACCAGTCAGCTATCCAGACAGCTAACTATCTATCTTGGAGAGTCAATCACTTACACAAACACAATGACATTTGTGGTGTTTGTCTTCACAGTAACACCCTGTCCTGCCTTGAGTGGAAGAGTTGAGCTCTTCACCATCCATCCATGATGAGCCTATCCTGAACACTGCTCAGCTATTCCTTAGATGAATTGGTCCGAATAGTATAAATGTCTTTAACAAACCTTTTAGGTTAAAATAATTTGTCTTGGACAATGTTTGAAACTAAGCTTTGCCAATTGTCAAAGGTGCGGTGTGAGTCTATCTCTCATGTCTCCCTTCCTCCTCAATTTTTCAAGTCACCAGCCTAGACTGGTATTATTAAATAAAAAATATAATATCATTTGAGAGTGCTGGCCAAATTCTTTATCACTCTGGAGTGTACCTAATAGCTATGATCCCCCGTGATCCCCAGCAATCTCCACTTCAATTGGTACACTGCCCGTTGTTCCAATTGACAGCAGCCAGCAGGCTATAGAGCAGAAGTGGGGTCGGAACCGCATGTGGGGTCCCCTGATTTAAAATGAGGAGAAAATCAAACTAACCCCTATGATTTGATAAATAAGAGACAAAATGTTTCATTTTGTCCGAAGACAAACTACTGTATGTCTGTGCATTGCAGCTGTAGCCTATATTACAGTGTGTGGGGCTTCAATAGCGCCTCTTATAGGAGATTAGAATACACTTTGATGTCAGTATTACATTTTGGCATAGCCCGCAATCAAGTTGTTCAATCAAGGGTCACAGAAAATGATTGATTTTGATTTGGGTCATGAGACAAAGAAGTGTGGCAGCCGCTGCTATATAGAGCTACATCGAGAAAAAGAAAACTCAGAATTCTTGCTGTTGGATTGTACAGGAGTGTTCGAAGGTGGTGGCACTATAGCTAATTATAACACATCTGTTGTCAGGATTTCTTAGAGAATCTCATTACACTCATATGCACACAGATAAAAGGCGTTCCCTGGAGAAACTGCCATATTTCCTACATTTCCCCATCTCTGTGATTGCATGCCTGGGTTGTGGCGGCAGTCTATCCAGCCCAGGGGAGCAATCCTGCTGAGTGATTTTGAAGCCGGGTATACCATGTGGCCGTAGGGAGAACTGCAGCTGGTGCCAAAGAGCATGTTTCCCCATTAAAACCCATGTTAAACTTCATACTCAATCTGCCAAAACAAGACTGTTTTGGACTGCAATTTCGGTTTCTATAATTTGTTTAATTTATTAATAATATTACATATTTAATATTATTATTATTATATATGTTGGACTGCTTTTTTTTTTTCACAGCCCACAAGCCAAGTAGTAAAACATTTTTTTAAGGAAGAAATATATTGCTTTTCTTTGTCTATTGTTATAGAAATTACAGTAGAGCGAAACAGAATGAAGTCTTTGAGTTTCAGTTAAGTTTAGTTTATAGAATGCAGTTCTCACCTTTTATTTTTTACTGATTTAACACAACCTTCTTTTATATTTGCATGGAGAGCTCTGTTTTGTGCTCATGATGTACAATTACGCAATATATATACTCCATAATAAAAAAAATCTTTCACAGAGAAAATCACAGCAGTTACATTATGGTGAAATCAATGGAAAGTTGGAGAGTGGAGAGTTCAAAGGTCAAACTTAAGCGTCCTCTAAACCACAAGTTCAGAGGACAGAGCGGGACAGAGCAATCACGTACTGAAGTAAGTAAATCACGCAACTGTGAGTCTAAATTCTGTAAGCGTACCTCTGTTGGGTTTAGATGCCATAACTATGCTAAGCTAGCTGTCAGAGCCACAGCCCCAAGAAAGAAGAAAGACTTGAGTGATGAAAAGGGGTTGAAATCCATTGTGTGTTCATGGGAAAAGCTGAATGTTTTAGTTGTTAACAGCCTATAATGGTAGGTCACAGATTCCATCTCTCTCTCACACACACACACACACACACACACACACACACACACACACACACACACACACACACACACACACACACACACACACGCGCACACACACACACACACACACACACATACAGTACGGACATATGCATGCACACACACACACACACCCACACACACATACAAGTACGCACATATGCACGCACACACACACACACACACACACACACACACACACACACACACACACACACACACACACACCATTAAAGGCTGTAGAGATCTCATTAGTTGGCCTACTACCACACTATTGTGTGTTACAGTATCATTATTATTACATGCTTGTCATCACCATAATGATTTGGCCGTGAGTATGATAATAATACAATAATGCCTCAGAATGAACTACAGTTGGCTCACATTGTAGATTATGTGTGTGTGTGTGTTTGAGAGAGAGAGAGAGAGAGAGAGAGAGAGAGAGAGAGAGAGAGTGTGTTTGTTTGTGGGAGAGATAGATAGATAAGAGAGAGAATGTGTGTGTGTGTGTGTGTGTGTGTGTGTGTGTGTGTGTGTGTGTGTGTGTGTGTGTGCGTGCATGCGTGTAACAGGTACAGCTAGAGCTAATTCAATATTCAAGAAGGCATGTATGCTTTACTTCCAGTCCTCCTCGTGAACCGCTGTTGTTTCTTTTCTTTCAATTATGGATGCCGCGATGTTCCTTGGCATTCACACTTAATAAATAACTTGGGTTTGAACCTTATTCAACTCAGCACAACAGTTGTGCAGATCACCAAGAAAAGATCTGAGCTCAATGGTGGGAATACAGATACTGTATAGCCGCACGGTTGGACTACGCTGCTTTCTGACTGTATAGCATTTGCTTTCATCGCTCGCATCACAAACAAATCCAGCAAAAGGAGGCATGAGGAGGGAGCACAACAATGCTTGATCACCACACAGACGGGGGTTGCAGCATTGAATGCATTTACTGGATTTGTCTGGATTAGCCTTGCTGTCAGTCATGGTCGTGTTATCTTGTAGATGAGAGCACCGCGATTGGCTGGTGGCCCAGTGAGAGAGAGGAATAGGGGTAGTTACACATTGAAGTGGAACACACTCAGTCTCTCTTTCGTTCTTTCGTTCTTTCTTTTTTTTTTTTTTTTTTTTTTTTCTCTCTCTCTCTTTTTTTTTTTTTTTTTTTCTCTCTCTCTTTATCTGCCTCTCTCTGTCTGTCCTCTATTTCCCTTCCCTGCTCTTCATTTCTCTCTCACCCTCCCTCTCTCAACCCTCTTTCACTCTCTACCATTCTCCTCTATCTCCCTTGATCTCTCTGTCTCTCCTTTTGTATTTTCCTCTATCTCTGTCTCTGCCTCCCTCCCTCTATCTCCCTTCCTTTCTCTTCATTTCTCTCCCCCCCCTCCCTCTCTCTCCCCTCTTTCACTCTCCACCATTCTCCCCCCCCCCTCTCTCTCCCCCTCCCTCTCTCTCCCCTCTTTCACTCTCCCCCCCTCCCTCTCTCTCCCCTCTTTCACTCTCCCCCCCCCCCTCTCTCTCCATAACTGTCCCCTCTTGTCACAGTGTGTGTTTTCCACGGGTGCCTGGACTTTGATTAGCCTCAAGTGTGTTAAGCAACCAACAGTCCACCCCTACTTCGCCCCTTGCCCAGGCTGAATGAAGCCGTCTCTCACTACATGTCACTATTAGTATTCTAGAGATTCCCGTTCTGTCAACCCCCCCCCCCCCCCTTCTTCCTCCTCCTCCTCCTCCTCTTGTCCTCTGCCAAACCTCGCCTCCACTGGGGACACACACCTCATGCAGCACAGAGGACCCTTGTCATTGGTTTACAGGGGGTAGCCAAAGGTCTGCCCTGCTGGAGGGAAGCTGTGTCACTGTTTGTGATTGAGGTGGTGAAATGTTGCTGAGGTAGAGATCTTCTTCAAGTAACATCTAACATACTGTATATCGTGGGATATTAGTGTATTCATGTTCTTTATGTTGTGTTTGACACTACTTTTATCATTCAACTTTTTTGGGGATGATTGTCATGAATTGCTAGCTTAATTGTGTGTGTGTGTGTGTGTGTGTGTGTGTGTGTGTGTGTGTGTGTGTGTGTGTGTGTGTGCATGCTCATGTTTATAGACAACAGTTTGTCCATTGAAAAACCCCTATGCAACATTGCAGAATATAGCACCAGTTGGGGACAATATCACTGTGAATGCATCCATATCCACAATCAAACGATCCTCTTCCAACCTATGCTTTGACATTTGATGAACCGCTAGATGGCACTGACTAACAGCAGGCGGACGCACCAGCAAACTCGTTGTGATTGCAAAAATAAGGCTGCGTTTAACACTCAAGGACTTGAGTTGTGTAGTGCGTAGCAGCATCAGAGCAGAAGCTGGGAGCTATACGCCCTCTGCGCCTCGTCTCTATCATAAAACGACACTTCCAGTTCGAGAAATTATTGCAAGACACCTGCGCTCTCTAAAGACATTGAGGAGAGGTTTTTGGACCTGACGGCTGGACATCATGAATTGCTACTTAATACACACAATTTGGATCCCGGGATTCATTTTCCTCTTCGGATTTCAAGGTAGGGAGGGAAACAAAAAAACATGCCGTAGTTTTTTACTAAACTATTTTTTTTTTATTGTGTTGCACTATTCCCATCCCGTTCCTCTCTCCCATTGAGGCTGTGAGTTCGAGTCTTTTTAGGTACCAGCTGATGCTGGTACCGCTGCTTGTAGGTTTCATACCCCTGGTGTATCCTCTACGACTTAATATTTATATCGGGTATTTAGTTCTTAAGTTAATGCTTTCCAATATATAGCCCCCAAGACACTTCGGGAGTACACGTACACATAGAGAAGTTGTACGGATGCATTCCTAGACGGGCAGATATTGAAAAGTACTTGAGCGTCAATACAATTTAAGTACGGGGGCGGGGGTGGGAAGAGACGCGGTGAGAGAGAGTTCATACGAGGAAATTGCTCAAACCACCAGTTATTAAATTATTTCTGAAGTGACTTGTCTGTCTTCGATGACCCTGCCGAGCAAGTGATCTTAGCTCCAGCTGTGTCTCTGTGGCTGCTCTATTAGTGACAGAACGATCTCTTTCCCTACAGTGTGTTTTAGGCTATTCTGTCCTAGTCTAGATTGTGAGAGGGATTGTACTGTAAATATTCGATGGCTTTATCTGTTTGCATCAAAAGCTTTCAATTTGAAATACTAGAAATGTGATTCTGTGTGTTGAATAATTTATTTGCTCTGAAAGAAACTTAAACGAAGACTTCATAGTGACGTGTGTGTGTGTGCGTGCGTGTGTATGTGTGTGCTCGCCGACTTTCCCTGGAATTATGTAAATTATTGCAGTGGGGACTTGCCTAACGATATTGAAATCGTAAATTGTCAGATTCTGAAAGGACCTGTGTGCAGTAATGGTGTGTTGTCAAAACCACCGCAGTTGCGCTCAATATGACATGCCCAACAATGACATGGCTGTGCAGGGTCAGGGTTTGGGAATCCTGCTAACCTGTGAGGGAACCAATACTCCCCATAATGCAATGCATGCAGTCTCATCAGGCATGACAGACTTCACACAATCACAGCACCTTATTATGACAGTATGGCAGTGGAGGCTGGTGGAGGTAGAAATCATAGGACGGACTCATTGTAATGCATAGAACGGAATGAGGGATGGTATTTAGTTTGATACCAAACACACATTCTATTCCATGCAGTACAATGAGCCCGTCCATTTTTTTTCTACCTCCACCAGCCTCCTCTGCTGTAGCCGGTTTCTTCTGGTCAATGGACTATGAGCTCTTATGTACATATGTCTGCCTACATAGAGGTCTTAGCGGGGAGGGGGTTGAGGTCACTATCCCTGATGACTGGCTACAAATGTTCTGGTCAAGGGTCTTCCAAGGACGAGAGGCTGCCTACACTGCCAACGGTGAAAGCATCCAAAACATCTGTTGTTGTTTCACAACTAATCCTCTACAGTCCCCATGCTGTCCAGTAGTGGAGGCTGGTGGAGGTAGGAATCGGAGGATGGGCTCGTTGTGAAGAGGAATGGTATCAAATACATAACTTGTTGCCCCAGAACCTGGAATCTAAATGTGTTACATTAGTTTTTTTCCCCACTGATCTACACAGCTGACTGGACATTTTCGAAGTGAAATAATTCATGACAAATTAAAAACCTACAGTGAGAAGACCTACAGTATTTACAAAAGTCTACACCCTGCTTTCTGTGACTCTCCTCAAATTCTTGCACTCAGATGGACTCAATTCAAGTTGTTGAGTAACTTGTTGAAGACATTTTTGTATTTGAGCTAATTTCTGGAGAACCATAGCCAGAGGGTGTGGACTTTAGCAAACAGGTCTTCTCTGTTTTTTCATTTTGAATAAATTATAGAATTTCCTCTGAAATCTTTTTCTTTCACTTTGAAAGGGTCCAGTAGTCTCTGTACTCTAGATCAGTGGGGGAAAAAAAAAGATTTTAATGTATTTCGATTCCAGCCTCGGGGACAAAGTGAGCATTGAGAGGACTTAGAGGAAATAGACTTTCTATTTGCTCCAGTGGAGGCTGGTGGAGGCTGAAGTCGGAGGACGGGCTCACACGCATGTTTAATACCATTCCTAATTCCATTCCATGCATTACAATGAGCACATCCTCCGATTTCTACCTCCACCAGCCTCCCCTGATAGGCTTGTATGCTTGTATGGATAGATGCACCAGCAACAGTGTATTCCCTACAGTGTGAACATGCTATCATGATGTTAGCGTCCTCCATCAGAGGGAAAACAGATGTTCTGCCAGACAGCGAACTCACTAGTTGAATCCAGCCTTTAATTTGTTCTTATTACCTCATTCATTTCGAGTTTCTGAAAAAAAAAATCATAAAAGGACATTAAGTGCCAGACCCATTTCTTACGCTTCCTAACAGGTCTTGATAGCAATCCTCATTAAAAACCTCTGTGAGAAAAACAACAATTAGGCACTGACTGACTAAACTAAACAAATCTCAGTTGACTGAGAGCAATACGTCTGAATGGTCGACAAATTGTATAAACAGGGTCAGCCCGAATATGATCATATGTTGAAGTCTGTGTGTGTGTGTGTGTGTCTGTGTGTGTTTGTGTGTGTGTGTGTGTGTGTGTGTGTGTGTGTGTGTATGTGTATGTGTGTGTGTGTGTGTGTGTGTATGTGTGTGTGTGTGTGTGTTAAGATGGGTATAGAGAACGACTGTGGTTGGAGTCTCATACCATCAATGCAAACTGCTTAGATGGACGTACAAACCCAAACACAGTCACTCTATTATATGGTCCATACATCTTGCACCTGGTCATGTCTCACATTGGTGGTGGTGATGATGTCATACCTTGTGGGTGGTCATGTGGCGTCACAGGTCCAGGTCTACGAGCAGAGGCCTCGACCGAGCCTGGCCGACCCTGCTGGCCCACTTTTCCTCCTCATCTAACTTTAAATTGCCCTGCTGATTATATTAACATAATGCTCATTTGCTAAATGAATTGGGTTAGACAGGGCGAGATGCTCTTATTAATTGTCCACTGTTAATTTCTCTGTGGAGACAGAGACTCTTCTGAGTGCAGCCAGCACTGTAGAATTAATCACAATCACAGACAGCTCAAAGTCAAGCTTATGGAATAGAATAGACTAGAATAGAATAGAATAGAATAGAATAGAATAGAATAGAATAAAATGGAATGGAATGGAAAGGAATGTGTGGCCTATGGGATGATGAAGAAACCGTTGTTTTAGTAGAACGTTTCCTCCCTGTCTTGGCTTAACACTTTTTGATAGTGAGTATTGAGTGGAACCTCGAGGCTCAAGAGTTGTTTAAGGTGCTATGACGCGGTTAATCTTTGTGAAGGAAAATGTACTTTCAGTCAATTATCCAGAGATAGCATAGCCCAAATGGAATTGGATAGCGGGTGGACAGAAATTCAATCGATTTCTCTGTCTTTTTTTCCCGGTAATACAAATAATCGCCTTTCATGTCTTGATCCAGTAGACCCTTGGGAATAACACAGTTGTGAAATATGCTTATTCAAAGGGACAAAAGTACCATCCAATCTGACACCAGAGAACGCTCCTTGAAACACACTCAATCAGAGGATTCTGGGTCCAGGAGTCTCTTCCTAGGCCCTTAAGTATCATCCCCCAAAACAGAACTTGGCCAGAGAAGAAAGCGGCACCGTTACCCATATTCCCATGAAATAAAACTCCCTCCGAATGTCAGGCACATGGGGAATTGGCTAGACATTCAGAAAATAAGTGGAGAAAGGCATAGTTGAAGAGTCCGAATAATTAATGTAATCCAGTGGGTTTGTATTGATGCTCAGTCTCACCAGGCTTCCCCATTGCAGACAGTGTTTATCTATCTTTGGGGACTTCTCTGCTTTTCCTCCCCAATTTACTGTAGAGTCTACAGACTCAACCTATTGAAACAGATCCGGCAGAATGGCCTCTAGTGTGCATTTGTTTGGTCTCCTGAATTCTAAACGGTTGTGGTTGGAGTCTGTCTGTGTGTTTGTTTGTGTGTGTGTGTGTGTGTGTGTGTGTGTGTGTGTGTGTGTGTGTGTTGAGGTGGATATAGAGAATGACTGTGGTTGAAATAAGGACATTGTGGGTTCTTGGGGAGTGTGATGTGGTAAAGTTTCAAATTGTGGCAAGATCTCCCTTCTGTCTCACGGTATATAATGCTATATTATCTACTTATAATATATCTATAATATATCTATATAGGGATATCGGTGAATCCTTATGAGGGATGGCTGGTGAAGGCAGAAATTGGAGGACAGGCTCATTGTAAAGCATGGAACGGAATGGGATCAAAAACCTCCTTATTCCTCCTTATGAGCCTGTCCTCCGATTCCTACCCCCACCAGCCTCCATCAGGAGGAGGGCGTGGGTTTCACAATGGTAGAGTTACTTTATTATCGTGCCATTGCGCCCACGGACTACGTCCCTCTTGGCCAGGGTCGTCATGAAGAGAATGTGTTCTATAACCTACTTGGTTATAGGTGGTTAAAGACTGAGTGGAACTGAATGAGGTAGGTAGAGTGTCTTTACAGTGGAACTGAATGAGGTAGGTAGAGTGTCTTTACAGTGGAACTGAATGAGGTAGGTAGAGTGTCTTTACAGTGTGGCTGTAATGAGGTAGGTAGAGTGTCTTTACAGTGTGGCTGTAATGAGGTAGGTAGAGTGTCTTTACAGTGTGGCTGTAATGAGGTAGGTAGAGTGTCTTTACAGTGGAACTGAATGAGGTAGGTAGAGTGTCTTTACAGTGTGGCTGTAATGAGGTAGGTAGAGTGTCTTTACAGTGTGGCTGTAATGAGGTAGGTAGAGTGTCTTTACAGTGTGGCTGTAATGAGGTAGGTAGAGTGTCTTTACAGTGGAACTGAATGAGGTAGGTAGAGTGTCTTTACAGTGTGGCTGTAATGAGGTAGGTAGAGTGTCTTTACAGTGTGGCTGTAATGAGGTAGGTAGAGTGTCTTTACAGTGGAACTGAATGAGGTAGGTAGAGTGTCTTTACAGTGGAACTGAATGAGGTAGGTAGAGTGTCTTTACAGTGGAACTGAATGAGGTAGGTAGAGTGTCTTTACAGTGTGGCTGTAATGAGGTAGGTAGAGTGTCTTTACAGTGTGGCTGTAGCCGAGATACAGTCAGGGTTAGAGATATTGTCAGGGTTGGGGATTGGGGCGGGGGGCGGGGGGGAGGGGGGGGGGCTATTTTTATTGAGAGACTTTCTGGTGGATATGATGGGGATTTGTTGGGGACCTTGGGGTGAGTCTGAGGTTAGGTGGGTAGTGTCATTTATATAGGCTTACTGTAAATACTGATGGCTGAAGGGAAGGAGGAGAGACGGATAAAGGGAAGAGGGAGAGACGGATAGAGGGAAGGGGGAGAGAGGGATGGATGGAGAGGGGGAGAGAAGGTGGGAGGTAAGAGAGACAAGCCCTGCAACAGGGAGTTGGAGAGTTGGGTCTACAACTAAAACACAGCAGAGCGGAACAGCACAATGCACCTCTCTCCTCCCCCAGGGCAGACCCCCCCCCGCACTCCCCGCTCCAGGCCTCGTTAATGTCTGCAACGCTCCACTTCCCTGAGCCCCTTCCCAGGAAAATTACAATTAGCTAAGCGTCACTGTACAAGGCTTATGTGGCTGGATCCTCTGGCAGACGCGGTGATACATGGATCACTACCTAAACCTGGCTCTTGATGGTGGTGACACACAGCTTGCAACCCACCACCTGTAACAAACTGTGGTTTTGGTTCGGTGGTGAGGTGACGTGCTCGTGTGATGAGTCACCTTACCTTAGACCTGAAGACCTGAAGGTACCTAATGCCTAGTCTTTAGCTCAGTAGGCTAACACAGACCTTGCTAGGTAGCTAGTGCTGGGCGCATGCAGGAAACCTGGGTTCGATAGCAGGCTCTGTTGTGGGGGGAGTAGGAGGAGGGGGTGCAGCGTCAGTTCTGTAGACCTTGATGGGGGGGAGGTGTTGTTGTTTTTCTTGAGCGGTAGCTGTCTCCGCCCCTGTTTTTCCAGCCTCCCTCCAGCAACTTACGCAACTGAACTCTTGACACCTCCGGTGAGCTCCGGAGAACCATCTCTGATGTTCTGAGAGGTTGGAGAGACATGAAAGACTCTCTATGCTGGGGCTATATCAGGGGAGGCTGGGGAAAGTAGGCATCGGAGGACGGGCTTATTGTAATGCATGGAATGGAATGAGGAATGGTATCAAACACATTCCGTTCCAACACAACGTGTTTGATACCATTCCTCATTCCATTCCATGCATGACAATGAACCTGTCCTCCGATTTCTACCTCCACCAGTCTCCCCTGGGTCTTTAATTAGGAGATAACCCCATCACATTTTATCACTTTTTTTTAAATCTAGTTTGTTCCAGTTCTTACATGTAGTGCTTTACCAAATGTTGCATAACCCTTAGGTGCTTATAAATGAGAGAAGAGAAGCATCTCATACAAAGGCTTTATGACAGCCATTATGAACGCTGTTTAAAGTTTGATTGCTATCATTGATGAAGCAAGCATATCCATGATTGTCTTTTCACCCGTGTCCTTGTTGTAATGACGCCAGCGATACGTCTGTCCAGGTTTTGAAGAACTCTGTCTGTTAATTATCCTAACCACCTGACCATCAATAACTTTGGCCACTTCAATGCATATTTGATAACTTTCAAGTGTCCAGCAGTGGAGGCTGGTGGTGGAGGTAGAAATTGGAGGACAGGCTCATTGCAATGCATGGAATGGAATGAGGAATGGTATCAAACACATTCCGTTCCAACACGTGTTTGATGCCATTCCAAATTCCATTCCATACATTGCAATGAGCCTGTCCTCTGATTTCTACCTCCACCACCTCTATGTAGGCAGACATATGTACATAAGAGCTCATAGTCCATTGACCAGAAGAAACCGGCTACAGCAGAGGAGGCTGGTGGAGGTAGAAAAAAAATGGACGGGCTCATTGTACTGCATGGAATAGAATGTGTGTTTGGTATCAAAGTAAATACCATCCCTCATTCCGTTCCATGCATTACAATGAGCCTGTCCTCCGATTTCTACCTCTACCAGCCTCCACTGGTGTGCAGTAGTGTCCCTACTCCTAGCAGTGTCTGGATAGGAATAACATCAATGTGTCTTACAGGCTTAACATGCACTTACTGTACTGCACACTTCAAGCGCTTCAGGAAAACTGTCATACAACATGTGTTTTTGGTTTCACCAGGACCATTGGCCTGTATCTCAGCCTATAAGCTTCAACAAATCTATACTGTACTTAAAAGTGTGCTTCACTGAGTTCTCTGAGAGTGGGGTCTGAAACATTTTCTATCTGTCAGGTTTCTGCTTTAGTACCAGAGCGTGCTCTTGTCTCACAACATAAAGATATCAAAAACACTTTTTCAATGGAAGACTTAAAGCACATCTTGGCTCCGCCACGTCAGACTCCATTTTCTCTTTTATAGTGTTTGACGTACACTTCCTGGGCTGTAGTTTCTGGGTTTCAAGCTCTTCTGGTTTCATTTCGGCTTTGCTGGCAGATGCACATCTCTAGCATTATCCCCTGTGCAGGAGAGTGATCTGTTTTTTTCAGGGACAAGTGGTGATTATTCAAAACTGAATTGATTCTGGCACTCTTAAACGATTTTTGTCTGCACGTGGGCAGAGAAATGTCAGCTAATAATTTGTATTAATCTCACCAGATTGTTAATGATACAAAATGTCTCAAGGCATTTTAAGGTGTGGTGAACCTTGCCGGAAGGCAATTTGTCTCACGTTCTATTTGATATCCATTGCCATCCCTCTCGTTGGATTCTTTCCCTTAAACTGTTTCCACAAAGCAATGCAATTAGGGTCTGTTTCTCTGTGATGGGATGGATGCACCTCAAACAGGGCTTGTTATAGACCAATAGACCCCCACTGACAGTGCAGTGGTGGTATTAATGTGTTGTGACTGTCTTAGGGAGTTGCTGTTATTTAACCTGAGGCTTTTCAGCTAGTGATGTTGCTCTCCTGCAGGCTGCATGTTACAGTTTGACATGCTTGTTTGTTGCAACCCGGGGTGAATTTTCTGTAGCCCTGTTCATCAGGGTGCCAATGCTTCCGCTCTGGAGATTTCAGAATTAATTAGGGGAAATTTCATTTTGTGTAATTTTAATTTGTTTCTTTTTCGCCTTTTGAGTTCAGTTTACCAAAAAAAAAGAGGAGGTAAAACGTAATCTTGTTACCACTCCTATAATGAATCGCTAAATCCCGAAGCTCTAATGAAATTAAATGACACCTGCTATGTACTGCTATGTACATCTGTACATGAACATAATTAATTAAGGTATAATTAGTTAATTAATGTTTGCTGTAATACAGCACATCTAGTGACTGTACAGTACAGTATAACAAAAATCTGATTTTGATCTTTCAAAACTCTTAACACAAAACTGTGCACTAATTTTCATTGCAACAATCATTGACTAATCATTAACACAAAAGATAATAACAGATTCACCAGTTAGTTGTTTTAACCAACAGTTCATCCAATAGCAAAAAAAATACATGATAGCCTTCATTCTTCCAAAATGATCTTTTCAAGTGCTGAATAGTGTTACGGTAATGTAATGAAGTTATTTGTCGTAGTGATTAATCATGCTGTGGTCCTGCATCGAGGTTAGCTAATTGAGTGGAGATAAATCATTGGAGATAAGGAAGTGAACAGAGTAGCCGTTTAGATGGGAGTGTGAGACCAGTGGAGGCTGGTGGAGGCAGACATTGGAGGACGGGCTCATTGTAATGCATGGAACGGAATGAGAAATGGCATCGTACACACAATGAGCCCGGGCTCAGTAGCCCTCCCGTGTCTACCTCCACCAGCCTCCCCTGAGTGTGACAGTGCAACACGATGCGCCTTAATGTTCCACAAACAAATGGCGAGATTAGATTCCTTCACTCCTGCCGAAAATGCAATATCCAGAATGAATGACTGCAGATATGTTCACACAAAGTATTTCAAGCAGGATTTTTGTTGTTGTTGTTGTTGAAACCGTGCGATAAGTGGTGATATTCATCGAAGCGAAGATGACAAATCATACATCCTAAAGCATCTTTGGGTAACATCATCTGCATAGCAACTGAATCTGCTTGATGCATGGTACCTACATTGGTAGAATACCATGGTAACATAGACATCAGTCTTTATTGAGGGGCTTGGCTCACTTTGATGAACAGCTATTTTTCTCCATCGGAGTCGGTATACAGCCTTTTCGGTCCTAGGAGCTGCTTTGGTGTGCGTTGGTAGTCTTAATGTTCTGAAGTTTCTGGTGTGTGTCAGTGCATTGGAAGCCTAACGGTCTTAATTTCTTCATTATGACAGCGACTCATAACACAGTGGAGTTTTATTATACTTCGTAAGCATGACTGATTAGGGCCTCGCTCTGTCTGCAGCTCCTTCCCCCCACAGGGAGAGTGTGTGGGAGCGCGAGCTGGCGGCTGGGAACACTGGAGGAATCCTTAATTGGTTTGTGAGGGAATTCTGAGGGGATCTTGGATGACATCGTGCCAAGCATCCTTTCACATCGGAGACAAAATAAGATGAGAAGGAAAGGAGGAGTTTGGGGGACGGGGGACGGGACAGGGGGGCGGGGGACTTGATAAGCAATGGAACCACATACAAAAGAGGAGGAAGATGTAGCCCAATTTTTCTCCTCTCTTCTGTTATCACAGAAATCTAAATGAGGCTCCCACCCTCCCACCCTCATGTAGGACCAGCTGGTTTGGGACCCCGTTTGCTGGCCCCACTTTTCTCCTTGTGTGTTTGCCACTGTTATGCCGCGCCTCATTGAGCGATGTGCATCGACTTACAGTAACAGAGCAACACCCTTGCGACTCCAAGCGCTATGTTCTCGAAATATACACACGAGAGAAAATGGGACAGACCTCCAAAATAGGTTGAACTTGTATTTCTTTTGATTTAATCATAAAATAACAAAAACAGAAAGTGAGCCAGGCCTCGACGTTTCGGCTGGTTGTCTTTTTCAAGAGCACAAGCTCAAAATATACATGTGTAATGTATAGTCCAGAGTGGTCAACTGACAACTCTAATTTAGCGCTGGAGGGGCTGACTTTGAAGCACAGTTGAAAAGGGGCATTAAGGAATGAAATAGGCATGAGGGTGAATAAATAATAATAATAATAATAATAATAATAATAATAATAATAATAATAATAATAAATAATTTACACAAAAATGCATAAATTATGATGCTTCATTCTGTAGCCAATCAAAGTATTGTTGCGAGGTAAATACCACATAAAACACTTGGCACTCTAGGTGGTGAGTGTTCCGGAACTCTTTGGCAGTTGGTGAGTTTTAAGGAATGACAGGGCCATGAGGATGTAGAATGTAGAATGCATCAATGCCTACTTCACAATGGTAAAGCTGTGTTGTGAAATAGTTTTATGGGTTGTGTTTTTGTTTTGTTTAGTGTTTTATCAGAGAAGAAGATTAAAACATTTTCTTTCTCCTCCAATATGCTTTTCCCATAAGCCTTTGTGCTTGGGTCTGAGGTCAGATAAAGGCTTTGTACTCTTGTGGTCATTCATTTCAACACCATCAGCCATGTGTATATTGAAAATATTGAACAAACAATGCTTTTGATAAAAGCACAAACAATGCTTTTGCTATAAAACAAAATTAATTTTTGAAAAGGATTCTTAATACTTGCACTATATAACCAGCAGAGATGTACATTATAAAGGACTTAGAGGTTTAATTGAGATCGTGACCTCCCCATTGAAACTCTCGTCTGGCTTGAGTGGATAAATTGGTATATTACACTCCCACGGCTGGTGCTGGGTCTTATTTTCATAATATAAAAATGACTTTTGAGATTTTCCAGTCGCGGCGTGCATTTGCAGAAATAATTTATATTCCGCCACGAGGTTGTGGGCTTGATTTTTTTTGCTTTCAATAATTGACGTAGATATTTCTGTAAAGTGTCTATAGCTGGTTCTTTGAGTGACACTGATAAACCCTGTGCTTTGAAATGCTAATCACTACCAGTATCAGGAATCAAATGCCTGTCAATCCTATAGATTTCATTTACTCGTCTGTATCTAATGTCCTGGTTAAACTCTCGATCTGGCTCTGCACTATGACCACCAAATCATCCCCTGCATCCAATTGGTTCTTTCATCCTCACTCCTCTCCAGTTCCCCTCAACCCTACAGGTTGTTGTCATGAAACAGATCACGTTCTCAGTTAACTCACCTATGCTATACGGTACCGTGGAGGCTGGTGGAGGTAGAAATCGGAGGACGGACTCATTGTAATGCGTCGTACGGAATGAGGGACGGTGTGTTTGATACCATTCTCCATTGCATTCCATGCATTACAATGAGCCCGTCCTCCGATTTCTACCTCCACCAGCTTCCCTTGCACCCATACGGTATAGTAATGGTTGACTATAAGAAATAGAACAGAGATATGATGACAGGACAGATACAACATGGAGCTGGATTACGTTTTAATCCTGATTGAGGTGCTGTGTATGCAATAAGAGTGTGTATTTGTTTCCCGCTCTCTTTCGCATTGGAGCCTGACGTGTTGTTTTGGAATGAATGGTTTGGAGAGTATCTCCTGCCACTGAGGGATGTGCATCCAGCTTCAACAATGAGTCTTGGAGTAGGCATCTGTGATCAGCGGGGAGAGGTGTGTGTCCTGGCGAAGGTCCATCGCATTGACAACAAGGGGGCCTGCTGGCGAGAGGCCAGAAACAGAAACAGAAGAAGTGACATTCTTGGCGGGTAAAGGGGGCACTCAGGGAGGAGGACGGGGGGGGGGGGGGGGGGGGGGGGACGGCACTTCGCCAGACATCAAGGCATCGATCACGCTCACTCATGCGCACATATGTGCACACATGTACGTACACACACACACACACACACACACACACACACACACACACACACACACACACACACACACACACACACGAGACCCCAGAAAACAGAAGGCATCTCAATCTGCGGGATGGCACGGGTGTTTACTTTAACTGCGCAATGTCCTTGGCCCGCTCTGGCGGCCCGGGGTCCCCCGTAGTGCTGGCATTCTATTGTGTGAAAGCAGAGCAATGGCGAGCCACAATCCCTTTCACCAGGAGACACACAACACAGTAGAAATGCTGCTGGGCTCCGTCCTTGAACTACTGCCATAACTCTTTGGCTCCGTCCAACCAGGGAGAGGGGCGGACTGACGGACGGGCGGACGGACACAGGCTTTATGTGTTGTTTGTTTTTTGTTTTTTTTTACCAGAAAGCAGTAGGAGTTCCCGCTGTTAGTTAAGAGTCCCGTTTTTGCAATGAGAGGGTTCACTCTACTGTGAAATGATTTTATAGGTGAGGATTTATTGCTAATTACCAACAAGGTTATCAATCTTTGATGTGAATAGATAGATGTGTGAGTGTGAGTGCCTGTGTGTGTGTACCTGTATGTGCTTGTGTGTGTGTGTGTGTGTGTGTGTGTGTGTGTGAGAGCCTGTGTGTGTGTACCTGTATATGCTTGTGTGTGTGCTTGTGTGTGTGTGTGTGTGTGTGTGTGTGTGTGTGTGTGTGTGTCTGCACGCATGAGTGAGTTCGACACATCCACACACTGCCGAGCCCACACACACAAATATACACATTTCTATGCTTTGTTTTATAGGTTGCAGTCTGTATGCTCAGGCCAGGCTCATAATTTAAGACTAAGTCAGACCAAGTTTGGCAACTGTTCCTGGAGACTAAGACCCAGCATAAGGCTACTGGGTCAGATGGTCCTTAAAGGAAGGCCTTACTCAAGGACTGTGAAGAACAGCTGGGAGCTGTATTTGCTAAACTTTTCCAGCTACTTTTAGACTGACATTCTGTCCCCCTCACCTGAAAAATGTCCTCCATTATCGCTCCCCCAAAGAAGCCAAGGGCCAAGGACATGAGAAACCCACGGCACTCACACATCCATCTTATTCAAATGCATGGAGAAAGTTGTCTGGAAACAAACCCACAGCACTCACACATCCATCTTATTCAAATGCATGGAGAAAGTTGTCTGGAAACAACTTACAGCTATGCTGAAGGATCACATGAACCCACTCCAATTTGCATACGGAGCCAGTCGGTGAGTAGACGACGCAGGCTTGACACTTTTACACACCGTGTCCCAGCACCTCAACACTGCAGGGTCTTTTGTGCAGATCTTATTTATGGATTTCTACTTTTAATGCTGTACAACCCCAACTCCTGATAAAGTGTGAACACCAAATGCATCCAACAGCAGCTCTATGGATAAAGGGAGTTTTGTATGTCATCATTAAGGTCAACAGGTCAACATCAAATCAACAGATTTTAAGCAGGGGTGTTCCCCAAGGCTGCGTTTTGTCACCTCTCCTCTTTTCTACATACACCAACGGAATAATGAGGAACAGTGATGGTTTGACCCTGATCAAATATGCAGGTGACTTGGCTTTAGTGTTTTGCCTGTCTGACGAACTTTCTATAAACAGGTATGTCAGCTATGTCAAAGTCAAAGTCAAAGTCAAAGTCAAAGTCAAAGTCAAAGTCAAAGTCAAAGTGGCTTTAATGTCAATTCTTCACATGTCAAGACATACAAAGGAATCGAGAGGACGTTTCTCACTCTCCCACGGTGAGACAGATAAAGTGCACAGGCACAACAGATAAGCTATGTCAACACCCTGGCCTCCTGGCCCAGTTTTAGTCTCCTCAGGCTTAATGTCCAGAAAACCGGAGAGCTGTGTCTGGGAGACAGCTGAACAAATGGCTCACCACACCCTCTCTCCAGGCCACTAGCACTCATGAGACTGTAAAATGGCTACACAATGCCTATTTCTCTTAAGGAAGCTTAGGAGCTTAAGTGTGAGAAGGGACATACTCTCAATTGTCTACAAATCACTCATTGAGAGTATTTGAGAGTAACATACAACCTGGTTTCCTGGTTCAACCAAAAACGCCAAACTGGCAAGGACCATCAATCATGATTTAGACAGAAGCAGACATGACTCACACACCACTACCTCAAAGCAATCAACAGGACCTCCGGCAAGGTGTTGGACGATCGGTCTCATCCACTTAACAGCTCCTTTGAACTCCTACTGTACCTTCAGGCCGCAGATTCAAGGTCCTGTTGACAGAGAAAATCTACAACAACAAATCTCTCACACCTTGCGCAATAGCTGTTTTAAACTCATCAAACAAATGGGGGGGGGTGCCCCGATGGCTGGTATTAAGGCACATTCAATGTACATTTTTAATTATTTTGTATGTTGTTTTGCTGTGTTGGAAGCCAAGGGAAATTAAATAAGACCCTAACCCTAACACTAACCCTAACCCTAACACTAACCCTAACCCTAACCCTAATCCTAACCCTGAGGACAATAAAGCTTTTGAACGTTGAATCATTAAACAAAATGGTTGAGACTCAAAAGACACAAAGGCTCATTGACTCCATCATCATGACTATACAGTAGGTCATTGTCGTCGTTGGAGTCTCTAGCCAGTGGTGAAATCATGATCCCCAAAGCCACTGCTTTCAGTCTCTAGTGTGTGTGTGTGTGTGTAAGTGTGTGTGTGTGTGTGTGTGTGTGTTTTTGGGTGTGCGTGTGTGCATCTGCATGTGTTTGTGTCTGTGTGTGCATGCGTGTTAGAGTGTGTACGTACTTACGTATGTGTGTGTCTCTGGGTAGTTGGGTAATGAAAGCACAAACTTTAATTTAAAGTTAATACAATGCATGACAAACATCTATATAAGTAGTCATTTTAAATAACAGTGTTGTTGTTGTGATTAATATGTTATTGCCATTTATATCGCTAACTGTTATGCAGAAAATACTATTCTAGTTTCGAGAGGACCCACTATCCTCATATCTCTGTCATGTTGGCTTGCATATAATTAGGGTTTACAGTCTTAAGCCTGTGTTGCAGGCCTATGACTTGTTAGCCATTAGAAATTAATGTTTCAAAATGCCTTGAAGCGAATTCTGCGTTTAATTGTTCTATTGTGAATTTGGCAGGTTGCCACATTGCTGTCCTGGCATGGCGTGATGAAGCTGTAAAAATGTGGAGCACAGAGAGGGTTTGTGTTGTGCTACAGCTCTCCATTAGGCCTGGCCAGGCTAATAGCAGAACTTGTACTGCATGGGGAGTTATCCAGGCTATTCTCTCTGCTTTTGAAGACATGCCAAAGCTTGTGTGGAAATGCAGTGGTCTTGAAATGCATTACTGGTGGCCTGCTGAAATTCATACTGCTCTTTGAGCATGACTCTTCTATGAGTTATAATGAGTGCAATAATGATAAAACAGATTCGATTTGGCCTCGTAGTATAGCGGTTAAGCCAATACATCATTCATTTTTGATCAAAGCACCAAATTTGGCACAAAGGAAGATTTGTGCACCCTGAGATTTAGATATGGAAGCATCTCAGTTTTTCCCCCTGGGGGATGTAGAAGCAATGTCTCAATTGAAAAAAAAAAACAGTTCCACTATTACACAAACCTTTCATTTTCATTTATTTATTTTTTTGTGATAGTATCACCAAATTTGGCCCAGAGGTAGATTTATGTACCCTGACAAAATTTACATTCGGAGCCAAGAAATTAAACAAAAAAAAAACATACAAAACGTTGTCCTTAGATGAGGGGGTTGTAAATTGTAAAAAAAAAAAAAAAGAAAAAAGAAAAAGCGTACTTATAAAAACAAAAATATACATTTGTTGTTGTTTTTTGTTTGTTTGAAAGTTTATGACCATATTGACTTTGACAGATTTGGCCCCTGGGGGCGATAGTATAATGGCAGCTGACGGTACCGTTATTTAACAAACCGTCATTTTTAGAAGGACTGTTTTGTGAAGGCGTCACCACATTTGGCACAGATGTAGACGTATGCACCCTGAAAAGATTAAGATGGAGGCACCGCAGATTTGATCCCTCAGGGCTGCAGAAGCCATTTTACAAAATAGCTGCCGAACGTCCTGTTTTTGTATGAATAATGAAATCTACAACTTCTTCCACAACTTCTTGTACTCCTTACAACTGTTTATGTATTGGTTAAATGTCAGACGTTTTTTTTTTGTTTTACAAAAATAAGTCAATATGGTCATAAACTTTCAAACAAACAAAAAACAACAACAAATGTATATATATTTTTTTATAAGTACGTTTTTTTTTTTTTTTTTTTTTTTTTTACAATTTACAACCCCCTCATCTAAGGACAACTTTTTGTATGTTTTTTTTTGTTTAATTTCTTTGTTTCTCTAAAGTGTGTGTACATGTGTTACCGTTCCTCTTTAAGTGTTTCAACACTCCCACGCATACACATATGGAGCTGTGCATTCAAGTGCTGCTGCTTTGCACTGGCAGAACTTCACACAGCCCTTAATGGATGCTACAAGCTCATAGAAGCTTTTTAATGCCTCTGGCTGTGTGGTCCAGAAAGGCTCGTTCAGACCCTCCTCTGTATTGAGCCATCCCTCGTTCCAAAGGCTAGCCAATGTCTGTCGTCTGATGGAGGATCTTGTGCCATAGACATGGCCAGCACCACGACGTCAGTGTCAACCATAAGAACTGTCCACGTGCGGAGGACCTGCTGTGCAGGCATGTGTCACATGGAGCAACATTCTATTATCAGTCTACTTATAAGTGCATGGAGAAAGAGGAGCCTAAATCCTGCAGTGGTGGCTTGTATTCATTGTCCAACTCTGGATTCAATTTCACGCCAAGTCATGTAAGGGTACATAAATCTACAAGTGTGCCAAATTTGGTGATATAATCACAAAATATACCCTTTGAAAATGAAAGCTTTGTAAAATAGTGCCACCGTCGACTATTTTGATGGCTGCTACAGCCCCCCTGGGGACAAAATCAGAGCTGCCTCCATATCTAAATCTGTTCAGGGTACACAAATCTACCTCTATCCCAAATGTGTTGCTTTTATCAAAAAGTGAATGATCCCTTCAAATATTGCTGCTCAACTGCTGTACTACTGGCCTATACAGTGACACCGCTGTCTTTGCATCAGTTATCCTTTACTTGTTTGAGGTAGTGCTAGTAAAGATCTGATACGGTGAAATCTTTGAAGAAAGTGATGCAGTGCTTGAGAGACTCACACACGCACGCACGCACGCACGCACGCACGCACGCACGCACGCACGCACGCACGCACGCACACACACACGCACACACACACACAGAGATAGAGGGAGGGAGAGAGTGCCTCACTTGGAACTCCAGCACTGAGTTCAGGAGTCTCTTCTCTTTCCCTCCCTACACTCCACATTAATTGGGAGTTTTGACTGACAGCCATGCACACAGGGCCTAGTTTCCTCTCCCCCCAGCCCAGCAGACAGACATGCAGGCAGGCAGGCCCAGGGGTGCCGGCCTCCGCTGGGATGGGGGCTCAGCCATTAACCCCAGTCTCTCTGGTTGGAGCAGGCAGGCAGGCAGCTCTCTACAGTGACGATGCCCAATATTACTCTCTATAATTGCTCCAACGCTCCTATTCAGCTGTCAGGCCATCTGTCAATGGGAAGACGAATCGGATCGATTGCGTGTGTGTGATGTGTGAGCGTGTGTGTGTGATGTGGGAGCGCGTGTGTGTGATGTGTAAGCGCGTGTGTGTGTGTGTGCGTGTGTGTGAGCTTGTGTGCGTGTGTATGTGTGTGTGATGTGTGAGCGTGCGTGTGTGATGTGTGAGCGTGTGTGTGTGTGTGTGTGTGTGTGTGCGTGTGTGTGAGCTTGTGCGCGCGCGCGTGTGTGTGTGTGTGCATCGATGATGGGTCTGACAGTTAATAGACGTGTGTGTTACCCTTCCTGCTAGGCGGGCATGTCACATCATCACAGATGCACACTGTCAAACTGCTTAATGATGCCTGCATCTCTCTCGATGCCTCTCACTGCCTTCTAAATGCGCTGTAAATGTACCTGACAACACACAGACAGACAGGCGCCACCAGACTCTGTTGATTTGTTCCTGGGAGTTATCCGGCTGTCACTAACCCCCCGGTCACTAACAACCCTGACAACCCCTGACAACCCCTGACCAATGCCACAATGAGCTCCTCTACACTCAAACAGTCAACTAATATCGAGACAGCAGCATTGAGGTAGCATTTGGGATGATTAGAATACATTATGCAGCAGGGTGGCTGGTGGATGCAGAAATCGGAGAACAGGCTCATTGTGACGCGTGGAGTTCCAAACACGTGTTTGATGTCATTCCTCATTCCATTCCATGCATTACAATGAGCCCTATCCTCCGATGGCTGCCTCCACCAGCCTCCCCTGGTATGCAGTAAGACTTTAGATTAAGTTACTATATACCTGTGAAACTGTAGCTCACTGATCATAGTCTAGTCATAGTTTTGTAGTCAGTGAACTCTACTATCAAGTAATTAGAAATGAATTCTAAACCGCCCTATTTCAGAATGTTATACAATGATGTTTTAAGAAGTAGCTACTTAAAGGAGCGGTGCCGAAGTCCGTTGGAATTCTCTGGCAACCGTGGCGAAATTCAGTACAAAGTTCAACAACATCCTCCCTTATGACCCCCCCCCCCCCCCCCCCCCCCCGAAATGGACTTGCAATAGTTCAAAATAGCTTTTCTATCTAGGCCTCTGTTCTCTCTGTCTCAGTTGTCATTTCCTTTTTTTTTTCTATGAATTGGTTTTTATATTTTTTAACAACTATTTTAGCTGTCGTGCTTCTGCGTGCACGCATGACTCGAAGAGGCAGCCACCAGAGACAGAAAGGTGAACATTGGTGAGTCCCCTAGAACACCCCTCGCAGTAACAAACTAATGTTTGTGTACAAAACGAGTTGGGTAGGACACTCCATCTTAGAAAGAGCCAAAACTATGGATGACTGTAGTTGTTTGACCATACCTGCTCCAACGCTCCCATTCAGCTGTCAGGCCATCTGTCAATGGGAAGACGAATCGAATCGATTGCGTGTGTGTGTGTGTGTGTGTGTGTGTGTGTGTGATGTGTGAGCGTGTGTGTGTGTGTGTGTGTGTGATGTGTGTGTGTGATGTGTGAGCGTGTGTGTGTGATGTGACCATACCTGCCACAATGATAAATAAATAGCCAAATACATAATTGTACATTGGGATATATTTTGTTTATTTCGGGTATGTTTTATTTATTCGTTCATTTATTTCTGTGCTTCTTTATTTCTGTATTTCTTTCATCAAAATGCTAATGGGGGAGAGTGGGTATGATAACGTGTTGTTCAGGCAGAACTATCAAACTAGCAGGAGATTCCGAACGACGGATGGAACTTTATCCCAGGGGAACGTGTGGTTGGTAGGCTATAAGTGCACTATTCCGCACCATCTGTCGTCATCACAGCGGCATGACAACAATAATAAACAAGCAAATAAATAAAACAAGACAGAAGACCACAAAGTGCTATGATTGGGTGTTGGATATCAGGGATTGTGGGAGCTAGATCTTTTTGATCATAATCTTCCGGAAAGGTCCATACCAGAGTTGCTCCGCGAGGCACATCTTAACACACAATGCAGCAACATATGAGGCCAACATATGAGGCCACATCAAAACCGAATCATCCTGTTGTAACGTGACCAATAGGCGCCTCCTAACCTACTAGTAGATGAAGTAGGTTCAAATCAACCATACGATTGGGGATTCTGACTGCACTCATTCATCATGTGTATGGTTGATTTGATTTGAATTACTAGTAGGTTCGGAGGTGCCTACTGCTCACATTACAACGGGATTATTTGTTTGATTTGGCCGCATATTATGAGATGACTGTTGCTGTATCGGGTGCCTTCAGAGTGAACAGAACACAGGTGAATGTAATCAGGCACATTGACACTGTGACATTGATCACATCGATGGTGTGTTAGATACCACCCAGTGACATTCGATTCACACCTCATTATCATATTGGAGGCAAACAAATAGAGACATAAATAAAGTAATGTGGAATTGTACATGCTGTGATGAAATTACGTCTGTCATGAAACAGATTAAAGGATTGATACTGTTTAAAACCTCTCCTGCTTTGTCCGTGGATTTCAGTAGCGAGGGAGTTCTCAGTCAACAAACACAGGCTGTGGCGCAGTCTCGTCATATTGAGCTCGGTTTCATCTCCGAAATCTCGGTGCTGCAAAGAGAGACTCTCTGATATTTCAAATGTTATCAGGTTGTTGGCGTTGTGTGGTGCTCCAGCCCTCTCGATGTCATGTTCTCTGTGAAGGCTCCAAATATAGCAGCCGGTTGTATTTCGATGAGACGCACAAGTTCTACCCCATGAGTCACCTGATATACCCCGTTATTGACTGTGATTTAAAATGGCTTTAGGGAAAACAAATGATCGTGTCATCAAGCTAGACCGGTGATGGCGGGGGCCTTTCATTACTTAGAACTGGCTTTGTCCGGTTTTTTTTTTATCACACCGGTGGACGCTGATGCCATTCCTCATTCCATTCCATGCATTACAATGAGCCCGTCCTCGGATTTCTACCTCCACCAGCCTCCCCTGCAGTACAGTTACAGTATGTACTATCAATAGATCTGCAGCATCTCTCCAGCTCATCATTGGCCCCAGGAGATTGATTGTTCTGTTTAAAAAAAAAAAAAAGAAATCTCTAAATTAGGTTAAGATCAGACATTTGCGACAGTGGATTCCGTCAACAAGAACTGACACATTGCAAACAAATGGCTATGACTGAAAATAGTACTGAAAGTTAGAGGAATTACATTTTCGTCCTGTTTACTCAAAGTTAATCAGTCATATCGTTTCAGAACTACTGATGATAACAACACTGTATAACAGAAGATATATTTCTTCATGCTGCTGACTCAAATTTATCTGTCCTTGAATTATTTGCCTAATCTGGGGTTTTGAATGCAGCGCAATAGCTCTTCACCAGATGACTTATGATTTAGCACACAAGTGGATCGGAGTTGGACAAAACCGAAATTACTTTAATCTAAATTTATTAGCTTTTCAGAAAACCCTCTGATTCTTCCCTAGCCAATATCAGACCTCTTTCTGAAAATGTGATAATGGTGCTGAAATTTGTATAATTAGAAATATTGATAGCTGCAAAGCTGATGATCGATGTTGACAAGAGCATTTTGCTACGCTCATGGAGGAGTTGGGATAATAATATTAAATCTGACTGAATCTTATTACAAAATGTGAGTGCTTTTCTACAGGGACAGCAGGGGAGGCTGGTGGAGGTAGAAATCGGACGACGGGCTCATTGTACTACATGGAATGGAATGAAGAATGGCATCAAACATTGTGGAGAGATCTGCTGTTCTCGGTGAGATGTGTGGAGATGCTTTGGATTCCCACTCCATCAGGGGAGGTTGAAAGAAAAAAGAAAATAAAAGGAACTTGTTTTCTTCCTTTCTCTAGCACTGTGACTGCCAATGGCACTTGTTCTTATCAAAGGTTTTACTTATGATGACTGATGTATAGTTTATTCACTTACTTAGATAAATGTTCTAATTGTAAGTCACTTTGGATAAAAGAGTCTGCTAAATGACTTAAATGTCAAAATGTAAAAGGAAGGCTGGTGGAGGTAGAAATCAGAGGACAGGCTCATTGTAATGCATGGATTGGAATCATTTGATTTCTACCCCCACCAGCGTCTCCACTGACACCCATGTGGTCTGATGTTCCTAGTGTTTGTTGATTTGTAACACAGTTTTGTAACCTGGAATCACACCGTAAACTCTTGCAGGTCCACTACATCAGGGGAGGCTTGTGGAGGGTATTGGCAGAATTGTGACTGCCAATGGCACCTGGTCCTACCATAGATGTTTGCTTATGATGACTGATGTATAGATGATTCACTTACTTTAGACAAATGTACTTGTTGTAAGTCGCTTTGGATAAAAGCGTCTGCTAAATGTCAAACATTAAAAAAAAGTGTGTTCCACTCATGCATTACAATAAGCCTGTCCTCTGATATCTGCCTGCACCAGCCTCCCCTGTACTGCAGGTAACTCAGGTAATGTTTTACTGTAGCATGGTGGTAGTTAAACTACATTGAAATCGGTTAGGGTTAGTATAGTTTTTTAGTTTTCAGTTGTTAACTACTTGTTTGCCATGTAGCAGTGTAGTGAGCTAATGTGACTACTCACTACAACTTCCCGCCAAAGCCCTTGAACTTCAAATGTCCCTATTATTTTGGGGAGCAGTTCCACTACATGTAGCTCTCAACTATTAGTTTAACTACATTGAGCATTTTGCTGTAGCTTGGTGGCAGTTAAACAGAATTCAAATCTTAGTTGTGTTTTCAGTAGTTAACTACTTTTTTTTTTTTTTGCCATGCAGCAGTGTAGTAGCGAGCTACTGTCATTACTCACTACATCTTCCCACCAAAACGAAAAAGAAATAGGAATTTAACTACTATTCCAGTCCTCCGATTTCTATCTCCACCAGCATCCACTACCGGATGTACGTAGGGAGCACAACAGACAAACCGCAGCACAAGGTGTCTGTATGAGGGAGTAGAAATTACAAACCTCATCCTGTAAATAATACACAATGACAGCACCTTCCGAATACTGCTGAGCACCGCTTTCCCAGAAGAACACTGTCGATACTACGCTTGAATAATGAGTCGTAATTATCACAATATCAATACTTTTGATATATCACATCACATTTATCTAATCCCCTTGCTTCTTCCCCCGACAAGGGATCATCGGTTCTCAATAACACACTGTATGTCAAATTCACACTGTCAAGACAAACACAATATACTCCTCCTCCTCCTCCCCCTCCTCCTCCTCCTCCTTCTCCCCACTATTATACATATGTGCCTCGGAGAGTAGCTTTTGAATAATATTCCCAGGGTGAAATTAAGGTACTAGGGGGGAGGAAGTGTTTTTTCTTCGTCTGGTGAAGTAGTGTATGGCTCATCACTATGATGGAGTAGCTGCTCAGAAGAGGCCAATGTGGGTGGGCATGTGACTTAGCATACAGATCCACATTAGTTCTCCCCTGCTAGCAAAACACCTCACACGACGCCTTGATGTGGATCCACATTCTACCCCCAGCTAGCTAGTTAGCTACCCATACATACATAATGTAGGCTTACTGAATTCTGATTATAGGCTTACTGAATTCTGATTATTTCCAGAGATTTCCTTCTCTTTATTTCCTAACATCCCGGCGCTGCGGTTTCATCTAAATATGTAGATATTTTTAATGTAGATATCATTAATAATAATGATATATTTCCCTTGATGTTGTGATGCTGAATATGAGAAATGTCTCAACTAACCCCACTCCCCCCGACACAGTAGGCCTACAACTCTGTACACCCTGAAACAGAGACACACACAGTAGACATCCCCAGCTGGCTACTAGAACAGTGAACACACATTAATCACAATAACCACTAATAACCATGCATTAACGTGGTCCTCTGTGGCTCAGTTGGTAGAGCATAGCATTAGCAATGCTAAGGTTGTGGGTTTGACTCCCGCTGGGACCATATATACTGAAAAATGTATGCACTCACTGCAATGTAAGTCGCTTTGGATAAAAGATTTAGATTAACCAGTAATAACCACACATTAACCACATTATCCAGTAATAACCACACATTAACCACATAAACCACTAATAACCACACATTAACCACTAACAACCACACATTAACTACCAATAACCACACATTAACACATTAACCACTAACAACCACACATTAACCACCAATAACCACACATTAACCACATTAACCACCAATAACCACACATTAACCACATTAACCACTAACAACCACACATTAACCACTAATAACCACACATTAACCACTAACAACCACACATCAACCACTAATAACCACACATTAACCACTAATAACCACACATTAACCACTAACAACCACACATTAACCACTAACAATCACACATTAACCACATTAACCACCAATAACCACACATTAACCACTAATAACCACACATCAACCACTAATAACCACACATCAACCACTAATAACCACACCACACATTAACCACCAATAACCACACATCAACCACTAATAACCACACATTAACCACTAATAACCACACATTAACCACATCAACCACTAATAACCACACATTAACCACTAACAACCACACATTAACCACATTAACCACCAATAACCACACATTAACCACATCAACCACTAATAACCACACCACACATTAACCACCAATAACCACACATCAACCACTAATAACCACACATTAACCACTAATAACCACACATTAACCACATCAACCACTAATAACCACACATTAACCACTAACAACCACACATTAACCACATTAACCACCAATAACCACACATTAACCACATCAACCACTAATAACCACACCACACATTAACCACCAATAACCACACATCAACCACCAATAACCACACATCAACCACTAATAACCACACATCAACCACTAATAACCACACATTAACCACTCCCAGCTGGGTAACTAGCTGCCTTCACACTTTTCTCCAACAGTGGTGATTAGTTCGGTTACAGAGGTGCCAAATGGCTTCCAAGGGGAAACAATGGAATGTGGGGATCAGATACCTCATCCAATGATTTGTCTGAAAAGCCTCGCCTCACAATGACGTGCTGTGCTGGAGCTCTCTATTGCTGTCAATTAACTCATATTGTGTGCGGATGAAATTTCAAGTGGGTGTATTATAAAGGGCTGGCTGCAATTAACAGAGACATGTACAGCATCCCACAGTGTATTACCAGTGCAGATGGTTTCCTTCAGTCCAGAGGAAAATACAAGCAGAAGAAGAGTAGGACTGAAAGGTTCATTTTCACATTTTCAAAGTGTTGAAGAAGTTGTCTACTGTGCTGTATGTCAGGGGAGGCTGGCGGAGGCAGAATTCGGAGGACGGGCTCATTGTAATGCATGGAATGGAATGAGGAATGGTACACGTGTTTCCTGTTTGACACCATTCCTCATTGCGTTCCATACAATACAATGAGCCCGTCCTCTGATTTCTGCCTCCGCCAGCCTCCCCTGTTATCTACGTATCAAGTTGGTAACACAGTGCCCAGGTAGAAAACCACACATTTTCACTTAGGAAATCAATGTTTCACAATTACAACATAACAGTATTATATTTAGAAATGGTTCATTGTAAATGTATCAAGACGTTTACAATGAAAAAGAAAAAAGGAAAAGGCCATTTTGAAGAGGGGAAGAATCTTGCCCTTTTCACATCTTGGCTATCGTGCATATTAAGCATTTGCCATTTCTTGCACAAATTGCCATTTCTGGCCCAGGAATCTACTCTACGGTAATGGCACTAACACCTTTATGATTATGCCTTCATATTGCAACAACCAAAGGTTATCTGTTTAGTTATTAGGCATTGTTAGTGTTGGCTTAGGTCCAACACTGTATAATGGAGGATTTGAAATAAAAGGAGCTCATTGCTGGGATGTAGCTTTCTAAGCAAGCTCTGTTATTCAGATGTTACTGCATCACTTTGGGTTTGATTGTCCTTGTGCTCACATTAAACATTTTAGTTTTCTACAGTATTCTCTGTGAAATAAAACACTTATTGTTTCATAAGTTTCTGCTACTGAATTATGACGCAATTCATTATTCATTCTGAAGTAAATTTGTTGTGTTTCCGAGCAAGATGAGATGAAGGTCTATAATTCTTTTACTTTGTTTGTAAATTGTTTTTTTGTCCGCCAGATGAAAAATGAACAGCACAAAAAAATAAAATAAAAAGAAGTATAGAAACTAGACTATTATGAACATTAACTTCATACCTGTCATACTCGTATCTCTGTCTAAAAGATATAACGATTGGCTTTAAATGTGCAATTATTCTTGGGCTGTGGGAATGTGTCTGAAACATTTGTGCTATTTTCAAGGACAGAATTCTTTCGCACACCTGATGGTACTTGACCTCGTCATTACCTCTATTACCAGTCCTCCACCCACCGCGCTCCGCCGCTGTGGTATTTCCACCAGTTACCGCTGACACAAATTGCCAAAACGCCTGTGTTCGGACTTGCGTCTGCATTCAGACTTGTGTTTTGGCTTTGCACCAGGGGGTGTACAGAAGTTACACACAGCCAGGTGCAGATGGGGTTCCCCTTGACACAGAGCCCATCACATTATGAACAGATAGAACCGTTAAAGGGAAGGTTTCTCTGAGGAGATTCTGGAATGTAATTTCCACAATGCCTATTAAAGCGCCGTTGGAATCCTGTCTATTGGAGAGGACGCTGCTAACTGTTAGCCTTTGATCTGGTAGCATAGTGGAGAACGGAGAACCGGAGAAGCTTTCACAACTGGCCTATGAGGACAACTCAGGGTAAGACGATATTTCACCTAAACATGAAAATAGGCTGAACCCTCCCTTTAATGATGCTGAAGCTGGGACCCAGTTTTTTTTTTTTTTTTATAGAACTGGCATTACAAATAACGAGTGTGCCTAAGGAACTCATCCACCTAAAAAAGGGGGGAAAAGACACCAAGTGACAGTATTTGCTTTCTCACACAGTGTGAAGGTGTGCTTATTTGTGTGTGTGTGTGTGTGTGTGTGTGTGGTCGTGCGTGCATGCCTGTGTGTGTGTGTGCTTTGTGTGTGTGTGTGTGTGTGTGTGTGTGTGTGTGTGGTCGTGCGTGCATGCCTGTGTGTGTGTGTGTGTGTGTGTGTGTGTGTGTGTAGTGTTGTAGCTCCCTCGGTCAGTGTATCCTTTGGACTGATAATAGATCAGTTCTCCTAACACCTGTGACAATGGTATGGGAGGTCGTAGCTGTGCCACGTATGAGTGCTGCAGGCCATGACTCCAACCCTGACACGGCAGACCTGATTGCCTTTCAGCCTCTGGAATTCGTCTCATCGATCTCTCTTTCACTCCCCCAATAGTTCACACAAAGCACTGAGGGAATCAATTGGACGATATGACATTGTTTGGTTAGAGCCTTAAAGAGTGGCTGTGAGTGCTGCTCTGTGACCAATCACTTCCAGAGGCATGGTCACGCTCTTGTTATGTCACAGACACACCTGACAAACATCTTTTTCATCCCATTGCCTGTCTGTCTGTCTGTCTGTCTGTCTGTCTGTCTGTCTGTCTGTCTGTCTGTCTTGTCACACCGGGCACTTGAGTGTGTGTGTAGCTGAGATGTGTGAGGGTCACACATGCACGCACACGCACACGCGCGCGCACACACACACACACACACACACACACACACACACACACACACACACACACACACACACACACACACACACAGTGAAAACCAGAGAAGGACGGACACACACACACACAGACATGGACACACACACACACACACACACACACACACACACACACACTTACACAATGGAAACCAGCCACTCTGACCTCTCTCTGCCTTTTCTACAAGGCTTAAAATAATTATAGATCTGCTGTTGCTGAACTCGACCCAGTATCTCAAAAACAGACCCATCTTCATGAGTTTTATCATTCAACCAGAGAACGACTCCTCTGTGCAGTTAGCAGTAGAGCCGGGGGGGCTAGTGGAGGTACAGTAGATATCGATGGACAGGCTCATTATAATGCATGGAATGGAATGAGGAATGCTATCAAATACGTGTAATGCATTCCTCTGATTTCTCCCTCCACCAGCCTCTCTCATTCCATTCCATGCATTACAATGAGCCCGTCCTCCAATTTCTACCTTCGCCAGCCTCCACTGCAGTACAGCGAGTAGTTGCGTCCCTCAGTCTCCCCTACAATGTACGCTCTCTTGAGAGAAGAGTCAATTAACCAGATAGCTGACAACTGAAAAGTTTAATTTGCACCATCAAAGGCACCAATGTATGCATTAATAACAGTGGTATAGAAATATGACTGGTTAAGAAAAGAGTACCAGTGTTCCAGCCTCAACACTGACAGATTCTCTTATTGAACTTGACTCTGTCGACTGATGATTCCTCTCTGTGTCTATTACTCTCCTTGTCTGTTGACAGATTGCTGCTTGTGTTTATTTGTTTGTGTGACAATGTAATGTATCAAGTTGAATTGGAAAGAAAAAATGAATTGTACATTCAACTAATCTCATTATGTGACATTTCAGCAAAACAAAGGTTGAGCCACTTCACTCCTAATGCTTCCATACGAGTGCTCTTGATTCTGCCTTGTTGTTGTTGTTGTTGTTGTTGTTGTTGATTCTTTTAGTAGGTATGTATGGAGGATGTATGACTGCAACTGCTCAATGGTAGAGAGTGCAGCAACTTGCTCTCTAGCTAAGCTGCTCATATGCTTGGTAGCTTTTGATTTAAAGTGATTTAAATCAAAGTTTTTGTATCCTATAATTCCCGTATTGGGAGAGCAGATGCCCTTACCTTGGGCGACTTACCATGGCTTACGTTTGAATAAATTATTAATTTACACGGCTGGATATTTACCAAAGCAATTAGGGTGAGTACCTTGCTCCCGGGCACAACAGCAGGGCCCCACCTGGGTCTGCGATCAGCCTCCTTCTGATCACACACACCACAGTTCCTCTATCAATGCCATACACTGCCGCTGGCGCACACAAACACACACACACACACACACACACACACACACACACACACACACACACACACACATTCCTTCTCATTGAAATAAATCAACTGGAAAATGAAGGCGTCTCTAAACAACTCTGAACTTTGGCAAGTTCTGAACAGAGTTGGAACAATGAGTCACTGGAGGCTACGCTACTACTTTGTGGCTCACGCCACACGACCCCCCTTTTATACGCTTTGCTTTTACTTATTTTCATTGAATTTTATTAGTCTGTGACTAGTGCTGGTTTGTTTGACCCAATACATGAGGAGTGTTTAATTTAGCCAGACATCACCAACGCTAGAAAAAAGCAGGCTGTAGTAAAACATGTTTCTCAAATTCAGCAAGCGTGCTATCACATTCTGCGTTAGCACATGATGATCGTGATTGCAGAGACATATTGGTTGAATGGTGGTAGGTGCCCCTGAGACAATGATAACGTTTTCATCATATCAGTCACATAATTACTTCTCACATGTTTTTCAGTTCAGCATAATTATGCGCCATCTACTGAGAACGCGTGTTTTAATTTGTCCATTACCAACATTTAAATTACCTCTGTGCATTTGGACTTTGCGTTTAGGTTGGAGAATATGTTCCGCCTCCATATGGTGCAGTACGTCACTCAAATGTCCACGTTTCAAAGTGTTCCACATAAACAATCATTACTTTGTAGAATGATACGATACTGTAAAGGGGGGCGTAAACAAGGTCCCCATATCACAGAGGGGGTTATCAAACAAACAAAACATACACTATAACCAGAGATGGATTGTATACACTAGAGATATGCCACTCCCTCGATTTACTATTGGTTTTGCGAGAGATGGGGAAGATGGTGCCAGTCCAACATGGGGATACATTTCTGACCAATTACCACGCAGTTATAGATTACGTTACTGACGTTGTCGTTACTAGGTTTGCATTGTTAGTTATTTCTCACACCAAATAAAGTGTCTTTTTAAGCCATTACAACTGTTAACGATCAAATGACCGCACAAAATGTATCTACACACTTAAGTGATATGAAAAAATTAAAGAAAAAAGGTTGCTAATCTGCATCATTTTGATGTGCGTGGAGTTTTCGTGACGTTTTTGTTCTGCCCTCCCATAGACGACCTGTTTAAAAAACACAGCGTTTGGTTGTCTCCTTATTATAAAATAAGTGCCCAAAGAGGCGTTGCCAAGATGGCAATGGAGTGAACCGGCCTCCTTCAAAGAGGCTATAACCTTGTTCTGTCTCTGTGATGTTCGTACAACAGGGTGAACCACTCATTTAGGTTGCATGTGAAGTAGTAGGGACTTGTCACAGCCGATGTGCCTTTGGCATAGGAAATGTGTGGTGACAAGCATCAATGGATTAACCTGTCGTGTGTGTGTGTGTGTATGCTTATGTGTGTGTGTGTGTGTGTGTGTGTGTGTATGCTTGTGTGTGTGTGTGTGTGTGTGTATGCTTGTGTGTGTGTGTGTGTGTGTGTGTGTGTGTATGCTTGTGTGTGTGTGTGTGTGCGTGTGCGCGCGCGTGTGCTCCTCAGGGGACCTCTTGTCTGGTTTATGGCAGGTTAGTTGACTCAGCATTTCAGTGACCGTTGTCTGTGGTCCTGATCCTAGCCTCTGTCCCCACTGATTCTCAACAGTCTCCTGTAATTCAGTGTGTCAGAACGTGTTTCTTTGTGTGGCTGTGTTTAACAATGGTTCTTTGACATCTTCTTTGTGATCATGTCTTCCTGACCATGTTTCTGTGTGCGGTTGTGCCTTCACGCTGGCCATTTAACTGTCATGTCACACCGCCAGTGGGCATGTTTCACAGTAGTCCTTTGACAATACAGTATGTGTGTCCTTCCACCACTGCAGTTGCACTACACAAACCATGTTTCAGTCAGGACGCTCACGGCAAAGTAACCCTTTACTTCATGAAAATGGTGTGCGACACCAAATCTTCCCTTGTAACCCTTTACTTCATGAAAATGGTGTGCGACACCAAATTTTCCCTTGTAACCCTGTACTTTGTGCGACACTCCAGTGTGCGACACTCCAGTGTGCGACACTCCAGTGTGCGACAATCCAGCATGTGTTCTAATGTCAGCCCAGTGCGCACCATTATGCGTCTGGGGCGGAGGAACTCACATATGAAGGTTGTGTCTCATGAATATCATAGATAGATATCATCTGATATTTAATGCGCAAAATCTCCATGTTCCCCGCGCGCTGGATAGGCTGCATCAAGTCCAGCAACACTATTGGCCGCAGGCCTGGAATGTCATCATTTTAGGGGTAAGGCCACTTAACCTTTGGTGTTGTCAAATCTTTGAGAGCACAAAGGTCAAATGCCAGGGAAGAAAGACCATCAAATAAAACAATGATTTTAAGACCATGGAAATAATGAATTTTACTTCAGGGTTAAGGATGATTTTATTCTTAATACATGGTATAACTATCAGTGAAATAAATACATTTAAAAAAGCTGTTTATTTCACAAAGTAATGTATTAGCACAGCTCAGTACAGAACAGCTCAGTACAGTACAACTCAACTCAGTACAGTACAGCTCAACTCAGTACAGTACAGCTCAACTCAGTACAGTACAGCTCAGTACAGTACAGCTCAACTCAGTACAGTACAGCTCAACTCAGTACAGTACAGCTCAACTCAGTACAGTACAGCTCAGTACAGTACAGCTCAACACAGTACAGCTCAACTCAGTACAGTACAGCTCAGTACAGTACAGCTCAACTCAGTACAGTACAGCTCAACTCAGTACAGTACAGCTCAACTCAGTACAGTACAGCTCAGTACAGTACAGCTCAGTACAGTACAGCTCAACTCAGTACAGTACAGCTCAGTACAGTACAGCTCAACTCAGTACAGTACAGCTCAGTACAGTACAGCTCAACTCAGTACAGAACAACTCAACTCAGTACAGTACAGCTCAGTACAGTACAGCTCAACTCAGTACAGTACAGCTCAACTCAGTACAGTACAGCTCAGTACAGTACAGCTCAACTCAGTACAGAACAACTCAACTCAGTACAGTACAGCTCAGTACAGAACAACTCAACTCAGTACAGTACAGCTCAGTATAGAACAGCTCAACTCAGTACAGAACAGAACAGAACAGAACAGAACAGCCCGGTCCGGCCCTGCTGGGTTCAGCTCAGTGGACAACAGGGAGGTGAGCAGTCTGATCTCACAGTGACGGACAGGAATCCTGTTTAACCCAACACCAAGGTGTCGGCCCAAATAGACCCAGGACATTAGCCCCCATCAGAGCCCAGCTGGGATAAGTTATTGTTCTCCTGAAAGACAAGATCCTCACCTGCTCATCTGTTTGTACTCCTGAGTCAAAAGTTCATACAAAGCTCAGACCTGGACTAATCAATCACTGGACTCGTTTGAAGATGGGGATGGGGAGTCAGGGGGAGTTGCAGTGTATGTTTTGGGGTTCCTTGGACCATATGGATGAATGCTTGGCCTCTTTTTGGTGATGCCAGCTGCCCACCATTTTGCCACTGCTTCTTGGCTTTGAAAATCTGCAGGAGCACAACAGAATCCCTCGGCTGCTTGTTCGGCATGACGGTTGCTAGGGGGGTGTAATGTGTCAAACTATCGTCATATATAGCCCGGTTTTCCAGCGGTTCATACCAGGCTCGAAATCAAACACACCACTGGTTGTGTGCGCAGCGTTTCACTTGATGTTGGCCAATAAGAATTCAGAATCTCAACAAAAGTAACACTGGTGTCTAGAAACCGTATTGACAGGAAAGTGGCAGAGGAGAAAACAGCTAAATCAGCTGGGGCAGTGCGGGCGAGGCATCGAGGCATCGAGGCATCATTTTTTGAGGGGCATAAGGCCAAACTGAGGCTGCCCGTGAAATTCCTGCCCTGACTGGCAGGGTTCGAAATCGCATCTGTTTGTTATCAGTATTTTATGGATGACGGCCGATTCAATAGTAAGTCGGCTAATCAGGTAATCAAGTAACGTTGCTCATGTCATGGCCATTTGTTGAAGTGACACTGGTTGCTATTAAATAGCCTAAATGTTTATCATTTCGAATGTATTTCGTAATTATTGCCTACCAATTAGAAAGAATGGCTTCGCTGACGGAGGGAATCTTGTCCAAGAATAACAGAATACATACATTTCAACGTATATTTGTATGTACCAGGAGAGTTTATGACATTACAGTTAAATTGTTACTCGCACGCCCTCCTCTTCGCAATAACACATGAGAGGGTGTGCTATATCGTGGATATAGTATATACTTCTAGTAATCAGTTGGCAGTATATGAAAGTTTGGTCACAGCCCAAGTCCTTTTATAAGTGGGCATGTTTTTTGTACGGCGCCGTGAGTCGATCCTCAGTTTCTCGAAAGCATGAATCATGAATGTAAGATCATAGGGCGTCTGGCACCTGCGAAGCTCCTTTCACTCTCCCTGCTTGAAACGCAACTCACTCGCGCACTGTGGAGATAACCAGCGATAAACCAAGGTTGCCTGGCCACTCTCCTGGGTGTTGTGTGTGTGTTCATGTCTATCGATTGTCAGGGTATTACCCCAGCTAATATAGACTAGCAGCAGGTGAAAAATCTCAGGAGTGTGTCTCTGGGTAAGTGCAGGGAGTCGTGTTGGGCCCCCAATCCCCTCTGACTGACTGGAACCCCCTCACCATGCCTATCACATATGCCACTCACTGTGACATGTGGCTGCTCCACTGCGAAAACGGTATTTCAAGAGGGCTGATGTCCCGTATTATGTTTTGCAGATACAGTACATTTTTATGCAGTCGGCGTGAGGAAGGGTGAGGTGAAGAAAAATCCCCCTACGGCACACATCTGCCACATTAAATGCCATTTTAATCATTCAGTCACACCCTCCTCCCCATCACCACCGCCCCCCCCCCCCCCCCCCCCGCCTGTCTCTGCTAATAGCTAATGTTACAGAGCTCTTTTCCGAGCCAGTACCATAGCCTGTTCTATAGTGTGACCTGGCTTCAGCAATGAAGTGCTCCTGGATTTGAAGTATTCCTTGGGTGAGCTAGGTGGCCTTCTCTGAACCAAGGTAATCCTGAAGCCACAAATGTTAAGCAATGTTCAGAGTTGAACACCGAACTGAATCCCTGGGTAAGTGTCCTTTTCAACCAGAGTTGCCTTGGATAAATTAAAATCTGACCAAGCGTGTTTCCAATTTTGATTTATTTGAACATTTCAATCAAGCTAATCACCAGGATATTAAATAAATCCTTGATATGAAGAGTTCTGCTTGTCAGGGCTGACATTAAACACAGCCAACTAAATCCTAGTAACTCCCCTCTCCCCCCACCCTACCCCCACCCACCCCACCATCTAAAAATAGAAATCTCAAATCCAGTTGAGGAGAACGAAGTGTAGGCCCTTTGCGCTGTGTGGTTGTGTGTCATCATGATAATCCATGCTGAGGTGAGGCCACAGCCGTGTGGTGCTGACCTGTACAAAGCCTCCATGTTAAACAGTAAAACACCCTACAAATGCAGACAGTGAAATACACACGCATTAATGTGACACAATCTAGGAGTGAATGAATAACCCAAGACTTCTGTATCTGTATCTTATTTGCTATCTATCCTCTATATGTTTTTTAAATACTCTGTTGGGTCCTCCAGGGAGGTGTGCTGGCGGTGTTTAACAGAAACATAATGCTACCCAGAGTGAGGTTTGCCACCTGAGAGAAGCTAAGCTAAGGTGAGGTGTTACCAGTAAGCCTTGTACAGAGAGCTGTTTTGGTATAGCCGGGGGGATGTGTACAGATGCCAGGGCAATACACTCAGCTCTTCATCACATCATCTACCTGAGACCACTTTCTCACAGCTCACAGCTTCTCCCTGAACAGAATGAACATATATGTATGTACCTCTCTCTCTCCCCCCCCCCCCTCTCTCTCTCTCTCTCTATATATATATATATATATATATATATATATATATATATATATATATTATATACATTATAGGATTGGAGTTATGAGCCTCAGCAATATGGCAAACCCTGCCCCCTGAGAGGCTAGAAGCATTTGTATTTGTCATATTGCTTATAGCCTACCTACCAGGGGAGGCTGATGGAGGTAGAAATTTGAGGACAGACTCATTGATACCATTTCTCATTCCATTCCATGCATTACAATGAGCCAGTCCTCCGATTTCTGATCAAATTATACCATCAAATGGAACTATTTCCAATAAAATTATACAATTTCTCATCCCATTCCATGCATTACAATGAGTCCCGTCCTCCGATTTCTACCTCCACCAGCCTCCCCTGCTACCTCCCCAAGCCTCTCAGATCGACAGGAGTGGCTAGTGGCTAGGGGCTGATTTGGAATTCAGCATATAACAGTCCGTCTGTGCTGTTCCGTGCTTCTGAAAAGTAGCATTATACTGTACAGAAGATTAGTATTATTTTTTTCTTACGTAATTTGTATTGTCTGCATGCCACACATAATCAGACCTCTCTTAAAAGTAATGTCCATAATTTGTCAGTTGCCGTGCGTATCCATCTGCATCGTCTTGATTAAAACACCCATTTGCATATTGCCGGGTACTTGTTGTCCATATTGTTTATGCATCGCAAATGCTCCAGGTGTTTCTCAAGTCACAAGTCATTTGCTTGGTCCTTACTTTATGCTCAATGTCCATAACAACTCCAAACATTTATTATGTAGATTTTGAGCCGGCTCCCCATATGCCTCAACCCACGCTCCCTACTCCTATAATGTGTTGAAACATTCTAGGCCTAAGGAATCTGACCTTCAACAGATTGCAATGCATAATGCATCGCCAACGAAAAACAGAAGACACTCGCTTCAGGGAGATTGAACCACGGAGAGATTCTCACACACCTCTTCCGGCCGCACACACTTGCAAAACTAATGCATTTGGAAATTTTAAAAAATTGAACTCAAATGGAATAGGCCTTTACGCACTGTCCAATGACCTTTAAGAACGCGCCCACACAAGGAACTGAACGTTGCATGTGAGATGTCTCTCATCACAGAAGTGGTATTTTGAGGGATAGAGGGACAGTATAGTACTAACCTTTTCAGCAACCTTAAGATGCCACACGAGAGATTGTGTTGTAGTGAACAGTTTATAATTCCGATGACAGAAAAGGTTACATCCTTTCTTGCTTCACCTTGGTGAGGTGAAATTACTCTTGCAGTTATGCAAGGTCAAGATTCAAGATTCAAGATTCAAGATTCTTTATTTGTCACGTGCATACAAGTATACAGTGAAATGCAAAAGTGACAGTGCCACAGAGGAGTGCAACAATACGTTTAAAAATAAATAGAATATAAACAGAAATGTAAGCAATGTACACAATGGAATGGCTATATACAATGGCAATGCCAGGTTGACAGTACAGTTAATTACAGTGAAAGATGAGTCTGCAATGGGTAATTATGTGTGTGCGTATGTGTTATGATGTCAGTGAGTGTGTGAGTGACTTGAGGGGGGCACTGGTGGGGTCATCGTTGATGATCCTGATGGCATGGGGGAAGAAACTCAGCCTTAGCCTCTCTGTTCTTGCTGCATGACAGCAAAGGCGTTTGCCTGACCGCAGCAGCTGGAACAGTCCGTTTTTCAGGTGGTGAGGGTCCTTCATTATCCTGCAGGCTCTGGTCCTACACCTCCTGGTGTACAGGACAGGGAGGGAGGGGGGGTGGGGGGGTTGGAGCTCCCAGGTGCGCCACCAAGCATCACATTCTTTAGCACTATCCTATCCTGTGTAATGAACTTGTACATCTCTGAAATATCCCACTGATTATGGTGGTGATGCTGCTATGTACACCCACTTTGTGGCAATGTTCTTTAGTGCCTCAGTGCACTAGAAGTCCTTTATTTATCCAAGGAAAGCACACTGAGACCAAGGTCTCTTTTGCGGTTGCACCGTGTCACACGGAATATACATATTGAATATACTCAACACAGTAAAATTCAAAACGCACACAATAATTAATCAAAACAAGAGCATGTCTCTCTGAGCTGGTCCTTCACCAAGGACTTCAAATGACTGTGTGGGAGCAAGTGCTCCAACCTCAGTCAACCCTGCAGATCGTTCTGATCATCTGTCTGAGGAGCACAGTAGCTAAATGTATTTTTTCCTAATTCTGTGGACACCCGTGGCACATTAAAAAGCAGCAAGCTCTGAGAGCGTGTCTTATCGCCACTAGCTTGCCATGAAAGCAATGATGTGAGGTAAAATGGGAGTTTTAAAAGAAAAAAAAAGCTTTATATCCAAGCAAAATCCAATGATAAGCAATTCTCGAAGTCAAAGACTCCCAACCTGCAACAGACAATGGAAAACTATCCCTCGAAATGAACGGCAGAGCAGAGTGATAAACTGAGTGGTTTAAGAACGGAGGTTGCCGAGTGCATGTCAATTGTGTCACCATCATCAGTCAAGGACAGGGAGGAGCGTCGCCTGGACAATGTTCTTCCTATTGTCAAAGATGAAGCAGCACTTATTTCTATATATATATATTATTGTTGACTGTTGAACAATTGATCAGTTTTTGGCAGTTTGACAGTTTATCAATCATCAATCCAGATACCCAGGTATTTACTGTG
Organism: Argentina silus; assembly: GCF_951799395.1. Classification (NCBI taxonomy): domain Eukaryota; kingdom Metazoa; phylum Chordata; class Actinopteri; order Argentiniformes; family Argentinidae; genus Argentina; species Argentina silus. The sequence goes on along the minus strand of NC_139653.1, from coordinate 46,197,626 downwards.
TAATGAGGGACCATGACTTATCAGATATATAACAGTGACACAATTAGGCCTAAATTATTGTGAATAAAACAGTAGAGACAACGTGATTTAATGCGGCTGTGCCATTGTGCTTGTTTGTCTTGAGGATACACCTCGCTGCCATCCGAATGGTGTTGCCTTTTTTTGCCTACCGAGTGGATTACGGAGAGCTGTGATTGCTTTCTACAGATTGACAATAATGGATTCTATCTGTTTGACTTTCCGCAAGACCCGTGTAGCTACTACTAGCTATGCTAGCTAGCGTTAGCTATCTAAGTTAAACGTATACTGTTATGAGACTTGGTTGATAAACTGCTTGATAAGCTTGAAAATACGTAGCCTAGCGTACCTCCATGCTGCCGTCGCTGCGCTGACTTCCTCCCCTCGTCACGGCCCTAAATGCCTCCAGTAGGTCGAGATCTGAAGAAATCCAGGCTTCAATACCGCAGTGGGGTACCGATCTTGGAGCCCTCACGATCTTGGAGCCCTCACGATCTTGGAGCCCTCACGATCATGGAGCCCTCACGATCTTGGAGCCCTCACGGATAAGTACCCTGTCCCCTCCACCCGAGCCTGCTATCGCATGCCAGCTAGCCTGCTAACTAACCCACTAGCTTACTAGCTGGTCCATCAGTTAGTAAGCCAAACAGCGACCCCTACGCTCATACTTTCTAGCCTATTGCCATCATGCCTCCACTCACCTGTGCACCTGGCTGCAATTCCTGCCTTCTATTTAGCCAGAAGATAGTCGAACTTGAAGCCAGAATAACAAATCTTTACCACATACATCGGACAACTTGATCCTACTCTCCCCCGCACTGATCCTGTCCTTGGCCTTGCTAATGCTCCCTGGTCTCTGTTGGGTGCCAAGCCCAATCTTCTGGCCAACTCTGCTCTGCACCAGCATGAGCCACATCAAATAGTTGGCAGGGGCAGGGGCAAACATCATGGAAGGTGTTCTGGGTGGCACTCAGGCCCAATCCAGGCTCTACAACTGGAAAACCGCTTCGCCATACTGATGGATGATGAGGAGTTCCCACCCCTGGCTGACCACCTTCCTTCGCCTGTCTCATCCTGTCACCCACCCCATACCCCCATCGCATCCCACTAAACCCCATCGCCAATCTGCTCCCCCCAAACCCCCCCGCCCAATCTACACCCCCTCAAACCTCCATCCAGTCTCTCTCTCCTCAGCCCCCTGCCTCTCATCCTTACCCCTCCACACAGTCTGCGCCCCCTCGCCCCCTTCCCCCCCTGACTCAACCACCTCCACCCTCGTCATTGGCAGCTCTATGGTCAGTGACATCTACATTCCCCCTTAATCTGGCGGCCACTCCAAGGTTCACTGTCTCCTTGGTATCAGGGTCTGTGACCTCCACCACAAACTCTCAAGCATCCTGGCCTGCTATACCAAGGTTAACAACATCATCATACACGTGGGCACCAACGACATCAGAGCTAGACAGGCAGAACCTTTAAAACCACCCTGCTGAACACTGGAAAACAGATCATCATCTCTGGGCCCCTCCCTACCCACCAGAGGGGTGCTGAGAGATGGTCCAGACTGTTGTCCCTTCACACCTGGCTACAAGGTTACTGTGCCTCCTTAGGGGTCCCCTTTGTCAACAACTTTTACCTGTTCTGGGAGAGGCCCAGCCTACTGAAGCATGATGGTCTCCACCTAAACCGAAGAGGTTGCTCTCTGACAACATGGCCTCCTCCCTCAGGCATTGACATGCTGTAGAAAGTACCGCAGATCCATGCTCCCCAGGTCTTGATTCTAATAACACAGCTCATGTAAATGGATCTGATTGTATTTTCTATAGGGTAACTTCAGGCATCACTGCCTCAGATCTGACTGTTTCATGTAATACCATGACATATGCCTGTAGTTCTAATGCAGAAACTCCATCTCCAAGACCTATCCCGACTTTGATTTCTACCCAATGTACAGTGAAAAGCAAAAGCTCCAGACAAAATTGTAATTTTAGAAACCCAACTAATATTTTAACTGTACCTCCGTATATTCCACTACAACCAGACATATCTTCAACTAACATGGTTCTAATGAATGTAAAAACTCACCACTAAGACCTTCACAATCAATGATTTTATCTTTGAAAAGAAATTAGACGATCTGTTTCTTGTTGAAACCTGGCTCACCTCAGATGGTACAGCTGTCCTTGTTGAGACCTGTCCCAGAAATTACAATTTCTTCCACTCAATTAGGCAGGGTAAATGAGGGGGTGGAATTGCCACTATCTTCTCAAACAAATATAGATATACTAGGATCAGCTTTGGTGATTTCTCCTCATTTGAGTATATTGCCATCACTCTGAAGGCTGAACCAGCTATACTCCTACTAAGATTGTACCGCCCTCCTAAACTAAGGGCAGGTTTTCTCAACCAGTTTTCTGAACTTATATCGCTCATCATCATTAGTTATGATCGGATAATTGTAAATGGCGATTTCAATGTTTGTCGTGTGAATGAGAAGACTGATGCCAAAGCCATTAAGTTCCTTCATATTTTAGACAGCCTGGAGTTGAAGCAGCATGTTACTGGGTCTGCCCACAACCTCGGTAACACTCTTGATCCTTTTAGACAGCCTGGAGTTGAAGCAGCATGTTACTGGGTCTGCCCACAACCTCGGTAACACTCTTGATCTAGTCATCTCCAGAGGGAGAAATGTCACTGATCTATTGGTGAACCACATATTAATGTGTCTGATCATTATTGTGTATTTTTTAATGTCCTATTAAATGCCTTAACAAATCATCCTAAAACTACAATTAAAGCAGTTTGCAGAGCTAGCAGATTCCATCGATCCAAATATTTTCTATTAATCATTCTATTAATGAAATGGTGGATGCCTTCAACAGTGAACTGCGTGTCACGCTTTACAGAGTAGCTCATGTAAAGACTAAAAAAAGGTCTTGTAGCAAAGTGACGCCTTGGATGAACAAAAATGTTGGTGACCTAAAAAGATCCTGTAGGAAAGCTGAAAGAACATGGAGGAAAACTAAGTTACAGGTTCACCGTGCCATTCTAAAATAAGAAAATAGTACTTATAATAACACTGTTCGAAATGAGAGAAGGACCCACTTCTCTAAAATTATTACAGAGAATAGTGGAAACTGTAGGGTTTTGTTTTCCACCATTGATAGACTACTAAATCCAACCGCTTCGACACTCAGTCAGGCATCCGCTTTGAAATGTGAAGAATTTGCAAGTTTCTTTAAAGACAAAGTCACCTCTATAAGGGCGGGCATTGCTAATACAGCTAATAAGTTTGGTGACACACTCAAAAACAGCCCCCTGAAATTTAGATGTTTTAGCAATTATACAATCTAAACTCAGCAAAATTGTAACTCAGATCAGCTCCTCAACATGGCTCTGGATCCAGTCCCTAGAAAATTCCTTAAGAATGTATATGAGAGTTTGGCTCCCTCTATTCTTAAGATAATTAACACCTCATTGGAAACAAGTATATTTCCTACAGCTTATAAGACTGCTGTTGTGAAACCTCTACTTAAAAAGTCAAATCTAGATAAACTATCCTTAGTAATTTCAGGCCTATATCTAACCTACCCTTCATGATCAAAGTACTTGAAAAAGTGTTTTTTCAACTTAATACCTTCCTCAATGAAAACAGTATCCTAGAGAAATTCCAATCAGGTTTTAGATAATTAGTCAACATAATTTCCCCAGCTATGCAGATGATACTAAACTATACATTTCTGTTGAGCCAACAAACCCAGACAGCCGTTGCTCCCTGACCGCCTGTTTGGCCTCCATAAATCAGTGGATGAGTGAAGCTGAACGAGGATAAAACAGAGATACTTTTACTTGGACCAAAATCAAAGAGAGACACTGCTTTTAGTAAGCTCGGGAGCCTGGCTTACCAGACCAAATCACAAGTTAAAAGTCTAGGTGTCATTTTAGATTCGGATTTAAGTTTTAAACCCCATATTAGTAAAGTGACCCAGACAGCTTTCTTCCACCTGAGAAACGTTGCCAAAGTACGGCCATTTTTAATACAACAGGATGCTGAGAAACTAATTCATGCTTTTATCACTAGTAGGTTAGACTACCGCAATTAACTTTTTACTAGTCTCCCAAAAAAAACTATAAAGAAATTGGAACTCATACAGAATTCTGCTCCTAGACTTTTAACTAAGACCAAGAAGAGAGAGCACATCACTCCTGTTTTAGCTGAACTGCACTGGCTCCCTGTTTCTTTTAGAATTGATTTTAAGGTCCTTTTAATTACCTACAAAGCTCTTAATGGCATAGCAACTTCATACATCTCAGATTTTTTAATATCCTATTAACCACAAAAAGCCCTTAGATCCTTCAATGCTGGTCTTTTAATCGCGCCCAAAGTACTCCATAAACAAAGTGGGGAAGCTGCTTTTAGGTATTATGCACCAAAATTGTGGAACACCCTGCCCATGTATATCAAACAGGCAGGCTCTGTGGACATGTTTTTAAAAAGAGCTTAAAACATACCATCACTGGAAGGCTTTTAGATAACCCATTTTTAGCTTGTTCTTTATCCCTAAACAAGTTTTTATTTTCTTTATTTTTTTAAATATTTATTTCTACTAATTTGTTTTAATTTATTTTCATCTATGCTGTTGTATTTATTTCTTCTTGCCATATTTATTTGTTCTTGTTTTAACTGCTTCAAATGTAAAGCACTTTGAACTGCATTTCATGTATGAAAGGTGTTATACAAATAAACTATTATTATTATTATTATTATTATTATTATTATTATATTATTATTATTATCTCCCACCCACCTAGACACCACTCACCCTCCCACTCATCTACCCCCCCCCCCCCCCCCCACACACACACACACACTCCCCTCAATCAAGTGGGGCTCCCTTCAGGGTACAGATATGCAATTCACTGTAATCAATATAACAGGATCCAGAGAAAAGACATCAAATTACTTTTGTCCTCATTCAGCACCAGTTTAACACCTGAAGACCTGGGCCCTCATTACTAACCGAAGTACCCAGATTGACGTCCTCCAGTGATATTGATTTACCTCCATTTGTTTGTATAACAGTGTAATCATTGAATTAGATCAATATACTTCAAATAATAATGAACTGTTTGTGTTTAGTCAGGACTTAAGAATCATTAGAATACCACATTGTGTATTTTAGAGAGCTTACATGTTGAATATAATATATTGATGGACATCATTAGTGTAACTGTAACCTACATAGCCTACTGTAAAAAAAAAAAAAAAAAGGAAAAAAAAAAGAAACTCTGTCAAATGTGAAGCACCATTACAACAAATGAAACAGAACACAGTCCAGCTATATCTGTCGGCTCTATGCTCCACCATGCAAACCACATTCAAAACAAACATTGATTTTGTCTCCTGGCTTATAACAAGCAAGTTACTCACAGAAGTGTTCCAAATGTATGAAATCAGGGCGAATTTGTCTGTTTCCCTGGCCTACATACACACACAGGTGGAGAAAATATGGTAGTTGTAATAGACTGAGAGCAAATTTATGGCTTGAGTAAAACAAATGTAATAATAATATAATAATATCTGCCATTTAGCTGATGCTTTTATCCAATCCGACTTACATTGCAGTGAGTGCGTACATTTCAGTATATATGGTCCCAGGAGAAATCAAACCCACAACCTAAGCTTGTTAATGCCATGCTCTACCAACTGAGCCACAGAGGACCACATAATAAGTCTCCGTTTTGAAATACAAGTGTGATGAAGGGTACGCGCCTGTTCTTCGCAGGCTTCTGTTCATTATGTAATCGCTTTGATCATGCAAATAATTATAGTCTGTGTGGCTGTCTCTGTTGTTGACATCACCATTACGGCTGAAACTGGTAAGCCATTTATAACTAAGGTACATTTCATAAACCCGCCAGGCACACACACACACACACACACACACACGCACACACACACACACACACAGGAGAGTTTGATTGTATCATCCATTATCCATATCATTATGCATTGACTGCCCACGTTCGGTGTTGTTCAACATCAGTGGCCTTTATGCAGACACACATGCTGTAGCCTACATACACACAAGGGAGGAGATACCATAAGATGCTCATTGAAAACAAGGTCTAAATAGACTGAGAGAAAAACTGTGTTTCGACATATGGGTCTCTTCTTCAGAGGTTGGGTGTGTGCTGGTTTCTTTTCACAGGTAATTGCACGTTGATCATACAAATTACTGTTATTGTCTCTGGTTATATGTGTGACCCGTTATGGTTGAAATTCGTAAGACATTCATAACTGTAGGGTCAGTTTCGATTCATCATGATGGTAAAAGGCACGATGAGGGAGCACAAATGGGCCTTTTGGGAGCAGGTGTTAATTGCGCCCCATGTTGTTAATCGTGTCTCATGTTGTTAATCGTGTCTCATGTTGTTAATCGTGTCTCATGTTGTCAATTGCGCCCCATATTGTTAATCGCGGCCCATATTGTAAATCGCGCCCCATATGTTGGCTATCAAAAAATCCTGTGGTAGCCATGAAAATGCTTCCCGATTTTTTTCTATGTGTGATTTTGAAATTATAACATTGCTGTTATTTTAAAAACAGACATTGAGGAAAAAGGAAGGAGAAGTGCAATGCAGAGTTATTTTTTAAGTGTCACATCGCGCCCCTGGACGTCCGTTTGATATGACAGATAATCTCTGCAATAGGAGGGCATGAACAGTATCGAAAGCCTTAGAGAGATCAATAAAGACTGATGCACGATGCTGTTTCTTATCCAGAGAGATTTATTTATATATTTATTTTGGATTTTCTCACACACACAGATACACAGATACACACACACACACACACACAATAAAAGAAAGACAAAACCTAGGAAAACCTAAGAAACCTAGTAGGGCTTGTCGAGAAGCCTTTCCTAAAAAGTAATAGAATAATAAGAATGAATAAAATAGAACATTTATATAATATTGCGTTTCAGTGATTTAACTGCTTTCCAAAATGTAGTTGGGTCACCACCAGAATCAGAGATAGTGTTTAAACAGTAACTTGATTTAGCCTTCATAATCATGGCAGTACATCTTTTTTCTGAGCTGTCTGAAGGATAGCCAATCCGTAAGCTAAATCTGTAGATCTAGCTTTAGCTCAGCATCCCGTTGAAATGTCAGTGAAATAGATAAGGTTTAAGCTTAACCAAACTTGTGTGATATTTTTGCTTCTGCACAACATTCTGCTTGGGTGGTTGAATGCACCTCTATAAAACATACTATAAAGTAAAATATACTATAAATCTCATGAAGCATTTGGACAAATTAAAAATCAAATGTAAACAAAAAGACGAGCTGAAATGCATTATGAAGGGGAGTGTATGCATGTTCCTTTTGCATTTCACTAAAACTTGTAACTGTATCTGTAAATGGACTGTCTGGTGTGGCACCTTTATTTTAATTTCCAAAACACCTATCCTGAGTTGTTATACTGTACTTGCCTCCAGGTGTAATACTTGCCTCCCTCCCTCATGACCATTACTTTCACACTGCTAACTGTTTTATTCATAAGTTAAATGTATTTTTTTGAAATATATTTTCAGGTTTTTATATTGCTGTGATGCTGTCATATGTCTTTGTAAAGTGTGTTGAAGTAGTGAAATGCACTTTCAATAATGTTTTATTCGATTTACAGTAAAGTGGGAAATCTGTGTTAACCTTTCACCAGGACATTGTTACATGAGTTACTCTTACCTGGTTGAGGTTCTGTATTTGTTTGTTGTATTTATTTCAATAACAGTAAAATGGCATGCTGGAGGCAGCCTTTTGGCTTTGGTCTAATTTAAGCTTTCAGATTTGGTTATTGGACATGGTAGCAATGCAAGAGAATAGCAGTGGTGCTCTTGTTGACCTGAGAGAGATGGTTCTGGTCCTCTGTGGCTCAGTTAGTAGAGCAATGGCGTTAACAACACTAAGGTTGTGGGTTTGATTCCCGCTGGGACCATATATACTGAGAAATGTATGCACTCATTGCAATGTAAGTCTCTTTGGATAAAAGCGTCAGCTAAATGGCATATATATATATATATATGACTCACCAGTGTTTGTTTGTGTGCAAAAAAAAAAGCACAGTCGCATTGTTCGACCCGTTGCTGTCGCTTTAGGCTCAGCTATTTTAAATTCAGATAGTTGTAAGCTGGAACTAAAGGCAGAACTCTGGTTATTTGCAGGTACAGCACTCCATAAGCCAAACCCATCGGAATACATTGTTTTAGGCTTTGTGAAAATGTGGTAAATAATGCATGTATGTGTGCATGTCGTGTCAACCTTGTACAACAACTAGCCCGAATCCTAAAAGCAACCATTAGCACTGTAGATTAATTCAGATCCAGCAGAACACCTCAGAATAGACAATTATGCTATGAGAATCAAGTTATTGTAACAGTGGGTGTCGTCTACTTACAGTACTTCAAATGATTCCAGGCTATCGGTACCTACCTGTTATCAAATGATACCTACTGGTGCTTGACGTACTGTGTTCCCAAGAGGAACAAACACTAAATTCCGAGGTCATTATTGTGTGATTACCATTTAACCATGTAATTACTGTACTAAGTACATACCTGGTCATTTTCTTCCCGTAAAATAAGGTGCGACCATAGCATCTGCTTTTCTCCCATATTTGTGCAGTACCAGCTGTTCTAAATGGCAGGAGTCCGGTGATGCATACTTATACAGTATAAACACATAGATGATCAATAGGCTAGTGTTGGTCCCTTGACAGGTCTGACATCTGTAGCATAGGACTAATGGTATGTGTGGCAGGTACAGCATCGCTGGGGTAAAGACCCATTAAAAGGGGGTGGGAGGTAATTAGCATCATAGAGGGATGCACACACACACGCACCCACGCACCCACGCACACACACATAAACAAACACGCAGGGGCCTGACTAAAGCAGGGCCTAAATGGTGATGAGTCGTGGCCAAAGACTAATTTGCATTAGTATGTAGATGTGTTGTGGTTGGCTGCGCTCACGGGTCGTCCTATAGGGGCCAGCGTAATGACTCTGTCGTTGGTACAGTGGGGGTGGGGGTGGGGGTAGGGGTGGGGGTGGGGGGGGTCTCCAGACATTTGGCGAGGCTTTGTTTTGTAGTCATCTGCTATTTACCTGCTAGGCCTGTTATAAATCACTGTACAGGCCTGTTATAAATCACTGTACAGGCCTGTTATAAATCACTGTACACTGGATTGAGATTTTATTGAAATGAGCGCCGTCATATGCCATTTAGATAACAGGTACAATGAATACTTGTTCTTTTCTTCAAGTGACAGCCAAAAAGGAATCATTGTCACCATTTCTTAGTGTATACTGTCGGTAAAAGAGGCAGTTTCAGCCATAGCCATACCTCCAATTTCATTGGATGTTACAGCATATTCCAAGAACCCTCCCTCCACATGCCTGTGGAATGGTTGCTTGTTGTTATGTGCGTCGCCTTTGCCGACCAGGTAGGATTATTTTGACTATTTTGACTATTTTGACTATTTTGAGAGTTGTTAAAATGGAAGAAGCCCTGAAGTGAAAACTGAATTCTGTCTTTTTTTTCCTCTGCCCAAGCAAGGTGTTTGATTAATTTGACGTGTCGCCAGGCGTCGCTCATTTCAAACGGGTTTCCACCCCTTTATAGCTACTTTCTGCAATGGATTTCCCCAGGCTTTCTGAACTAGGAAAGCCTAGTTTCAATGAGGTGAGTAAAAAGGTAAATATGATCAGAAATAGGACAGTCAAATAAAGTGCTCATCTCTTGACAGAGTTCATCAGTAACTATCGCCTGGAAGTTGTCCCTGGTCAGGAACAGGTTAACCCTTGTCGATGTTTGTCAATTACAAGTTTTCTCTTCATCTAGAAGAACGTATTTCAGGAAATGTCTCTATCATAATACACATCAGAGGCAGCATCCTCCTCCTCAGTGATTGGTCTGATTCGTCGAGATGCTGTCATGATGCAGGAAAGGTTATTTGGTGGGTGAGGTGGGTGATATTCCTGCAAATTGCATTTGAAGATTAAATCTCTTGCTTGGTTGTCAAAAGCATTTGGAACAGCATGTTCGAACATTTTCATTTCTAACAATAATCTTTATGGCTCCTACCTGGAGCCATAGATGCCCCATTGAATCCTCATCCCAGAAATATGGTTTTGTAGAAAACAATGTCGCTTCCAGGTATATTCCACTCATCATACCAGGTATATTCCACTCATCATACCAGGTATATTCAGCCCAGCATACACAAACATAAGAGGCTACGATGAAGGTTAAAAACATGTTAATATTTCGGTTGGCAAAACAACCTTTGTCAGACATACCTTGAATCACAAATCAACGTCTGAGCCCTGGCTCCTAAACTCTGAAATGATGTGAACATTTCTATCCAGTATACAGCGATTTAAGAGGTAGATTCGAAATATGTTGTAAATGCCAGTTGTTCTAGGGTAGGAAGAAAGATGGGTTGATTGATTTAGTGATTTATATTCCTTGTTTCAAATCCTCAGCCCAGACCAGGCTGGTGCATTCTGCTGGCATGTGCAATAACCAACCAGCTAATACAGTGAAACGAGAGAGAGAGAGGGGGGGGGGGGGAGGGGGGCGGTTTATACGGTAAAACCATTACTCGCCCATTGATTCCCATCTCATTAGTTTGTGATGGAAGCTGATGTAATTTTGTGGAGTCCCTCTCCTCCTCTTTATCTGTGTTTATTTTTGATTGAGACCCCCTGAGGGGACAATAACTGCCAGCAGTTAAGGCAGTGATAGATTTCATCTTTACAGTTTCACACCATCTCAGAAGATGCTGTTTTCTCCTCTCACTCACAGCTTCCTCTGCGGGGAATCAAGGGGAGGACATATGCATGTGTGAGTGTATGCATGTATGCGTGCGTGCGTACGCGCGCGCGTGTGAATTTTCACATTTCAGTTCATACTAATGGTTGATAATGGCTCCAGCTGGGCTCAGCAGACAGAAGGTATGACTATCTATCATCTAGGCGTGTGGGTGCGTTGCTGCAAAGCTAAACAAAGAGACAGGCTTTAGGGTAGGCTTATTGAGTGGGGCTTGTGTGACAATAGCCATGGATGGTCCATGCACTGCTGACACATGGCTGGTATTACCGAGCCCGAGAGAAAAAGCCCATGCTGGCATATTTACAGAGTGTGTGTGGAGCTGCTGTAGGCATCAGGCGAGTGTAGCTATGTGCTATGGCACTGTTTGTTCAGTGCAGCCTGAATAATACCATGGCTCTGGTCTAGCCCTACTTTTTAAAACCCCCATAAAACCATCAGGCATCTCCAGAATCACAATGCTGGAATCTGCCACCACCGGGGGGGGATTGTATTGTGTAAACATTTCAAAATGGAACTGGAGAAAAGAGAGAAAAATATGTCACTTTTCTTGAGTTCTGTTTGTCTCTCTATAGGCTATTATCATAAATCTCCTTGTTGATATTGCCTTAACTTCTTTTTTTTCCCCATTTACCTCTTGTCATCCTCACAGCCTGTGTCGTGTCAGTGCAGCATACAAATCTGATCCAGGGATGAAACTCTTGGATTTTAATAATAAACACTGAAGGAAGCGAACACCATTTACTATTTACATTAGGGATTAGAATCTGCCACTTAGCGATGGTTTCGGGTGTGATGCAACATGTTAGAAAAGCATCCTCATACGCCAGCTGCTTCAACATGATGTACACACACGTCCCCTCGCCCCTGCTCCCACACACACACACACACACACACACACACACGCACACGCACACACACACACCACACACACTACACACACGCACGCACGCACGCACACGCACACCCACACACACACACACACACCCTCCCTTCCTCTCCCCCTCCCTTGTTTCTGCTATCTAGAATAATTGGGGAACACTTGTCAATGGGGAGGCAGATAAACATGTTGTTCGCTGCACGCTAATTACTAGTGTGGCCCTAAGGCAGAGCTGGAGGCAGCATTCCACCCTCATTCCCGTTCAGCGGCCACTTTCTGGCCATTGTGTCCCTATTGTCCGGATATTGCTTCCTGTTAAGGGGAATTAGGAGGAAATAGTGGCGAATTAGCTTCTGCATTAACACTCCATCATGGAACAGTCAAGAGAAAAAGAAGTTTCTGCTCTCTCCTAACCAGTGACAGATACAGTGAAACTTTCAGTTAATGGATCAGTGCTGTGTGTTGGTATGCGACCCGCTTGCACTGCAGTTAGTTCCAGAGTGACATGCTGACTTGCTGAGCTTCGATTCTGCAGCGATGTAGTGATGTAAGGACACAGTGTGTCTATGCTCTTGTCACTTGGACTCAAAACCTCAAAATGTTTAATTAAGTACTGACTACTTAAAGAACTTCTACAAGGATTTGTGACACTATTTTGACTTTTTAAACATCAATCGCATTTACTCTCTCTCTCTCTCTTTCTCTCTCTATGTCTGTCTGTCTGTCTGTCTGTCTGTCTGTCTGTCTGTCTGTCTGTCTGTCTGTCCGTCCATCTATCTATCTATCTATCTATTCATCTATCCATCTATCTATCTATTCATCTATCCATCTATCGGACTATCCAAACTATCTTTTAACTTTTTCAGCTAGCAAAACAAGACTTTGCAAGCCTGAACGTTTCTTCAGGAACTTCTTTTTCTAGTTCAATACTACTACAAGCCTTAGGACCATACCATGAATTTGTAGACAGTGTCAGATATGTGTCCTTTCTATTCCACACTGTACCACTCCGATAGAGCCCCACTCTGAGCTACTCAACAGTACAAAAGCCTTTATCTCTTAGCTTCTACTCCCAGCGGCCCCCTGCTCCATCCATTGACTGGGGAACACAGTGATGATGCCAGAGGAGGAGGAGGAGGAGGAGGAGGAGGAGGAAGGAACACTCCCGACAGAGGAGATTCTGGTTTCCTCAGTCTGTATCCACGACCGGTTATTGTGTTTATGGATAAACTGAGTCCATTATGCTTTTTAAATCCCTGACCATGTTCTTATCGACAGTTGCTGTGTCATCTCTGTATTGAACATTTTGCAGGTACTGTACCACTGGGAAGGAGACATTTCTTATCAGCTGTGGCTCCACAGGCCTAAATTTTACATACATAGCATTAGGAAGTGGCTGTCGATACGGAGGCTAATTCCAATTACCATAGGCTCAAAGTACGGTCATTACCAAGTCCCCCGATACTTCACCGTCGGCCGACCACTTTGAGATGATTACAGTTAATGGCACGGCAAACTTCGCGACACTCTACCAACGGGACTCACAAACTGTGGATTCTACTACGAGGCACACAGACAATAGGCTGCTAACATGCTAATATGTTTTTTTCTTCTTCTTTCTTCTTCTTTTTTTTTCTTCTTTCTTTTTCTGCTTCACTGGAAATAAAAAAGCACTCGATTGCAACACTGTTTGTGTTTTGTGCAGCCTCTGTTGAGCATGGTGGTGGTGGTGGTGGTGGTGGGGGTTGGGGGGGGCTCACGGGAGGAGAAGCATGAAGGAATGCGTCTGGCCACGGTGGGTGGGCTAGCACATCCCCGTGCCTAGAGGAACGCTGTGAAATCGAGAAGAACACAAGTCGCGACGAGTGTTTCCTCGACATGGAGTCGTGCTAACGACTCCAGGTCTCCTGAAACTACTTCTGGATGAAGTCCCGATAGGGGACCCCGTCACGACAGCCAATCCAGCTCCTGAGTTCAGCCTGCCCGGCACATGTGTTGGTCTGAGAGACAACAGATGCACACTGCTCTCCACATCAGCACTATCCTGGCCAGAGCCAGCAGCTGTCGGGAGCGCGTCCCCCCCCTTGGCGGTTGACATACACAACTGTGGATGTATTGTCCGCTCCGACCAGGACGTGATGTCCCTGCAGAAACACAAGTGCCACAGGGCTCAAAATGCAGCATTTGAGTGGGACGTTGATGTGGGTCGTGCTCAAAAGACCCGACCAAGCACCTCATACAGAGCGTCTGTGGTGTACGTGCCCTCTCATGTCTGTCGTCACAACTTTGCGCAAGGTGACTCTCCCTAGGGGGCAGCCTCGTTGCAGCAGAGAGAGGTCTCTCCAGCATAGGAGTGCTGAACTGTTGTCAGGGCTACCTTGCAACAAACGCCCCCGGCCTGTACTAGGCGTGATTACAAAGTGCTTCAGCGAATAGGAATGTGCAGAGTGCAGTCCCATAGTGACGGGTCAAACCGAGTCGACTGATAGAGAAACTGGCATTTCGTCTCTCAGACAGGGGATATAATTTGACTGGTTTTAACACATTTGATTGGTTCCAAAGACATTTCAATTGGTTCCATTGCTTTTAAACACATTTGAGTTAAGTCACTGTGTAATGACTCAAGTAATTGGACATGCAGAATATGATCCTGGAGAAGAATTTTTTTTCCCAAAAGCTGTTAAAATAAATACTTTGTCAGCCCCCAGTCACCTTCGTGGGCTGGACTGCTGGCATAGTAATGTATGTTGGCAGCTAGCTCGCTTGTCAGCCGTTCTCCACTTATCAAATCAGATGGTGTGCATGGTTCGTCTGACCCTTGTCTTCCTGCGTGTGTTTGTGTGTGAGGTTGTTTTGAGTGTCTGAACACCATTGGAATTTTTTTCACAGATTGGGTGACAGAGGCTGTGTCGTGCAGTGTACTCTTGATGTATTGTTTATGTTCCCTTTCATTGTTTAACTTCGGCTTTCCTTTGTAGTTTCCTCAGTTCTAGAATGCCTGGGACATTTTCAAGAGAGGGGCATTGTGACGATCTATCAGACAGTGATTGCGTCATAATCAAAGAATGCCATCATGACACATATCTGGAGGCAAACAAAGCAAGCTTGTGTAGAAAGCTCAGTAGAAGACTATAAATAAAGCTATAAGCTAGATTGTTGAGTGTGATAAAATATTTGTATTTGATATTCCAGACATGATGGGGAAAGTGAAATAATGAAGCATTCAATTATATTATGGTGGGATTACATTTAGCAACCAACTATTTAAATGTTAATGTCAGATGTGCAGTGCTGCAGTGCTTGTTTGGATGTTTCCAGTGACGGCTTCATTTCCAAACATTATTATGGGTTGTGTTAATATCATAAATTAATTACATCGCATCAATTACATGTGCTTTTATGACCTTTTGCTGAGACCAGAATTACCTGTTTAATGTGATTAGGTGTAACTAATGTGTGCACAATCGTCTTCAAATGAACAAAGATCATTTAATTTGTCTCACCAGAGGGAAAGCGCCTCTCTTTTTCCTGTTGGAATCGTTTGGACGGAAGGCAACAAATTACAATGGAACCAAAGATCCTTCTCATGGATTATAACTTGAGGATGAAAACTTTCCTCTTTGTTTGTGAGGAAAACTTTCCTGTTTGGCCTCTTGGCAGCTGTTACAGCAGCTTTGTTTTCTAGGTCACAGAGGCACTACAGCAGGATGCCAATCTCCAGTGGCACTCTCTGTGCTCTGTCAAGGTGGCCATATGGCCAGAAACGCCCCAATTTCCACAAGACAAAAAGCTTTTTTGTGTGTCTTTGTACAATACTTCCCTAGTGAGAGTTTAATGTAGTCATCAGGGAAGGCTGATGGAGGTAGAAATCAGAGGATGAGCTCATGAGGCCGTCCTCCGATTTCTACCTCCACCACCCTCCCCTGCCAGGTGAATGCGTTCTATGTATTCATTCTATTCACAGAGCAGGTATAACAACAAGGCTACTTGTGTGTTGGTTTTCATTATAAATCTTAGTATCAGCAGAGACAAGCAAACACTTCTTGCGGGGTACTGTACCTGCCTCAAGAAGAAGTTACAAACTGATAGGCTCTAACATGCTACTTCTGTATTTGACTGGCATCTTAGACATGCTGTAGTTGTTTTCTACAGTAGTCTATGTGCACATTCTGCACGTTCAAGGGTAAAGGACAAAAAGTATAACTGCAACGTGATTTTTCAACACCCACCACTATTTATTTATGTCTACATTTCCCCTACTGTAGACACCACCTACTCCCTCGTTGTCAAGCTGAGCTTTTATTTAAATGTGATACATACTGTACACACAGCACATTTATGTCCTTTCCCCTTGTTCAGCATCATACAACAATGTGAGCAGCGATGAGTCATAAAGGACGACTATGGTGGACCTGTCCCCAACACAGAGCCGACATAGAAGTGCTAATAGGCATGGTGGGCACTTGTTAGGTACTTGTCAGGAGGCCATACTTGCTGAATGTACTGTAAGAGTTGTGTTGTGTTCCCGAAATCGGCCTTTCTTCCTCACAGTCGGAGACGGGGGCACAAACAGACCTCTTGTCACTCTGACCTCCAAAGCGGGGCCGTTTGTGAGGTTCTGTCAGCAGCAGACGACCTGAATTGAAATAGTCATTTAGAGATTTTTCGAAACTTTCAGCGTTGCCCGTGCCAGAAGGGCGGGTTTGCACTTTTGAGACTATTCCATTGCTTCTATTGCACCAGGCAAGCTCAGTCAAGCACAACTTAAGTGTTTGAAAGACGTCAAGTGATCCCAGCTGTGCTGAGCTGCACATTGTCTCTCTTTTCGATGGCAGGATTAACGTTGAGGCAATGATTCTCTGCCAGGGTAGTATTTTTGCTTCCTCAGGGAAAAGGCTAATTCTGCCTGTGTCATCAGTGTCAATGCCATCAGAACACTTTCAAATACCCAGCTATAATTAACTAAAACTGTTATTACAGTGTTACTACAGAGGTGTAACGTCAACTTAATTTGAAGTTTTACCAAAAGGGCCAACAAAACATTTATATTATTATATTTGTGTCCAGAAATGTCAGATCAAAAGCATCCTATTATTTAGTGGTCATGTTGAGATGCTGTAGAGGATACATCAAGTAGAATACATTCAGCTATCCACTAGCTCTACAAGATCTCCTTTAATCTATTATAAATTAAAGGTAGACTCTGGAATATGACGTCATAGCAAAATGAGCGGGGCAACACTGCCACACATTTGTCGGAGGACAGAGAAACAAAGACTGTTTTTTGGCCATGCAATCAATTCTCATCAATTGTTGTGGTAATTTTTGCACACACCCCCCGAGACAACACGCACACACCCCCTCCGAGAGGACACACGTGCACACCCTGCACACCCCCCCTCCGAGAGGACACACATGCACACCCCCAAGGGAGAACAGAGCTCTGGGCGCAGGGTCAGCCATATTCCGGCACCCCTGGAGCAGTTAGGGGTTAAGTGCCTTGCTCAAGGGCACAACGGTAGGCACCTGGATATGATGCCAGTAACCCTCCAGTCACCAGCTCACATCCAGCTCCCTCCTGGAGCGGGGATCAAACCAGCCACCTTCCGATTGCTGGCCGGCCTCTCTAACCTCCAGGCTACCTGCCACCCCAAACGTGCTCTTGTACGCTTTTGTTCACACTACATAGTTGGCCAAACTTGCTCTGTTTTCACGGGCGTGACGTCATATCCCAGAGTCTACCTTTGAGAGTACATCACATCAGAGTGTGATATCTGTGGAGCACCAGGGTTCTTTTAG
Source organism: Argentina silus (assembly GCF_951799395.1). Classification (NCBI taxonomy): domain Eukaryota; kingdom Metazoa; phylum Chordata; class Actinopteri; order Argentiniformes; family Argentinidae; genus Argentina; species Argentina silus. The sequence goes on along the minus strand of NC_139653.1, from coordinate 46,180,036 downwards.
AGGACGTTGGGGTACAACTAATGCAGTTGGCCACTTCCTGCTGAGGAGGCTGCAACAGGAAGTCCCCCTGGAGACTCTGATGTCATCGCTGATTGACAGGCATTCACTTGGATGAAGTGATAACGGGCCACTGGGCCTGTCCCCAACCGCTGCCACCTGGGCCAAGAGGTGTGTGTGACAGCGTGACAGGTGTGTGTGTGTGTGTGTGTGTGTGTGTGTGTGCGTGCGTGCGTGTGTGTGAGTGAAAGAGAGAGAGACAGAGTGACAGGTGTCCCTCCGTAGCTGCAGGGCTGACAGCTGATGTAGAGGCCTAATGGGCTTTTCCTACGTACGCCCTGGCATCTCTCTGGAAGTGAACACCAACTCAAGGACATAATGTTTAGTCAATGCTATGTCACTGCTATGTATAGAGGAAGGTGTGTCTAACACACATCACATCAAATCCAATCCAACTTTATTCAAAGTGCATTTAGAAATTCCAATAGCCCAAAAAAACTGCATTGTAAAACTTCAGTAAAAAGAGTCTCAGATAAACCCTTTGTCTTCAATAATAGATTACTGATATTTGCGAATGATTCAAGCAATGCATTTGATTCTGTGCGGCCGTTGTGATATTACTGGTATTTTCAACCGTCTGACAGATCATTTGCCTCCGTCTCCGTATGGAAACAATAATAAATTACCATATCAAAGATGAATCTCGGTTTGACTGATTTATTGTAGACTGATAATGTTGGTGGATATTTCTCCTCAGTAAGGTAGCTCTGTCAGATTGTGGGGTAACAGAATAACTGCCAGTCTCCAATAATACAAAACATACTAAACGCTTTATGGTTTAGATGCAATACAATGCAAGGAAATAGAATACTTATACTATATATACTACTTATACTATACTGCACTACTATACTGCGCATATACTGCACTACCTGTATATACTGTTCACACTGCACTTTTCTGCTTTTTTGCACTTCTGGTTAGACGCTAACTGCATTTCGTTGTCTCTGTACTTGTACTCTGCACAATGACAATAAAGTTGAATCTAATCTAATCTAATCTAGAGAATGAAATATGAATTAGATATAGGTAGGTATACCTAAGCTGATGATGTATCATATGTATATGAATAGCATTCAACATAAACTCTGTATTCACGCAAGTGATTGGGATTAATGCCCAGGGGTTTGGAATTGGATGGGAGTGGATTTGGGTTTTATTCTGAACAGTCTGACTGACATCTTTATGACTGATGTTGTCCCATTGAATCATGAGATAATGAGATTATGACACAATTCTAAAGCTGCACAATGATCTGGCACTGCTTCATTGATCAGTCCTTTGTGTTACCACATATTGGGATTCAGCAGAAGCTCTCAGTGTTCACCAGGGGAGGCTGGTGGAGGTAGAAATTGGAGGACCGGCTCATTGTAATGCATGAAATGGAATAAGGAATGGAATCAAATCCTCATTCCGTTCCATGCATTACAATGAGCCGGTCCTCCGATTTCTACCTCCACCAGCCTCCACTGGTGTTCACCTAGTGTGAGGTGAGATAGCATATTTGGGACCTGAATGTGATCAATGTGAGCACTAATGACTCAAACATGCATGCCCCTCTGTCTTCTCCCTTCCCCACTTCAACATGCAACGACATATTCCACTGCATAGAATGGCGCAATTAGTAATTTGGATAAAAAAAGAAACGTGGATCAGCTTGTGTTAGTTAATACAGTTCAGATAATTATCAGTTGTCATTACCATTGGAAATGTGTAATTGCTAGGCTCATTAATGTCCTTTAAAATTACATAGCACGGCTAAATCTCCCACAGGAAACAGAAACAGGATCGCATGTAAACGGTGCTTTAATTTGATTGTAATGTTTTAAATTGAGAGGATCTTAATAGCTTGGCGTCACCCCTCTGTCTGCATCAGGAGGCCATGTTAGAAGTTGGGCTCCTGTTGGAGAGAAGTCAAAGCCACACGATTAATTATTCCAGGCACACTGCTGATGAGGAGAGAGAGAGAGAGAGAGAGAGAGAGAGAGAGAGAGAGAGAGAGAGAGAGAGAGAGAGAGAGAGAGAGAGAGAGAGAGAGAGAGAGAGAGAGAGAGAGAGAGAGAGAGAGAGAGAGAGAGAGAGAGAGAGAGAGAGAGAGAGAGAGAGAGAGAGAGAGAGAGAGAGAGAGAGAGAGAGAGAGAGAGAGAGAGAGAGAGAGAGAGAGAGAACTGATAATTATCTGAACTGTATTAACTAACACAAGCTGATCCACGTTTCTTTTTTTATCCAAATTACTAATTGCGCCATTCCATGCAGTGGAATATGTCGTTGAAGTGGGGAAGGGAGAAGAGAGAGAGATGGAGGGGGAGGGGGGGGGGGGGGGGAGAGGGGTGGGGGAGAGATGGGGGGGGGGGGGATTGATTGACTGTGGTAGTTGATTGACTTCACAGCTCTGAGACTCCCAATCTGCTGATGGGGAGGAAGAATACCATTGTTTGTGACAAGCTTGCCATTGGTTCCTGGCTGAAACATACAGCTGTAGGCCTAGAAGTTGACACCAGTGAATTCTCAAAAGCGAAGTCCTGAGTTTGGATACTTCACAAACCTGATTTAAAATAGTTTTGGATTGTTTCCCAAATGCCTGAGGTTAACTTTTACTCACATCTACTACATTGAGCAGCTTGGTTGAGAGTGGGACAAAGTTTTTGCATATCTGTTGCGTCTGCATTTCTGCAACCGAAAGCGTCTCCCAGAGGGCTTCTTCTGGTACTCCTCACAGAGGATGTGTGGGAGGGTCATCTTGCTTGCCAGTCCGATGGTGCTTCTAATACAGGATGTATGACTAAGATTTACTGTAGGCTATCAAGCTCCACTCAAGTATTTGAGAATTTGAAATACTTCAACCCAGGTCTGCTGCTCTATGAAACTAAAAACATTACAACAACACAGACCTCGAACAGCTACTTGATGACGTTGCTACTTTTTTTGTGCTATGTTTGCGTTGGACGGTACAATCCATATTGCATGCCTCTTGTCCTAGGTACCGTGGCCCACCTCTTTGGGCTCTGAAACAGTCCAGCTCATTATAATGAAGGGACACACCTCTGCACCGCCATTACTGGAATATTAGCTGTAACAAGTAGCCTGTTAGCCTCTCAGTCTTACACTCATGCCTTATTACCATTCCTTCAGGCGCGCACAGTTCTGTTGCCTATCTCATTTACATCCACATACCTGTTGATCGTGACTCACACGGCCGAGTCTCCCCTGTACAGCCTCTCCAGCACTAAGCTAGGCCTCTCTGATATCTAAGCATCATTGGGTTTCCTACTACTGCTTGCTCACAAAGGGAATATTTTTTTTACTTTTCAATCGAATCAAGCAGAATTGATGTCTTAATTTGCATTTCTAAGTGAATAATTTTGTATTTTAATGTACTTCTGTGGCTCCTCAAATGTGTAATTAGAGCGTGAGCTTAAGTGATTAAAGTGGTAGGAGGGGTAGCATCCTCTTTGGCTTTGTAACTCACAAATCACATTATTCCCTCTTCCAGAACTGCTGTGTTCTAGAGTGTTCCAGAACTGCTGTGTTCTAGAGTGTTCCAGAACTGCTGTGTTGTAGTGTGTTCCAGAACCGTTGCATTCTCGTGTGTTCCAGAACGGCTGCATTCTAGTGTCTAACGGTTCTAGCCTAGAGCGTTCTGCCGTGGGTGATGGAAAGTAGTATGTATCATATTCACAACAATTTAATTCATGCATTACCATAACACTATCAAACATGGCCATCAAACCATCATAATGTACACATCTTGAAATGAACAGAGAGATGGAGCAGGCAAACACATTCCTCATTACGTCGTCAGTAGCTTCAGAAGAGAGGGTATTATTTCACTATGTATTGCCAAAGCAAGGTATGTTGTACAACGGTAATTTGATTGTGTGCAGAAACATACATCCTGCAACCCTTTAATTAATATGCTAATGTTTTGTTTACTTAAAGCTAAGTAACTAAGCACAGCAACACACTGGCGGGCCATGATCAACAGCCTGCGTGTGAGAAGAGGTGAGTGTAGCTTGCATATAGCATACTGCGTAATACATGCTTGGGGGCGTTGTGTTTCCCAAGTGGTAAATAAAGAAATCAAGGTCTGTTTGCAACCATTTTAAACAAGCTTACACGCAATATTTAACTTGTCGACATCCACAATTCATATGCTCAATATAGGTCGTTTCTATGGCCTATGAAATGTAAAAACATATTTTATGCAGTGATTCAACTCTTACATTTTTCAACAAATGCTTTCTGTGGCTAAGATACTGTACACGGATTGTAACACCAGGGATGAGCTATTTGAACTCCACTGATGTCAAATGAGGTATTAAACTACTGTCATACAGGGATTCAGCTACCCTCATCAGTAGTAATCCCTATACAGTCCCTATATCCCTATATAGTCCAGTTGAGTGGAAGCCAGTGGCCTTGTTGTCATATATTCACAGTAGTGGGATGAAACAATGTGCCTTAGACAATAGCATCGTACCATAAACCAAAGTCTAAAATGTCTGTGTGGATTAGAAAGATGCAGGTCTTTTTTAAAGGTAGACTCCGGGATATGACATCAATGGGAAAAGAGTGAGGCAACACTACCAGAGAACATTTCAAAACGGAGACGATCGAGAAACGAGAGGAGGTGATCAACTCCGGCGCGCATATTGCGACTGTGAGCATGCGGCGACATCTTGTGAGCACCTACCTTTACTCACTCCAGATATCTTTGGTAAAAGTTGCTGTGACTTCCTGACGTCAAATCCCAGAGTCTACCTTTAAAGCAGTAATCCACCACCACCACCACCACCACCACCACCACAACCCCCCCCCACCACCACCACCACCACCACCCCCACCACCACCATTTTGGCATACAGCATCTGCTGTTCTATAAGTCTGTGCACGGCCCTGCTAAATTGCCTCAGGAAGACTTTCTGTACACAGGTACTGGAATGGTACTATACCAACGAGACATGATGGAAGATGATCTATTTTGTCATTATAGCCCTTTTGTGCTGCTGCACCTCTTTGCCAAAAGCACTTACATTACTGGGCTTTCATGAAAGCATTCATATATATATATTTTTTTTTTTTCCCCGGGACTCATACACACTCCATGACGAGACTCGAACTGCTCTACTTTGATAATGTTATATGAACAAACATTCGTTTATTTTTCTGTTTATTTTCTCCCACTTACCTATCTAGCACTAAGTGCTATTTGCAACATTCATTCATGTCTGTTTTTACCCTGATGAAGTCCACTTTTTTGTATGGAAGCAAGAACAAACAACTGAGTACGTTTTACACATGCCCGTCTCTCAGTTCACAGCCAATGTCTTATCTGTTAGGGTCATGCATGCCTCAACCTTCACAACTATTCCTGACAAACACAGTGCCCCTGTCTCCTCACACACACACACACACACACACACACACACACACACACACACACACACACACACACACACATACACACACACACACACACACACACACACATACACACACACACACACACTTTTACAGACACACAAAGACAGCATGAACTGCCCCTGATGTCTTGACACTGGGAATGTTTCTCTCCAGGAGCTGACCCCCCTGACAACACGCCCTGTCTTCTAGCTGTCTGATATTCCATCCCAGAGGACATGTTGTCATTTTGTTGGACTCTGAGCAGCAGTGCACGTCTTCCCTCTCCCTGTCACAGTCAGTTGAGTGGGCAAAGGGCTGGTTTATTAAAGAACAGATCGAGGAACTCAAGCCAAATGGCTGTTGTCTCCCATGTAGAGAATAATTGTTGCCAGCGTGATCTAGATTAAAGCAGGAATTACTGGTGAGGTTTTTGATTACAGCTTCAATTATACTTTACGGTCTTATGTAACCTCTAGAGTTCGGAAAGCCACATGTCAAACCAAACCATCAAATACCTAATGCCAGCTGGATGTTGTGTATAGAGAAAATTGGCAAGATTATGTGTATAGAGCACACTTCTGGAAAACATAATTCAAACCCTTCAGGTTTTCTTCAATTTTCTTCAATGTTACAATCTAGCATCTAGCAATGACTCTCTGCAAAATACCCTACCCGGTCGGAAAAGAGTCAAAACGACACACATAACAACAAGCAACAATCTACGGCCATGTGGGGGAGGGTCTTGGAATGTAACATCCAATGAAATTGCGAGCACATTCTCCCATCACCCGTCCAGGTTCAAAACAACGCGATTTGGAGGTGTGGCTACGTAGGTATTTATTTATGACTTATTTTTACAATTGTATTATTTTTTTTTGTGCACCCTTGAGATTATTCTTGCACAATGAAAATAGCTTTATAAATGTAATCAATTATTATTGTTATTATTTTGCCGATTATATAGAGATATATAACTTTTTGTTATTACAATAAAGCAATAAGTAATGCAGATGTGTTTGAGGTCACAGATCCTGAACTAGCTCTGTTTAGATGGGAATACACACAGATCCTGAACTAGCTTCGTTTAGATGGGAATACACACAGATCCTGAACTAGCTTCGTTTAGATGATGGGAATACACTCTGTGTGTGGAATAGTAGTTGACAAGAATGTCAGTGGCCTCATTAGCAGGCAATGCAGTGCAGCAGTGTGAGACGGTATAGTGGCCCTTTTTGAGTTGGTTATTACATTGTGTCTGTCTCTTTGGTGACTGGTGACACAGCCAGAGAGTTTGGAGATAGCCTTAATGGTCTTCCTATGAAAACCCTCTGGATCAGGCTGGAAGACATATAGCAGATGACATGTTTGAAATGACAGTTTCTACATAATTATGTGTTCTGGAGTGGATGTTGAGGAGATGACACTGCGACACTATTCAGCTGGGAAAATTATTTATTGGGAAAACATTTGAGAAGATAAACAAATAAGTATTATGTTTCTGTTTTCGTAGTATTTTACTGATCAAATAGGAGAGCACCGGAGTGGCAGCTACCGTTGTAGAGGAGTGATGTGGGATATGCTTACAGCGCTCAGTATCTTCACTGTGTAATGGACTCGTCATTCTTGGGCAATGTCCTTAGCAACTAAACCCTCCTCAAGACAAGCGGAACAGAACAGCGAGATGAGTGGGCGTGTGTACATTGGCATTTGCAATAAGTGTCTCCAAAGGTGACAGTAACCCGCCAGTGTCTGCCAAAGATTCACAGGGATATTCTGTAACACCTAAATTACACTGCAATAACAATTGCACAGTAAATGCTTTAGAAATACTTGTTAAAGTCCATAGATTAGTTACTACTACTTATCCAGCATCTACAGTATGAACATGAACATGTATTTATGAAGCAGTGACTGTATTACATTACGGCATTGCAATAATAATACATCAACAGGTACAATTGGAACCCACGTAGCATTCTATCAGCATCCAGCTGCTCAACATATTGTTTGTTGAAGTACTCTGAGCTGTGGAGTACATTTTCCGGTACTGTAAATGAGAAGGACTCCACACCAAGTTCTCCCAGTAACCTATCAAAAATCCAACCAACCTTGTCACGTAACAACAGACTTCTGTGTAGTAATGCTGTGGGGCATGGGTTCCTTATTGGGAGCCAGCTAGTCTCTATGGCAGCAGGGGATGCAGTTTGGAGCCAAGCTTCATTATAGCCTTTCTCCTCCAGCAAGATCCAACTCACCTAATGGCCAGCAGAAGGGGGATCGTCTGTCCTAGGCCTGCAGATGGATCCTTGACCATTCCTCATTCCATTCCATGCATTACAATGAGCCCGTCCTCTGATTTCTACCTCCACCAGCCTCCCCTAGTGTGCACGGTAGAATAGACAAAATAAATAAAGCACAGAGGAGATTCAGCCATTGGAGGCTGGGTAGAACCAGATCTGTGTAAAATACAGACATGTTTCTCTGTTGAAGGAGGTTGGCACTAAAACATTTTTTACTGTAAAGAACAATAAAACCAACAGTGTATGAAATTGAGTGTGAGTCAGGAATACTTTTCTTGATAAAAAAACAAACAGGTTTCCTGGCTTTCGGAAGTGTCACTTTGAACAAAATGTGTTTTAATGCACTAGCATTATATATGAATGCTTTTGGTTGACATTATGATGACATTTTATGTTGTGTAAGTGCAGCAGGGGAGGCTGGTGGAGACGGAACTAGGAGGATGGGCTCATTGGAACTCATGGAACGGAATGAGGAATGGTATCAAACATTCTGTGCATAACAATGAGCTCCTCCACCGATTTCTACGAGCCTCCCACTGAAGTACTGTACAGCATACCACCACTCTGTAGAAAGAGGTTATAGACATGAATTCCCCTTTTGATAAGCTGAATGCACACATGGACTGTGATTCACTATCCGTGTATTAAAGGAGCAGACCGTAAGTTTGTTGGAAATCTGCAACCTCTGGCCCCCACTGCGAAAATAAGTTTGAAATTTCAAACAACAACATCCTCATTTATAATAAGATAAACTGCCTAAAACTTGCAGTATCAGACATTGGCAGTGGTGTTTCTCCATGCACGATTCAAAGAGACTACCACCAGAGACAGAAAGGCAAAGAAACTGTGAGTCCACTACCCTGGAACACCCCCTAGCCATTACAACATGTTTGTATACAAACCGAGTGTCGGGTAGGACACTCCATTTTGGAAAGCAGTTTTGCGGGACCAAAGCAGCATCCGGAAATAAAACACTTCTTTCAAGGCATCTCATTACCTAATCGCTACCGATTAAACATAGTCATTACAACCATTAGGAGGCTTTTTAGAAAGCTTAAATGTTACATATTGGTCCTTTAACTGTACCTGAAAAGGACTAGATATTGTCAAATCAAGTGAAGTGCATAGGGTATAGAACATTCTCCATGGTATCGATTTAGCGCACCATATTTCACCAATACATAGGTCGTTAACATCCTACTTTTTGTTTACTTTCCCTCATCCCCCTCCCATTTATTTTACTGAAAGCTTGTGCTTTCTCTCCTCCCGCGCTGTTCTTCTTGACCATCTGGTCTTGAGTTAAATGTCATGGTGGCAGTACCAGCAGGGGAGATACTTTACTCCTGGCATATAGCCAGATGAAGCATAGTGTTGGTCTGTATTCTGACAGTTCTGTTCAGCAGGGGGGGGGGGGAGCAGCCAGTCAGATATTTACTCGAACCATCACATGAAACTGCATATTCAGCACTTGCTGCCAGCTTACTGTCTTCGCAGAGGAGAAGTAAAGAGGAGTACGACTCAGAAGTTTTGAAGAGAGGTGTTCCCTTTATTGTTGACAGGAGTAAGGTTGAGAGATAAAAATATGTATATATTTCTTCTTACTCAGACCCTTCTAGGTACGATAGCCTGTAGACTTGACTTTAAGGATTGACCTGCATGGGGAAAGAGATGTGATGTATTTTGTATGCACTCATGTCATAATGAATCAAGACTCCCAAGACAATCAGTGTGCTCAGTTCAATAGGAAACAGGCACATACTGTACATATTGCCCAAGATGCAGATATCTTCTGTCTAAGTAGCCACAGTCTAATGGCGGCCATCTTGGGAGGTCACTGCTTCTTCTATAAAGTGATGCATTACAGCTGTTCTATAGTTTCAATAGAATGATGGAATACCCTATTATCCCACGCTGCTATTATCCCATGCGAATATCAATTAGCTGAATTGAAAAACAGTTCAGGAATCAATGAATAACAGACATTGGTGTTTTATCATCTTAATTTGATTTTGGTTGCATCACCATGGAGACACACAGCATCTTTCACAATGCAGCCGATGAAGTGGGACAATTTTAATTGTGCCCCAATCGTGTTAAGTTTACCATTCCCCGGAAAACAAATGGCTGTGAGCTCTGTGGAAGGTCTTGAGGTGTCAAATCTGTGATGTCATCCGTTCAGATGCAATAAGATGAATGATGGTTGGTGGTCTCCTTATCAACAGCTCCTGATTTAAATGCTGTGGTTTTTAGGATGATATAAAAAGCAGAGGTCAGGGAAAAGCTCTCTCTCTTGTTCCTGTGTCCTGTTGTGAGGTTCTCATCATGTTGTGAGTAGCATTGTTTTGTGATGACCGGTGGTCATCTCCCCATCTACTCTCTCTATTGGAACGTAACAGTTTTAGATTTGCCTTGTAATAGTTGTATAAGTATACAGTATTATTAAAGCCTCATTTGATTCATTCTATTTGACCTTTTTTGCACTAAATAAGCACAGACTCAACAATTCTTTGGACATAGTGGTAATTACATAGGAGTTCGATTATCAATATTAGATATGCTTTGTTATCAACAAAATATAGCCGAAAGTCTCTGCCAAACATAAATGTGGAAACGGATATTAATATAAATCTGTCCACACCGATCTTCTCACACGGTACGTCGCGATATTCCTATTACTGTTTAGAATGGTTCAGAGTGCTTTTGGCAATGACAATAGACAGTGTTCAATTGCAAGGTGTGGGTTCAATGGTGAACATGCATTGTTGAATCTGAGTTGTTTAATTATCGGTGGGGCCCCTGATAATGGCTGTTTGATGAAAAGGCACTCAGTGCGCCTCTATGCGCCAGGAAATGCTCTGCTTCAGAGGGCAGGTGATTGATCATTCCAGCCAATGGGATAAAAGCGGAGTTGGTATTTGAGATTGCAGCCGGTAAACACAGTCGGGGAGAAGATCCTGAATCAGCGTTGGTGGAGCGAGAGATGGAAAGAGAGGGGGAGAGAGAGAGGGAAAGACAGAGAGACAGAGAGACAAAGAGGGAGAGAGAGGGCCGTATACAGCAGAGTGCCTTATCCATCACTGCCAGACAGGCTTCATCTCTCCACTGCCTGGAACTGACTCTGCCTTCCAATCAATACCCTCCTTCCTAATGATTGATACGCCATCACAGAGCTGCAGTCGCTTCATAGATAGATCCCCATATTACCTGTCAGTCCACACACCTGTCACTCACCTGTCCTTTTCACACACTCACTGACTCACACAGGGCATTCTCTAAAGGGGGATACAGGGAGAATGGATTTTCACTACGAAGCTTTTGTGAAACTGACCCCAGGTGCGTGTGAATGCAATCAGAGTTTTTTGCTGATTAGTAGTTGTCTTCATCCTTCCTATTTCCCTCCTTTGTTACTACCAATTCCCCTATGATGATATCCAGATGGTGGTCTTGTCTTGTTGAATTCTCTCTCACTTTATCAGCCTTCTAAATCCCCAGATTACTCCTCATTATATGAGGTGGGAAAAGATGAAATCCTCCATCACACTGAGCCAAACTTCAGAACCATGCATGATTTATGCAAAAACACTAAAATTATATATGCAGATCTCAACTTTCTGATTTGGCTCGTGGTATGGGTTAATTAAAGACAAAAGCTCCATACAGTACACGTCTTACTGTCTTTTAGCAGCCCGAATATATGTTAATTTTCACATCCGTGCTATGGCTGGTGTCTTTGCCGTTTATGATGCTTTGTTTTTGACCTGCAGTGTGGCCTGTATTGTTTTATAATGCATGCCTGTGCTCTGAGCTATCTAATTCTCAACAGGACATCGCTAATGGTCTCAGTCAGGTTTCCCCTGTATAAATGCAGCTTGAATAAAAAATTCTCATAAATAAATCATGGCATGCTAGCCAATCTCTAGCCATGCAGTAGCATCGTACCCGTAGCCCTACATATTTTTTTGTAACTTCATTTTTTATTGGTTTTCCACAAAGATATAGACAGAACAGCCTATCCACATCCCAAGAAATACAATGAAAAGTATAGTAACTTATGACACAAATATATATTTAATATTGAATATTGAAATATTTCCTGTTATAACTATTTCCTGTTATAACTATTTACTGTTTATCATTTATTTATTTATTTTATTTTATTATTTGTGTCATAAGCCCCACATATTTAAGCAATAACACATGAGAGGGTGGATATTGGAATGGCTGTAAGGTGGTCTTATGCACAAGGCGCAGCCGAGTGCTGTCGACCATCACTGCCGTTCCGATATCCTCGATATAGCACACCATTGAGTGTGTTATTGCTTTTATTGCTTTTTTTAGCATCAAGAACACGTATTATTTATTTATTTATTTGTTTAGTGACAGGATTACGTCTCTTGAGACGCGGCGTCTCGTTTTCAGTGGGTGCCCTGTATGAAATTAGCAAGTGATGGTTAGTTAGTAGTTTGTTACGTTGTGTTATGTTAGTGAAGTTAACAGACACAACTGTAAGTTCACCCTATACTCTTGAGGAGATTCTGCACGGACACTTCCTCTGTGATGCTCCCATCAATCGTATTATTGTTATCTGAGATCAATAGAACTGTATCGGTGCCAGCTCCATTTCTTCAATACAAACTACTTCCTGGCATTCTCGTGATGTATTCTTGTGCCCTATGTGTTCTGGAACACACCTGATTGATTGCTTGACAAAGAACATCCATACTGGCTGTGATTACCAGTTACAAAGAACATCCATACTGGCTATTTTTACCAGTTACAAAGAACATCCATACTGGCTGTGTTTACCAGTTACAAAGAACATCCATACTGGCTGTGTTTACCAGTTACAAAGAACATCCATACTGGCTGTGTTTACCAGTTACAAAGAACATCCATACTGGCTGTGTTTACCAGTTACAAAGAACATCCATACTGGCTGTGTTTACCAGTTACAAAGAACATCCATACTGGCTGTGTTTACCAGTTACAAAGAACATCCATACTGGCTATGTTTACCAATTACAAAGAACATCCATACTGGCTGTGTTTACCAGTTACAATGCAAACTGAAACAACAGATGTTGTTTACTACATGAAGCAACGATAACAGCATGCTTGTTTTCTTTCGTCTGAAAACATCACTCATGTAGAAGCCCTCTGCTCCATGTTGTTGATATGTTCTATGAACATCCAGGCTAGAGCATTTTTGTATTTAGACTAGCAGTTCCAAAACTTGGGGTCGGGACCCCATGTGGTGTCCCCTGATTTCAAATTAGGGTCCCCTGAGGAAAATCTCACTAACATCTATGATTTGAACAATAAGACACAAACATTTGTATTTCGTAAGACAAACAATGTCTGTTGCAGCTCTAGTCTATATTGCAGTGTTTTGGGGTTCAAACCCAACCAATTATCCAGGCGATAAGAATACACTTGGACGTCATGATTATGTTTTGGCAAAGCCCGCAATAAAGTTCTTCGGGGTCTTTTGATGTGAATTTGGGGTCGAAAAAGAGACAAAAAAGTTTGGGAACCCCTGATTTAGACTGTGATCTTGTGGTTGTGTGTCTTTGGTCTGACTTGCATAGGAGTTGCTGCAATGACAAAAGCATTAAGCCTCCTTGGCACAAAGCACCTACACGGGGGCTTTATCTCAGGGAGTAGTGGACTAAATTAGCATAGTGAATTAATTTAAAATACAGCTTTAGCCAGACGACTCACTCCAAAGCTCTTTAATTTTTTTTTTTTCTTGTAATCTTTAATTTGTCCCCTGATGACAGCATTGGCCACACGCCTCACATTATGATGATTCATCTTGTCATCGTGTGTTACCCAAGATTAGCTCATTTAGCTTATGTAACCTAAGGCCTATAAACAACTGTATTTGTATTTTGTGTCTGTATTTATTTATTCGCACACAAAGAAAATTACAAAACACTGAAAGAATAAATTTAAAAAGTGCATGTGCAAGTGAGAAACCTGTCTAGGGCTTATATTAAAACCTATATAGGTTAACAAGTGTACATTTCTATTCATTAGAATAGCCTCAAAGTAAATGAAGTAAATGTAGTACCAGTGGGTATAAGATTATAAACAGACTATCTTGGGCATACCTTGTAACTCTTCTAAGTCATTAGGCCTGGTTAATGCTATCACTGACCAAAGTAGTGATACAATACCATTAAGAGCACTTAATTTAATTGTAGTTATTCATTTCTCTGGTGTGTGTGTGTGTGTGTGTGTGTGTGTGTGTGTGTGTGTGTGTGTGTGTGTGTGTACAACATAGTCTCCAATGGAATACGTTCTGGGGGATCGTTTCTACAGACCAAGGAAATATGTGCACATATTATCTGCCTATACCAGTGTTTGACCACCTGTTTTAATGTAAGACACGTCAAACTAAAGATACGTTGTGTAAGAGTTACCTGAATTACGACTTGCGTGGCAGTATTAGGCATTAACTTTGAGTGGTTAAGGTTATGGTAAGTTGTCAGGGAAAGACATTAGCAAATATTTGCATAAGCAACAACAATTAGCAAGAATTAGGAAAAAAAAAGAAAAAGAAAAATGCCATGTCGAAACAGCGACGTTCAGGTTGCAAGCCGGGTAGTTCAAGCCTCCACCACCATGCCAACATCCTTATGCGGCGTTCTGCCTTCCGTATTTACCTGCCAGTATAGCTAGATAACACGTTCACACAGATCATAATCATTTGGAGAGTGGGTTGGTGTGTGTGTGTGTGTGTGTGTGTGTGTGTGTGTGTGTGTGTGTGTGTGTGTGTGTGTGTGTGTCTGTATGTGCGTGGTATTTAGCCATCAGGGTACAGTGTGAGTCACTGAGTCAGTGTTTGTATTCGTCGCTTACAATGTAACCTATTGGTTGTGATTAGCAAGACATCGTGAAAAGGCATCCAATGAGATTAGTAGGCCTTGATGACATGATACACTTCTATAACTCTGCCTCAGTGCCATAAGCATCGCAACATTGTCTCTCACACTTGTGCGATTATATAATTAACTTGTACTTCCTACCCATGGGAATTAGCCACTGACATTTACTGTATGTACCCCAGGATGATACACTTTGTGTTTCTTTGTCTTGGCCCCTACAGTTCTCTCTTTCAACTACCGAATAGCCTCATTATTTAGATAGTGTCTGTGTTGTGGTATAAGAACAACAATGTAATTTACATTTCCTTTTGATATGTTCTCTGGTCTTTTTTTAATAAAGTTTAGCTCTGCTAATGAAACTCTTTTCAGGTCTAATAATTGCAACACCCCCCCCCCCCTCCTCCCGTTTCTAATAGATTGCTGTAATATTGTTGTTCTCTATTTTGAGAATTGTTGTTTGTTACGTTTCACCCTTAATAAATATTATTTGTGATTTACATAAAATGGTGGGTGGTTAGCAACTCTTGGCAAAGTTCAGTCCTGCCTCCCACCTACAGTACACAAATCAATTATACAATTGCATCCAACACCTGGCATTAGAGAAGTTTTACCAAAGCATTGCATAATTTAAAAACAGATGACCTGTGGCTGTATCTTAATAAGTCCTCTCCCTCAAATACATTTTTATACCATTATACCATTGTTTTGCTAGCTGATTGACAAGGTCCTGAAAAGATTTAATTGATTTGTTGTGTGTGTTGTTCGAGAACCATAATCTGTGCGTATCCAATGACGTTCTTCTTACTTCTCTGTCTCCAAGATGAACTCAGTGTTACCCGACATAAACATTGAAAACTATAATTGAGGAAGATATGCGAATAAATTAAAAAGCCATTTAACCATTATAATCCAATTATATGTTTGTCACTGATGGATCATAAACAAATCTCCCAGCATACCCTTTGAGAAATTAATTTGCGTAATCCTAAAACCATTGTGGAAGAAATTAGTTGCTCAATATTATCTCATTACAAAGAATAAGTGAAGGGTGATGTAGGACATTGTAAAGTCAGACTGAAATGGAAATTACTAAATGCCTTAACTCCTTTTTCATTGTAATTCTTGACTTTCAAAGGGTAAATTTCATATCTAAGTCTCCGCAATAATGAAACTCGAAGATGCTTCAAAGTGCGCCACTTCCTTTTATAATTTATAGCATTGTAAATAACTGTGACTTACAACAGTTGCATGTTCTCCTATTATGACAAGGCACTGGTGAAGTGTGCTCCCCTC
>NC_139653.1:46116593-46161593 GCF_951799395.1 Argentina silus | reverse complement strand
TATACGTGCGTGCGTGCGTGTGTCTGTATACGTGCATGCATGCATGTGTCTGTATACGTGCGTGCGTGCATGTGTGCGTGCGTGTGTGTGTGTACCTCTGTGCGTGCTTGCGTGCGTGTGTCTGTGTGCGTGTTTGTGCACCTCAACAGGGCTCTCTCCCCTCCTTCATTAGTTTTCCCTCCATGAAGCGTGGATTACAGTGGAGCTGGCGCAGGGCTGAGGCCCAGACTACAGTGCCCAGGTACTTAAGACTCTCCCTGAGTTGATAAAGAGTCTGTATGGCAAACAGATTACAATGCTCCTGAATGGGCACGCGTTAATCCTCAGGGGGGGGTAGATGAGCTAGCTCTAGGGTCACTACTTCATTACAAAAGACATCTGTCAGCAGACAACCACTGGCAATATAAGAAATATCCCATAAAGTGCAGTACTTACTGTGAGACATGAAAAGCCAACTAAATAGATAGAGGTAATAAAGGCCAGAAAAAAAGTGCATCTGGCTGTTGGCAGCCACACATTTCATGTAGCATATGCATATCAACATAAACACAAGGAAATGGGACACTGCCAAGACAATTACTGGAGGTCTATTCTTGCATTCAGTAATGTTATAGCTAGTATATTCCGAATGGCAATTAAAAAGTTTGGTCGGCAAGTGGAAAAGTATCCATTGTTATGACAATTAAAAAGACTGAGGAGTAGTTGTACTTTATTTTACAGCGTTGGTTCCATTGATGTTGACTTGATAATTATGATTACACTATATGGTCCATATGGTAACTACTGAACGCATATTCTCTGGTACTTCATTGGTAAGTACAGTAGCTCGTACCAAATAATGTACTGTACTCGCTTAGAGTCTAACAAGTAAGGGAGAACAACTGTGTATGAGTCGCAAGCTAAATGCAACCACCATTACTTCTTCATCATGCCAGCCAAGCGCTCTACAGCAATAATATCAAAATGAATGGTTAGAATCACACTCCCACATAACAGGGTACTGTACCTCTATTATACACCAGTTAATGTACACAAAGAACTTAGTACAAATAGTAAATAACGTCAATAGACTATAGTGCTTTAGAATGTGACCTATACTGCTTGCTTATCACTGTAGACTGGGTAGAATTTATGTTCCCAATCTCCCCCTATCTGCAAGCATGACCAATGGCATTACAGCGTATTGATATGTAATTTCAACCAACCAATCTGAATACATAACTATTATAATATATTTCTGAAGTGGCAAGTGGAAGCATAATCAACACAGTTGGTACTTGATTCTTCGTGAATCTCAGAGAAACACTTTACTCATAGGATGTCATTATGTGGTTACCATGTACCATGTTACTTCTAGCTAAACACGTTGTATCTTCTGTTATGAGTGAAGTGCCACCATCAATACTGTACATTGTCTCCAGGACCCTTACCAAGGGTTTAATAACTAACCAACCTCTTCTAAACCTGCAATCAACCAACACAGTTAAAGTTTGCTCCCAATTTATTCACCCACACTTTTTTAATAAGGTCCCTAAGCAGCCTTGCATACATCAGCAATTAAATTAGTCTTTAATTGCCCAGATGATAGCAGTGTCAAAACATCTGCGGAAGCCGTTCACTGTCGGGACACACAGCAATGACATTAAGAGCTATATTAGCATAAACACATTTGTTTGGCTCTCAATGTTCTTCCCTCCCTGCCTCATTTCCTCTTCCTCCTCGATGAGGGAGTCTTCCTTTGTGAGCTTAAGTTATTTACTCTTGTGGAATACAAGTGAACCCCTTTTAGGCAGCCCCCTCCCGGCTGTGTTGTGTGTAATCGATAAGGCTATTACACCAGAGGATTGTACAACGTTATTAGATTCCTTGGCTCTTTGTGTTCACTCTTCTGGGCCACAGAGCTTAATGTGTAAGGGGCCGTGTTGACCCTTTTTTTTTTTTTTTTTTGTGCGAATCATGAACCCCACAGTCTGTTCCTCCCAGTCTTGATGAACTCATCCTCTGCAGCGGACGCTGTCTACGTCACTAGTCTGTTCGCTGGGGAGTGCTGCCAACAGGTCAGCTGCCAAGCTCGGGCAAGCATCGTTGAGTGAGCCGGCACCATTGTAGTTAGGGTTAGGGTTAGGGTAAGGGTTAGGGTTCTCTCTCTGTTTCTCTCTCTCCCCTCCACACCCCTCTTTCCCCCCTCTCTCTCTCTCCCTCCTCTCTCTCTCTCCCCCCCCCCCGCCCACACACACACACACACACACACACACACACACACACATTTGGAAATACCAGCACAACTTTACCACTGTTGGCTTGGGATTTCCTTCTGAATCCCATCAAGTCAAACTGATGTTTTATTATTTTATTTTTCTTCTGACAACAATTGCACAGCTTGTCCCAGATTACCCTCTTCTTCCATTTTTCTGTATGTGTCCTTTAATCGTTGTTACTGAGATGAGTGTCTCGGATGTGTGTGAAGAATGTGAGGGATCTTGTACTGTACGTGACACTAAATGTCAGAATGCTTTATAGAGAAGAGTATCAAAATGAATGTGGCTAATGTGATCATTAATCTCTTGCTGCTCCGAGGGCATCTATATTCTGGAGATAGAAATGTCAGAGCAGACATGATCACAGGCAGACCGGTATAAATCATATCATACATTCAGAGTATCATCTTTGCGGGGGTGGTGCGTTTACTGTACTGAAGGTGGCTTTGTTGGTTTAGTGTGAGTGAGATCAGACAAAGCAGAATGCTTCCAAACCTTATTTATTAGACCTTCTGTATTCATGCAATGAAGCACGAGTGGTTCCACTTCATGTAGGGACTAACAATGCCCCTCAGCTGTGACTTTATTCACAATAAAGCAGCACACAAGTGCCTTGATGCTTTTCTACAACAAACCAGCGATTACAATACAAAACAAAGGATTGACTATTCGTGTCGGAGTTAAATGGTATAAATACCACAGCGCTGGAGCGCTATCTCGCCTGTGCTCAGTTCGGTGGAGCAGCGGGAACAGAGGTGTGTTCCTGACCATCAGCAGTGCAATCAGGTGCACTGAAAGATTCTGGCCTTGAAAATAGCAGCAGTATTTCAGACAAACCCCATACCGCCACCGCTACCGCCACACAAAAACATGTCACTGGCGACCGCGTTTGTGCTATGACTTGTTTTTATGCTGTTAAAATAGAGCCCCAACTGCATAAACCGTAACACACTGCACTGTACCTAGACTTCCGTTGGAACATTTCAATGTCTTTTTTTCCAATGTACAATCATACATCAAAACACACCGTCATGTGAACCTGATGATGCCACCTACATTTCGCATTTCAACTTTGGTGTTTTGAAATTGGAATTGGAATTTACAGTACTGACCGTGCCAATTTGGACTGGTTGTAAACCGCCCTTAGCTCATTGGCACCTCTTCTCTTACTGGTAGTTTCCTACCATTCTTGTATGAAAGGGGGCTTTAGAGCACTGGCATACAATGCCAGTGGTAGCAGGACGGTCTCTGAAGAGGCTTATTGGCAGAACCAGTATCTGTGTCAAGTATCTGTGTCAATGCAACAGAGCAAAGAGAATTTGTTTCCTTATCTGCATTAATAAGAGGTAACTAAACACCCGGCTCTGTCTTCCCCTGCCTCATACACAACGCCTGGGCCTGCTGAGCATTCCAACCTCAGTGGGAAGAAGCAGATCCAAATTTGATGAGATCAAAGTTAAGGGTTTCCAACTTTCCACACTCCTTCTGTGGTTTGGATAACACAGTTACTGTGGTGCTATGTTGTCCATATGCTGTATTTTGTACACACACAATTTAGTGTAATTTAGATAATTTCTTCACACCACTCAGCTTTCTTCACACAACTTATGCACTTCTTTGTCCTCTGAACCAGGCAGATTCATGGCGATAGAACAGAACTGTATTCTATGAATATGTAGATCGGTATAGAACTGTATTGTTTGTCTTCTGTAGTATATAATACTACAGTATACTATAGTATGTCTCTGTCAATAGATAGTTTTTTCAATAGCCTTTTATGCATCTGTGTCAGCATGGATATCTCAGTTCAATGCTATTTAAATGTAGCTTAACTGGAGTCTTAAAGCAATCTAGTTTAAGCTCTCAATCCATAAATGCTTTACAGATATTCCTCAGGGGGCTGAAAGGTGATCCAAGTCTACTTTTCATTCAGCCGCTGTAGGTTGTCAAAGGCTAAGCCTTTTGAAATGTTACTTCGCTTGGTCTTTTGATCTTTTTAAAACAAGAATTTCCTTGTTTCTTCACTTTGGTCAATAACACCTCAAGGCATTCTATCTCTTTGCTTTTTGCTTTTACCACTGTCTTGGAAGCAATAGATTGTTTGTTAAGCCTGAGTTCTCTGAAGACAAACATATGATACTGTTTGCCTTGACCTTGGCTGGCATGTAAAAACAGTTTATTCCTGGAAGATGGCCTTAAACAACAATGCTAATGACTAATGAGAAATAATTTGACCTTCTTTCGGAATGTATTACGATGGGGCAACTCCTCCGATTTCCTTGTTCAAGGTAGAATTTCATTCATTTAACAGAGATATTCAAACATACATTAATGAAATCATCCATATTTGAAAACACTGTAGATGATGTTGAAAAGAAAACAAGCTCCCTTGCAGCAGAATGGGCTTAGACTGCTTGGATCCTGCTTGGAAAGAGAAGCGACATTAGACCACAATGTCAACTGTTAGACCACAATGTCAACCGTTAGACCATAACGTCAACTGTTAGACCACAATGTCAACTGTTAGACCATAATGTCAACTGTGAGACCACAATGTCAACTGTGAGACCACAATGTCAGCTGTTAGACCACAATGTCAACTGTTAGACCACAATGTCAACTGTTAGACCATAACGTCAACTGTTAGACCACAATGTCAACCGTTAGACCATAACGTCAACTGTTAGACCACAATGTCAACTGTTAGACCATAATGTCAACTGTGAGACCACAATGTCAGCTGTTAGACCACAATGTCAACTGTTAGACGACAGTGTCAACTGTTAGACCACAATGTCAACTGTTAGACCATAACGTCAACTGTTAGACCACAATGTCAACCGTTAGACCATAACGTCAACTGTTAGACCACAATGTCAACTGTTAGACCATAATGTCAACTGTGAGACCACAATGTCAGCTGTTAGACCACAATGTCAACTGTTAGACGACAGTGTCAACTGTTAGACCACAATGTCAACTGTTAGACCACAATGTCAACTGTTAGACCACAATACCCAATGCTAGACCGCAGTTAGACCACAATGTCAACTGTTAGACCACAATGTCAACTGTTAGACCACAATACCCAATGCTAGACCGCAGTTAGACCACAATGTCAACTGTTAGACCACAATACCCAATGCTAGACCACAGTTAGACCACAATGCCAACTGTTAGACCACAATGTCAAATGTTAGACCACAATGCCAAACGTTAGACCACAATACCCAATGCTAGACCACAGTTAGACCACAATGCCAACCATTAGACCATAATGCCAAATGTTAGACCACAATGCCAACCGTTAGACCACAGTTTAGCTATGTTGACCAGCATTGATACACAGTGGTTGGCCCCCCAGTCATGCCTACTGAACCATCTCTTCTTCATACTACTTCACACTTCTCCCCTTTCATAGAAGTTGACTCTAAATGCTCCTGCCCACTCGATACATGTTTTGAACACAATAGCCCTCTCCAGCAGCTCAGCCGCGGAGAACTGGCATTTGCACAGAGAAAGGAAGGGCCGCTGTCCATTGATTCTTTGCTTTGTCGCGGCTCCTCCCTAGGCCCACACGCTGAGCAGAGTTCCTCCTGGAATAGGAAATAGAAATGTCTGATGATGAAAAAACCAATGAAGATGGAGGAGAGGTCTCTCTTTTTTTTCTCTCTCTCTCTCTCTCTCTCTCTCACCCGCCATCTGTCGAGGCTGGTTGCTCTGGGATTGGAGAGAAAGAAGGGGGAAAAACTGGAAAAACCCTGATAAAAACCTAAGACTCGGAGGAGAGGTCTCTCTCTATCTCTCTCTCTCTCTCTCTCTCTCTCTCTCTGTGCAACCCCACTGCTCTGTCATGTTTTGAGAAACGCTCAACAGGGCAGAGTTCTGCCAGAGAACTAACACCATCACCAGCCAGACAGTGTGTGGATGTTAGCTTGAATCTGACCGCACACACTTGTCAAGTAAGCTCTCCGGCTTTGACCCTGGAAGCTGTATGGTTGCCTACTACACGTACCGTACATCAGCGGGGAAGCCACATGATATAGGTACATGATGGGTCATGACACAGGTGATTTTGTGCTCTGTACTGGGACAGCAGTTTGTTGGCTGTGAAGGAAAAGGAAGACTGCATTTTGACCATGCGATCTGTCAGCACTAGCGGGATACAGTAGGGGCTGGAAGGAACGTGGATAATCTCCACATTCAGAACAGGGAGAAAACATTGAGTTGATTTATCATTTTGATATTGATTTATGTCAGTCAACCAGTTCAATTTGTGCCGTAAATGTGTTGTTTTATAGTCTGGGGACTGACACGTTTCCATCACTGTAGGTTGTAATACAACATTGTGATTTAAAGGGACAGTCTGGGATTCAAACAACAACAAAGCTGTCACCCAACACTTTTTTTGGAGAGAGAGAGTTGAGGGGCTGAAGAAATGTAACCACTCTCAATTTCGTAGACAGAGCTATAGATGCAAGTACTGGTAATCCAGGAGATCAACATGATGGGGTAAGACAGCTGAAGTAAACCCATGAGGCATTTATCAGTTACATTCTTCAAGAATCCATGGCTATACACAGTACTATTAATTTAACCCTCCTATTATGTTCAAATAAACTTACAACTTTAATGTTTCGGGTCAATTTGACCCGAGCAATGTAAACATGCAGAAAATGATTTTAAAAGTAAAACATAATTACCGAATCCAGATTTCCCCTATAACACTATTATTCTTATACAGTATATGATGTATTTAAGTTAAATTAAGTAATTAATTTTGTAGTTAATTAAGTAAAGCCTGTGTGGTTGTGGGAAGGGCTTTATTTTTTGGCTCATTTCTTGTATTCGTCAGCTAAAAACCTGAGCCTATGCTTCACAAGCCATCATCATATGGCCACCACTGTGGCTATTCTAATGGTGTTTTGTCACTTCGTCTTGGTCATTGAATGGTTGACTGACAGAAACAAATTTCTTAGGAATGGATTTGTAAGAATCTGCTATCAAGCATTTCCTACCTTCGCAATTGGCATGGATGAGGGCTTCATGTGACAGACACAAACCCCTAAATTAACCCACCTAAATGCTTCATTTGGTTTCCAGTCGTTTTAGTATAAAGATTAGTTGTTAATTAATAGACCTAATGAAGTGTGACAGAGAGAGATTAGAAACCCACCTCCCACACTTTCAGAACCGGAGACACAATCATCTAATTCAGAATTCCTGAGTATGCGATGAATTTGAATGAAAGCATATTTGAAGAACATTAACTTAAATCTTATTAGTGTTAAAATGTCATTGCTTTCAAATTAAAGCCTTTTCTTTTTAGTTTTATTTTACGCTAGATTTACTTACTAGAGTCTCATGAAAGAGTTAAAAGGGCCAGTGTATTGCAGTGCTGGTCCCTATCCTAAAGAGCCTGTGTATTAGAGTGCCTCTCTCTCTCTCTCTCTCTCTCTCTCTCTCTCTGTGTGTGTCTGTCTGTCTGTCTGTCTGTCTCTCTCTCTCTCTGTCTCTCTCTCTCTCTCTCTCTGTCTGTCTGTCTGTCTGTCTGTCTGTCTGTCTGTCTGTCTGTCTGTCTGTCTCTCTCTCTCTCTCTCTCTCTCTCTCTCTCTCTCTGTGTGTGTGTCTGTCTGTCTGTCTGTCTGTCTGTCTGTCTCTCTCTCTCTCTGTCTCTCTCTCTCTCTCTGTCTGTCTGTCTGTCTGTCTGTCTGTCTGTCTGTCTCTCTCTCCCTCTCTCTGTCTGTCTGTCTGTCTGTGTTTGTCTGTCTGTGTGTCTGTCTGTCTCCCTCTCTCTCCCTCTCCCTCTCTCTCTCTCTCTCTCTCTCTCTCTCTTTGTATTGTAGTGCTAGTCTCTATTATAAAGGGCCAGTGTATTACAGCTTGGCCAGTGTATTACAGACACAGAGAATGTGTCTGTCCAGTTACAGTAGGTTGCTAAAGTGTGGCTAATGACAAACCTCCGGGTGATTCTGATTTACAAACCTGATCATAGTTCAATAAGAGTAAGAAACCAGTTTATAAGAAACCAGTAAAGAATATCCGAGACAAACATCTCACACATATTGCTTTATGAAGAAGGGCCTGTTTAATAGCGTAGAACCAAAGCTAATATGTAGATAGATAGGTAGATAGATAGATAGATAGATAGATAGATAGATAGATAGGTACTTTATTGATCCCCAAGGGGAAATTAAGGCGTTACAGATGTAGATCTTAACGTTACAAGAGTGTTAACATGAAAACTGTTCCCGATGTTCAAAACATCAGACTGTTGTAATATCGGAAATGAATGAATATATGGAGTAGGCCTATTTCATGATTTCGACTAGCTTCTTGTTATACTGTGCAATGCTTCTGGGGAGGCTAGTCGTGCTGAAAATGAACACAAGTCTGTGTCATTCTCTTGAGAGCTCCAATCAGCTACACACTGGCATCGTCTGTGTGTTTCGATAAATTGAATATGATAGCGTTCTATGGCCTCTGCATACTCATACCTTCAGCAGATAAGTGCTTTTCCCTGCCAGTTCTGAGAGCAGCTAGCTAACTCTAGGGGTGTTTTGCAGACTATGCAGGATCTTCATGGATGTTTGGTGTGGCTAAGCTCCAGTGCAGAAGGCTCTCTCTCTCTGTCTGTCTCTCTCCTCTCTCTCTCTCTGTCTGTCTCTCTCCTCTCTCTCTCTCTGTCTCTCTCCTCTCTCTCTCTCTGGCTCTCTCTCTCTCTGTATGTCTCTCTCCTCTCTCTCTCTGTCTCTCTCCTCTCTCTCTCTGTCTGTCTCTCTCCTCTCTCTCTCTCTGACTGTCTCTCTCTCTGTCTGTCTCTCTCTCTCCCCCTCTCTCTGTCTCTCTCCTCTCTCTGTCTGTCTCTCTCCTCTCTCTCTCTGTCTGTCTCTCTCTCTCTCTCTCTCTCTGACTGTCTCTCTCTCTGTCTGTCTCTCTCTCTCCCCCTCTCTCTGTCTCTCTCCTCTCTCTCTCTGTCTATCTCCTCTCTCTCTCTGTCTCTCTCTGGCTCTCTCTCTCTCTCTCTCTCTCTCTCTCTGTCTCTCTCCTCTCTGTCTCTCCCCTCTCTCTCTCTCTGACTGTCTCTCTCTCTCTCTCTCTCCTCTCTCTCTGACTGTCTCTCTCTCTGTCTGTCTCTCTCTCTCTGTCTGTCTCTCTCTCTCTCTCCCCCTCTCCTTGTTGGCCGGATGTATTGACACACACAGGGAGCCTAGCTTTGGGAGATAGAGATTGAAGAAGTAAACTTGGCTACTTTACTCTGTACAGATCAATTCCTGGTTTCCGTGTCGTAGAGTCGATTCTCCTATCTGGGAAAGCACTCCAATATAACATTAATCATCTATAAATGATGTGATGTGTTATTTTTGTTGACAAAGACCACATTACAATATCAAAATAATTTATTCTTTTTTTACTTCACATTTCCACACGCACTCCTCTTGTTGGTACCACTTTAATACATAAGAAAGCATGATACATTTTTGCAGTTTTGGTGTCTCAAGGGGTGAACAGTCTGAGGCTGAATTTGAACTTTTGAACAAAAGTGCTCTGAAAGTGGTTTGTGCGCATCACAACTGTAAATGATTAATGTCTGCATCTATGTACATATGTATGCTATGACATAAAAAAAATATCGGGCAAACATTGAATGATGAAGATATGAATTCAATTTAAAATATTTATGTCGGTAAATCTGAAGAAAAAAAACACAAAAAAACCCCCACTGATATCATACAGGGTAACCAACTTTTTAATTTTTTCCTCTATGTGTCCATTATATGACATCAAGGCCTGTAGTGTGATTGATCCTCTGATCCAGCATCCTCTGGAACCTCTGGTCCTCTGGTCCTCCGATCCTCTGAACCCCACACATATTCACATATTCATGACAGGGGAATATTCTCAGTGTCACACAGGGTCACCGCTGAACACGTGCTAAAATATTGTTTTACTTTAAATTGTTTTATCTTGGAGCATATCCTGGATAGATCTCCCCAAAACTGTGCTCCAATATACCGTATGTTTTCAAATGAGTGTCACAGGGCACCTTATGTCAATGTCGCCTCTTTCAGATTTGCATACCCAGTTAAACAGAAATGGGACTAACTAATGTGCATTGACAGACATACTGAGGGACAGTTTAAGTTAGCAGTTTAAGTCAGTTAGAGTACATTTAATGCAAGCACACTCACTCTAAGTTATCATTTTCAGTAGATGTACTACTTACACCTCTTTGGCGGCTATTGTGGATGCAATTGACGTAAGAGATGTGTCTTAATACCTAGCTAGCCAATCAGCTGGCTAGCCAATCAGCTGGCTAGCCAATCAGCTGGCTAGCCAATTAGCTCAGGTAGTTAACATTAGCTATCTAGCTAGCACTAACATTAGCTAGCTTATGGCTCCACAAATGCTCTGCAGTTAAAGTGAGATGTTGTCTCACACGTTACAGTGCTCATATTACAGTGTTAATTATTAGTGTAGTCACTATTTATATAATAACTATTTATATATAATTTACACTATATAATCATTGTTACTGTACACTGTAGGCTACTACTTACATTGATATGGTTCTAGTCTACTGTACCAAGGTTTATGGTTAGGGTGTATGTTTTTCAATGGTTTTAGGCAAGCTGCAATAACATGTTGCGCTATATTCGTCTACATTAATATGTAACGTTTACAAATAATGTTTACCACAGTTTTTTTCCCACCCTTCTGCTGAAGTGAGCACTTGGGCTTTTACACCAATCTAGCCCATCTAAATCATGTGGGGGAGTGCACAAGTGCATACTGAATAAATAGATGGCATATGCAATGTCAAATCTCTCTGTGGAAAGACTAGGCCTAATTATTGAAAAAACAAAAGTCCCAATATTTGTTTCTAGCACAGCATTTGTCTTCTAAACTTATGGTTAACATATGCATGTGTTGAGAATTGCCTCATAAATTCACTGGATTTCATAATCCCTCTGGAATTAAACTTGTCATATGTGCTATACCATCTTGGATCATATGGTTATACATTCCCAAAGGCTTCCAATTATAGCAATATATATATATATATATATATATATATATATATATATATATATATATATACACACACACACACACACACACACACACACACACACACTCAGTGCCCTGCATAAGTAATGGGACAGTGAAGCATTTTATCTTCTTTTGGCTCTACACTCCAAAAGTTTGAATTTTAAATCAAACTATTTACAGTAGAGATTCTCAGCTTTTATTTGATGGTATTTGTGTACAAATTGGTTTCACCATTCAGAAATGTCAACATTTTTTATTTCATAGTCCCCTTTTCAGGGTACAGAAAAGTAACTGGCCAACTGGCTTGACAGGTGTTTCTGGTAAGTCAGGTGTGTTTTGTCACATCCTTTGTGCAGGCATAAGAGAGCTGTCAATGTCTAGTATTGATTCTAGGCTTTACGTTTTTGGAGTCTGCGATTGGTGGCTGTCAACATGAGGACTAAAGCGATGTCAATGAAACCCTAACCCTTCATGAGGCTGAAAAATCTACAAAACCTTAGGCTTGCCAAAATCAACAGTTTGGAACATCATTCAAAATGTTAAAAAAAAATAAAAACACTGGTGACCTCAGCAATCGCAAACAGGCTAGTAAGCCAAGGCAGACTTCTACAGTGGATGACAGAAGAATGCTCACCATAATTAAGAAAATCCCCAAAACAACTGTCCCACTGATCAGGAACACTCTCCAGGGGGTAGCTGTGACGGGTCAAAGACTACCATCCGCAGACTACATCACCAGCTGAACTATAGAGGCTTTACTGTAAGGTGTAAACTTGTCTTAATTGATGATATATCTGCTGACGGCAGCAGCAGAATGTATTCTGGAGTGTCTGCTCAAGTACAAGAAAATGCCTCCAAATACATTGGATGGTGCTTCATCATACAGTAAGACATTGACCCTAAACATACTGTCATAGCAACTATGGAGTTTTTCAGGGCCAAAAAGTGTAAAGTTCTTGACTGGCCAAGTCAGTCTTCAGATTTAAATCCAATTCAACAATAATTTAATTTCCTGATGAGAAGATTTAGGAAAACATACCTCAAAACAAACAACAACTACACGCCTGGCAGTACATGCCTGGCAGAGCATCACCAGAGAAGATACCCAGCGTCTGGTGGAGTCAATTGGTTGCAGACTTCAGGCAGTTATTACATGCAAAGGATTGTCAACCCAATACTAAACATGAGTGCTTTATTTGGTCATTTGATAAATCTGTCCCATCTGTCCCATCACGCCTGAAACAGGCGCACTATGCATAAAAACTGTTTCTGAATGGTGACACCAGTACACACACACCATCAAATACAAGCTCATAATCTCTACTTTAACCACACAGTAATTGTTTGATTTCAAATCCATACTTTTGGAGTGTCGTGCAAAAAGAAGTGAAGCTACAACTGTCCCATTACTTACGCAGGGCACTGTATATATTTTCTATATATTACTTGCTATAGGAGTAGATAATTTTTATTGTTTCACAGGAACACAGCATGGGGAACCCAGCATGGCTCCTTGCATTATGAAATTCATTTAAATTGATCAATGCATATGCATCTGAAATAGTCCAAGAATGACCAAATACAAATATCTTTTGAGATGTTTTCTGAAAATTATTAATTGGAAAATAGAGTGGTTACCCTGTATGATAATTTTCATAGGACTTAACAGAGAATCCTGTTTAATTTTGTTAAAGTGTTAACATTTTAACATAACGTGAGTGTTTTCCGTTCTTAACAACCTTATAGATTAACTGCCCATAACTGTCTTGATCATTAATTATTACTCTCTACAGTAATCAGCAATAATAATACACACAAGTTGGCCCTCTAATAATCAAATCATTCTGGATATGATAATTGGATTACTGCTACAATTTATTGTAACAGAGAGGCACAGATCTGAATTCATTCTGCATCAGTGCATCAGAGAAGCAGCTGTAGGCTCCAATACTGCACATCTGTACGCTCCATCTGGAGATAGATCCACAGTCTTGCTCTGTGTAGCTAGGCTGCATCTATCTGACACCCTGCTATGTTTCGGAGAGGACCCTGAGGACTTGCTAAGATATGTAGGTAGATACACCGGTAGATGCATAGGTAGATACATAGGTAAATACACAGGTAGATACACAGGTAAAGTGACACTGTCAAAAGTGTGACAGGTTTCTGATGCGTCACAGCCAATAGCACCTGGTTCTAGCATAGATTATTGCTTATCAGAATCAGAATCAGAATCAGAATTCTTTTATTTGGCCATGTATATTTGCACATACAAGAAATTGACTTGGTGAGGTTGGTGCATGGACATAAAAAACAAATAGCAAATATTGACAAGAAATTTACAAAATAGCAAAGTATTAACAGAATAGCAAAAACAAATTTACAAATGTACAAAAAAAGAGCAGCAGAACAATAGGCTGTGTGAGACTAAATGGCAATGAGGCTAGAGGCTGTGAAATG
Source organism: Argentina silus (assembly GCF_951799395.1). Lineage (NCBI taxonomy): Eukaryota > Metazoa > Chordata > Actinopteri > Argentiniformes > Argentinidae > Argentina > Argentina silus. Next base: position 46,147,821 of record NC_139653.1, on the reverse strand, counting down.
GTTGTGGGGCATGTACACTATAAATAATTATAAATTACACTGTCAGTGCATTGTTTGTGTGACAGGGTGGGGGGGGTCAGTGAGAGGCAGGGGGCTTGGTTGTGAGCCCCACTGCCATGGGGAAGAAACTGTTCAGGTGGCGCAAGGTTTTAGTCTTGATTGAGCCTATTGCCGGATGGAAGTCTCTGGAAGAGGTTGTGACCAGGATGGGATGGATCAGCAATGATCTTTCCTGCTCTCTTACTGGTCCTGGAGTAGAACAGGTCCAGGAGAGACGGCAGGTTGCAGCCAATGACCTTCTCGGCTGACCGAATGATCTACTGCAATCTGCCTTTGTCCTTGGCAGTGGAGGCAGCGAACCAGACGGTGATTGATGAGCTGCGGATGGACTCAATGATGGCCGTGTAGCACTCAACCATCACTTTCTGCGGCATGTTGAATTTCTTCAGCTGCCGCATGTAGAACATCCTCTGCTGGGCCTTCTTGATGGTGATGTCGGTGATGTTCTCCGCCCACCTGAGGTCCTTTGAAATTATTGTCCCCAGGAATCTAAATGACTCCACAATGTTAACTGGGGAGTCACACATGATGAGGGGGGCGGTTGGGGCTGGGCTTCTCCTGAAGTCTACTACCATCTCTACAGTTTATTGGGCGTTCAGCTCCAAGTAGTTCTGCCTGCACCAGGAAGCCAAGCTGTCAACTTCCTCCCTGTAGGCGGCCTCATCACCGTTGGAGATTAATCCAATGAGGGTAGTGTCATCCGCGAACTTCAGGAGTTTGACAGAAGGGTGGCTAGAGGTCTAGCTGTTGGTGTAGAGGGAGAAGAGTAGAGGAGAGAGCACACAGCCTTGTGGAGCTCCGGTGCTGATGGTCCGGGGCTCCGAGACAAGCTTGCCCAGCCGTACCTGCTGCTTCCTGTCTGTCAGAAAGTCAGTGATCCACCTGCAGGTGGGCTCAGGCACGCTCAGCTGGGTTATCTTGTCCTGGAGGAGAGCTAGGGCGATAGTGTTAAATGCAGAGCTGAAATCCACAAACAGGATCCTGGCGTAGGTGCCGGGGGAGTCTAGGTGCTGTAGGATGAAGTGAAGTCCCATGTTGACTGCATCGTCTACAGACCTGTTGGCTCTATAGGCAAACTGCAGTGGGTCAAGGAGGGGGTTGGTGATGGCCTTGAGGTGGGTGAGCATGAGGCGCTCAAAGGTCTTCATTACCACAGAGGTCAGGGCGACTGGTCTGTAGTCATTAAGGCCTGTGATCATCTGCTTTTTGGGAACTGGGATGATGGTGGATGTTTTGAAGCAGGCAGGTACCATGCATTCAACCAGTGAAGTATTAAAGATGTCCGTAAACACTGGAGACAGCTGGTCTGCACAGTGCTTCAGTGTGGAGGGAGAGACAGCATCTGGTCCAGCTGCCTTGCGGGGGTTCTGTTTCTTTAACAGTTTGTTGATGTCTCTCTCCTGGATGGAGAGAGGTGCGACGGGGGGAGGGGGCTGTAGAAGTTAGTGTCTCTGTCCAGGCTGGGAAGGAGAGGTGTGATAGCTGTGGGGGAGGGTTGGTTTTGTGGGTCAGAGTCAGGGCTGCTTCATTGTCTGTCGAATCTACAGTAGAAGTCGTTCAGGTCATTTGCAAGTCTGAGGTCATCCATAGAGTGGGGGGATTTGGTTTTGCAGTCTGTGATCACTCGAAGGCCTTTGAAGACTGACGAGGAGTCGTTGGCTGCAAACTGTTGTTCTAGCTTCTTTGAGTACTGTCGTCTGGCCTCCTTAATCTCCTTGCCAAACGTGTACTTAGCCAGTCTAAACCGTTCCTTGTCTCCACTCCTGAAAGCCCTCTCCTTCTCCAATCGAAGCTGTTTGAGTCTTGCTGTGAACCAGGGCTTGTCATTGTTGTAACTCACCCTGGTGCGTGTTGGAATACATCTGTCCTCACAGAAGCTGACGTCACAGACTCTGTGTATTCTTCCAGGCTGTTAGAAGCAGTCCTAAAAATGTCCCAGTCTGTGGTGTCTTGGCAGTCACGCAGCTCCTCCACTGCTTCTCTGTTGCTCCAATTCTTTGATGTCCGCACAGCAGGTTTAGAAAGTTTTAGTTTCTGCCTGTATGCCGGGATCAGATGAATAAGAGCGCGGTCAGATAGACCCAGAGCCGCGCGGGGAACTGTGTGATAGGCTCTGCTGATGGTGCTGTAACAGTGGTCCAAAATCTTCTCCTTCCTGGTCGGGCATTTGATTAACTGATTATATTTAGGAAGTTTGTGAGTTAAGTTGCCCTTGTTAAAGTCCCCAAGGACAATAACTGGGGAATACATGTTCTCTCTCCTTCTCTCCACTCCTAATATTTGGTCGACGAGTTGACGTTGAGCGACTTTCACGTCAGCTTGCGGGGGGATGTAAACTCCAGCCAATATAAAAGAAGTGAATTCACGTGGAGAGTAAAACGGTCTGCAGGTGATGAAAAATTATTCCAGGTCAGGAGGACAAGTTTGCAAAATCACTTTCACGTCGTTGCACCAGCGTTGATTTATATAGAAACAGATCCCACCTCCTTTCGCCCTGCGAGTAGAAATCGGGTCGCGATCTGCCCGTAACAGCTGAAAGCCGGGCACATATACAGCGGAGTCCGGTGTCGATTCCATCAGCCACGATTCCATGAAACACAAAACAGGAGAGAGGGAAAAGTCTTTATTTGTCCTGATAAGAAGACGCAATTCGTCCATTTTGTTGCACAGTGCGCAGACATTTGAGAGGAGTATTCCCTGTAGAGGCGAGCGTAATCCTCTCTCCCTGAAGCGCACCAAAGCCCCGGCACGCTTGCCACGGCGCCGCCGCCTTCGTCGCACTGCTTGGCCAAGGGCCAGAGCACCTTTGACCAGAATGTCCAGTAAATCCACAGATGAGGCGAGGAAGTTGGGACATAAATCAGATGTTGTTGAGTCCCTGATGTTAAGCATCTCGTCCCTCGTGAAAGTAAACTTAGTGGAATCACAATTAACGGAATTAAAGACTAAAAAAAAAACAAAGAAGTGCGCACCAACACACCGTGGCAGCTGTATGAGGCGCCATCTTGATCTCAGAGAATGTGACTTATGATGACTTATGATGACTTATGACGACTTATGTACAGATGATTCACTTACTTTAGACAAATGTATTTGTTGTAAGTCGCTTTGGATAAAACCGTTAAAACTGCTAAATGTCAAAACACTTAAATGAAATGTTATAGCAGATAGGAAGTCATTGAAATATTCTCATATTTTGAGCCCATTGGAAAAAAGCTGATGAGGTGTGGTGATGCTCAGATCGGTGTTCCTGGTTGAACCTATACTATCAGCTTCATCAGCCCCCACACATTTCAAGTGCTTAGGTTTCTGTTCATATCCTTTCACCTCCAATGTTCCTCCAGTTTCATTTTTTTTATGCTTTGCATATTTTATTTGATAAGAGTAGAGCTAACACCACTTTGTGGTTCAGTAGTGCTATCTAGGCCTTTATAATGGAAACTGTCACTCTGTGGCAAGGTAAACACAGCACAACAGACTAACCTGACAGGGATGGGGGAAGAATACACTGTAGCCTAGCTTGAAACATTCTAACAATATATTAACACCTTATATAAGTTATGTATCTTGTTAAATAATATTTGATAAGAAAACGTGTTACGGTCAGATCTAAGGATCCCAAGAGCAGGATACAGAGACAGGACATGTGTATATAAAAGCATAAAAGAGGGTTTTAATGAGGGAATAGGGGAAAAGGTAGTAGCAGGGTGTAATGGGCAGACAGGGCAGGTAGGCAGGTAGACAGGGCAGACAGGGCAGGCAGGCAGGTAGACAGGGCAGGCAGGCAGGCAGGCAGGCAGGTAGACAGGGCAGGCAGGGCAGGCAGGCAGGTAGACAGGGCAGGCAGGTAGGCAGGGCAGGCAGGCAGGTAGACAGGGCAGACAGGGCAGGCGGGACAAGTAGACAGGCAGACTGGGCCGGTAAGCAGGCTGGCAGAAACCGGGGAAGTGGTCCGTTAGCACAGAGAGAGCGCGGCTAGGCAAATACTTAGACACCGAGAATCTACAGAGAACTAAACGCTGCTAAGCGGCCGAGAGCGAGACTAACATGAAAAGACAACAAATGATCTGGCGGTGAGTGGATGAGTGGATGGGAAGCCGAGGTTTAAATACAGCAAGATGATGAGTTGATGAACTGCAGGTGTGTAGATGGGGCAGGTGGAGTGATGATGACGTGAACAGGATAGCTGGAGCCTGGGGACACACACACACAAACAAACACACACAGACAGGCAGAGACAGACAGGGGAGAGAGACATTGGCACAGGCTAGGTGGAAGTGGAGGGCGTGTAAAAAGGCATATGCAGTGGTATCCAGGTAATTTCATGTATTCCCGTGGGAGTATTTATAGTTCCCATGGTCGCTTTTAATTTTTCCCACATATTTTTACAATACACATCAACAGACCTTTGCAAGCTGTGTGCACGGTCCAGGGCAGTAGTATCCTAATGGTCCCCAAAAACTCATACTGAGATGACCTCCAACCGACCAAATGGGGACCTGTTTGTGATGTCCTCTAATGGTTACCAAAAGTCCCTAATGTGACATCCTGCTGCAACCAAATAGGGACCTGTTTGTGACGGTCCTTAATTGTCTTCTACTGCTTGGTCCTGTCACTACCAAACCAGGAAGCCACTGGGACGTCCCCATTAGGTCGTGTGGGAGACGTTATATTTTAACCTTTGACGTTTGACCTCAGGACATACTTGAAAAGATGAAATATACAAGAACAGAGTAATGAACAGGAATCAAATGTATAAAAAATCTCTCTGAAAAACAAGTTTGAAGTGTACATGGCAAAAATACCAAAGAGAAAGAAAAATAACACTTCAAAACAAAATATAAGTACAACGTGTGTGGTACACGTATTAATTAAAAACAAAATGGTCTCAGTAGGTCCTTGAAATGATGCCTGAAAAAGACCATGAGAGGACTTAATGGGGACCCTATGTTGAGAGGATGTTTACCAACCCCCCCCCCCCCCCCCCCCCACCCCATCGCGGTCTCCTCTTTGGTAAATAGGGTTCATTAACCCGAATGAAAATGAATAGCACTCGGCCCCGGCAGAAACAAATGTTGTTTTCCCATCTCTACTTTCCTTCGGCTCTCTCAAAGACAAGGAATCACTTACCTGCTGCACTTTTGTAAATTGCTTCCCCCCATCTGCAGTCTCATTTCACTATGACTATCAATCAGTGTGGTCGGGTTCCCATTATTTATATCCGTGGTTAACTAGAAATTCAAAAATCAAAAGTCAGACAGGTGGGAGCAGAGAAACATCTGCGATCTGTCCGAAACACATAATCCCATCTGCTCCTCCACCAGGTAATTTCACGGTAATTGAATGCCTTTGTTTTCAAAGAGTTGTCCTCTGATTTCTCTTTGTCAAATCGAAGAGGGTATTTCCTTAAGAAATACTCACTCTCCTCAATACCAGAGACTTTCCATTTAAATATGCCTCTGCATCACTGCCACTATAAACTGTATCTTTAGAATTCGATCATGCACACCAATAGGCAGACGATGTGGATGTATACACACACACTGTACAGACTCTACCTCCTTTACTCTATCTGGTCAAAATGTCAACGTCATTGTCAATGTATTAGGCGTATAATGACAAACAATACAGGCCTTAGCAATAGATTCAAGATTCAAGATTCTTTATTTAAAAAATATACAGTATGGACAGTATAAACAGTATAAACAATATGAACAGTATAAGCAGTAAGCAATATAAACAGCAGAGCAACAAAGGTGAGGATGCTGAATCGACTGATTTTAATTAGTCAGTTCTTGAGGTAATCACGCCTCTGAAAAACTACTAGAGTAATATCAGGGTAACGATTGGTTGCCTTTAACCCTTTTGACACAACTATGAGCATTGTGGTGTTTAATTTATGAACAATGTTATGTACACTAGTGAGAATCAATATTCTACAGCTTTGAGATGATTGATTTTAAAGTGAAGAGGCTGATCTATTGCGATGGTGGCATCAAAGGGCTATGTAAATTGTAGTTGCAGTATACAACAGAGCAGACATACAAATAGATTTGGAATTGTATTTCTTTAGGGTTTTTTTTTCATTTAGATGCAAATTAGGACTATCTACTGCAGGGCCTTCTCTTTTCACGTTTTGTACATAAACACATTATTGTCATTCATACTGATGTGAAATAAAGTACATAAGCACAGAGACACTTGTATTGTCTGAGAATCATGTTTACATCTTTTTAGGATGGCTGGTAGGGGTTTGTTTTGTTTGAGAGGGAACTGTACTACAATATTTTGACTGAAGATAATTGCTCTGATGGCTGTCTTCCTGAAAATGATCAGCAAAGAATATGCCAGTTTTGTTTGCATCTCTGAAATTACCCCTATTTACCTTGCTCTCAGGTAGCCTTTTCAGCAGTAATTTACTCTCATTTTGGAACGCGAGTAATGTCCAGAATTTTTTTCTGGGAAGATGCACTGGAGCTTAGAAACTGTCTCTTGCACTATGATTAGCAAGTTTTACATGTCGAAATAAAATATCATGATAGAACATACATTCAGAGGGCCAGACTAGATATAGTATAGTATAAAAAAAAAAAAGCTAACCCTACAATTTAAAAACTGCAGTAAGGTAAATATCACATATTCCTTTGATGGGTGAAGGACCAATGGCAAGTCACATTGCCCTTACACTGACCAATGACCACTACAGTCCATACAGTGCAATATGCTGAATAAGGTTTTTGGTGGTTATAAGTATTGCTCCCACAGTACAAGTCGGTTCCTAGCATGTAAAGGAAGGAAGGTCACCTCTATGTCCATTTAGAGCCAGTCAAACATACATTTCACCCTGATTTACAATCATCAAGGCCCATCAGAAAGTCTTGGATTGGATTGCGGTCGCATACATATATTTCAAGAATTCGTCATTAGAAGATGAATTGCCCGTGAAAAACACATCCCAGTGGTCGTGAGCTTCTCCCCAACTCAAGCAGACAAACTGCATTTCAGGGACCGCTTTCCATGTAATTGAAAACGCCGCAATGAGGGAAGCAAGAAAAAAAAAAAAACATTTTACTGTCGTATTTGGAAACTGCTGAGGAGTTTCTGACTGTGCCGGAGCATGACTCATCAGCTGAGGGGAAGGAAGTGTGTGTCAGCAAATGGGAATGTTCATTGGAGTGGATGGCATATTGTAGAAATGAGCTTTCCTAATGATGCAGTCGCCGCCTCACAGGGAGAGGATGAGAAAAGACAGATGAGGGAAGAGGAGGAGAGAGGGAGAGATGAGAGAGGAGGTGGAGAAGGAGAAAGAGAGGAGAGACGGATGAAGCACAGAGAAGCAGAGAGGGAGAGATGAGAGAGGAGGTGGAGAAGGAGAAAGAGAGGAGAGACGGATGAAGCACAGAGAAGCAGGGTTGCCCGAGCTTCCAGTAATCTCTACCACAGTGTGGAGAGAATTGATTGACATCCTAGACAGGTTGATGGTATTTTTTACCATCGTGTTTGTATTTATACTGTAGCTATGCTCAAATGGCGCAACTTTGGCTATCAATAAAGTGGTCCCAGGTCTGTGTGGGATTAATCTAGCACCTCTGACTGTCTTTGCTATACCAAACATACATTCTGTATATTAGGCCAGGGTAATCCGCTGGTAAAGTGAATGTAATATATGCCACTTAGCTGATGCTTTTATCCAAAGTGACTTACATTGCAATAAGTGCATAAATGTTTCAGTATATATGGTCCCAGCGGGAATTAATGTATTATAGTTGATGGTAGCATCGCAAGATTGGAGACCTAGGGGGGAACAGAGGTATGGCATTGACCTAGAGAGTAGTGTATACAGAGCTATTCTTATTAAAGCAAGTAAACTGAATCTATGGATGACTTCTTTATTCAACGGTACAAGACTGAATGTCCCTGGAGACACCCAAACAAGAGTGCAGCGCTGTAACACTGACATGATAATGCAGATATGGCAGATATGGCTGTCAAACTTGAACTAGTGTACATTATTTAACTTTCCCCATCATCCCAAAAACGGAGGCAGTGTGGAAAACTGCGCAAGTTAGAAGATTTATTTATTTAAAAAAAAAAAAAATGGTTTTCAGCTATATTAGCGACTGGTCACGTTAGCCAAGCTACTTGTACCAGTAGACAAAAATAAAATAGCTTTATTGACTAGTCTCCTATGGAGCTTTTAATAAAAACCTTTGTTTGTCCCCAGGCAACTTCGTTGTCATGGTATTCTTTGATGACCAGTTTATACTCACACAGGGACAGCTGAAGAACCCGGCTTTCTAAGTGTGAATACTTTCATGACTTTTTGTAGTACAAAATTCATCCATTCTAATACTCTATAATTCAGTATGTTTTCATAACGTCTTTGTAAAGGTCTAGTACTGCATTGTCTAGACAGTTTGGAATGATGATAGAGCAAAAGTATTCCCTCTCATTTAAGTTGAACTATATTTCCTATCCATTATGATAAGCTGTTGTTGCAAACAGCTCTTGAGACACATAATAATATTATGTCTCTCTCTCTGTCTAGGCACGTTCACGCCATTTTTCCGTTATCAGACTTCAATTGACTATTAAGATGGGTTGCTGGTTGTGCTTGGTGGATAATAAGGCATAAAGCGCAGTGCGATATAACGCAGCGTGTCCTCGTTGTCATTGTAGAGGTGCCATCGAAAATTACTGATCATAATGGAATATTAAAGCACAAATAGAAAAACCTCAAATAGAGAATGATTTGTTCTGCCACTCAATTTGCATATAATTTTAGAAGAGAGTTAGTTATACATTCCTGTCAGTAGAAAGGGATTTGTGGTCCTGTTGTGAGAATAATCTGCAAGGCCTATTTCTGTTTGTCTCCCCAAGACTACAGTATGGGTAGAGAGCAGCCTTTTTTCAGTGCTACTCACAGATGGGCTTAAAGCCACAACAGCAGCTCCAGCATCAAGAGAAGGACATTGGGGTACAACAGACTAACTAATCAGCAGAACTTTGAGAAGATGCTGTGCTGTGCTATAGGATGCATCAAGTTGGACTCCACAACCTCCTCCTTTGAGTTGGCCCCGGCCCTCAGAGGTGTTGCACAGAGATGTTCCCAGGTCACTGTTTGCTTCTGTTTGGTCCTATTTAGCAGTCAGAGCATCAACTCTCTTTCAGACAAGGCTTGTACTGTAGAGAGAGATGGAGAGAGAGAGAGAGAGAGAGAGCGAGAGCGAGAGAAAATTGAGAAATTGGCAGTATTCCTGCCAGTCTGAGTCATTTGAAATCCAAATGAAGGTACAAAACAAAGATGCCTTCTGGAAACTATAGATTTTTTCCTGGAGATTGTGAAGAAGCATCAAGCCTTAGTTTGAATAATGGGAGGCTCAGAATGGGGACGCCTCAGCTCTGAGCAGTCTCTCACATACCGTATACAGTAGAATCACTCTGTCAGGCTCATGCTCCCTAGTTCTTCAATACTCACCATTTATTTTACATATACAGTACTTAAACAGGGGCAGAGCTCGGTTGCGGGTTCAGAATCCTGGTATACAGTGGGGGAAATAATTATTTGATCCCCTGCTGATTTTGTTCGTTTGCCCGATTACAAAGAAATGAGCGGTCTATAATTTTTATGGTACTTTTATTTTAACAAATAGAGACAGAATATCAACAAAGAAGTCCAGAAAAAACACATTATATGAAGTTATAAATTCATTTGCATTTGATCGAAGGAAATAAGTATTTGATCCCCTACAAACCAGCAAGAATTCTGGCTCATACAGACCGGTTATATGCCCATGAGGCACACAGATTACTCCTATCACTTTAAGAAAGTACTCCTAAGCTCTGCTTGTTATGGGTATAAAAGACACCTGTCAATAGAATCAATCTCTTCCATTCCAACCTCTCCACCACCATGGGCGAGACCAAAGAACATTCAAAGGACATCAGAGTAAGAGTTGTAGACCTGCACAAGGCTGGAATGGGCTACAAGACCATCAGCAAGAAGCTTGGTGAGAAGGAGACAACTGTTGGTGCAATTATTAGAAAATGGAAGAAATACAAAATAACCATCAATCACCCTCGGCCTGGAGCTCCATGCAAGATCTCGCCTCGTGGGGTAAGGATGATCATGAGAAGGGTGAGGGATCAGCCCAGAACTACACGGGAAGAGCTTGGTAATGATCTCAAGGCAGCTGGGACCACAGTCACCAAGAAAACCATTGGTAACACACTACACCGTAACGGATTGAAATCCTGCAGTGCCCGCAAGGTCCCCCTGCTCAAGAAGGCACATGTACAGGCCCATCTGAAGTTTGCCAATGAACACTTAAATGATTCAGAGAAGGCTTGGGAGAAGGTGATGTGGTCAGATGAGACCAAAATTGAACTCTTTGGCATAAATTCGACTCTTCGTGTTTGGAGGGAGAGAAATGCTGAATGCTACAATCCCAAGAACACCATCCCCACCGTCAAACACGGAGGTGGAAACATTATGCTTTGGGGTTGTTTCTCTGCTAAGGGTACAGGACGACTTCACTGCATTGAGGGGCCAATGGACGGGGCCATGTACCGTAAGATCTTGGACGAGAACCTCCTTCCCTCAGCCAGAGCACTGAGGATGGGTCGTGGATGGGTCTTCCAGCATGACAATGACCCAAAACATACGGCCAAGGCAACAAAGGAGTGGCTCAAGAAGAAGCACACTAAGGTCATGGAGTGGCCTAGCTAGTCTCCAGACCTTAATCCTATAGAAAATTTGTGGAGGGAGCTGAAGCTTCGAGTTGCCAAGCAAAAGCCTTGAAACCTTCAGGATTTGGAGAGGATCTGTAAAGAGGAGTGGACCAAAATCCCTCCTGAGATGTGTGCAAACCTGGTGACCAACTACAAGAAACGTCTGACTTCTGTGCTTGCCAACAAGGGTTTCTCCACCAAGTACTAAGTCATGTTTTGCTTGGGGATCAAATACTTATTTCCTTCGATCAAATGCAAATTAATTTATAACTTTATATAATATGTTTTTCTGGACTTTTTTTGTTGATATTCTGTGTCTATTTGTTAAAACAAAAGTACCATAAAAATTATAGACCGCTCATTTCTTTGTAATCGGGCAAACTAACAAAATCAGCAAGGGATCAAATAATTATTTCCCCCACTGTATATCGGAACATGTTTCGGTTGAAAAGAGACAGTTATGGCATGACTCTGTGATATTGCTGTTGTTGTCTGTATCCTCTCCTCTTCGTCTTGGTCATTGAAAGATCTTTCTCATTTAAAAATACATTGAGATTTTAATTTCAATTTCCAACTGTAGATGGAAGTAGGCTGCAGGAGAGTGCCCCTGTCTTCTCTCTTAGATCCAGTTGTTGTTTAAGTTGACGCTATCGTCAAACGTAGGTTGCTGGATGCTGCCCTCTTAAAGAACAGCTGGAGGGCCTCCAGGAGGTCACATATTGCTTTTAATGGATTACATTGGGCTTTTAACGGTATGCTTGAGATAAAGCTGTTCAATTCAGCCACATCTAATCTTAATTAGAGTAGCAGCCTTTGTGCCTGAATCAATTTGGGAAAAGGTTTACACTCTCAGGAATTATTAAGAACCCGCCATGTGAGTGCTTACATCCTGGGCTAAACTGGGGACTATAAATAAACAATAGTCGCAAGAGTTTGCTCCAGTTCATTGACAAATATTTTGAGTTACACCTTTGCTGTCCTATACTGTAGGAATAGCTATTTTTCAATGGTGCAGTACTGAATTAGTTCAGTAGGATATATATGTCAGGTCCAGGGGAGTCTGGCGGAGGTAGAAATTGGAGGATGTGCGTGTGTTTGATAACATTTCTCATTCCATGCCATGCATTACAATGAGCCTATCTTGAAATGTCTACCCCCACCAGCCTCCCCATGTCAGGTTGCAACGTTCAGTGATTATGGTGTGTTTTTATTGTCTTTTTTTTTATGTGTTTGTGAAACAGAGATTTTGATTCATTCATTAGATCCCCTATATTTCCCTGCTGCAGGAAAGGTTGCAGGTCAAATCCATCCCTCACGACAAAGCCAGTAGCTTCATCAGCATCCTATTTTCACATTGTCACTCAAGGCCAATTGAGGTTGAAATGCACGTGTACAGTATCTTTTATAAATTGATTACCGTTATTTTGTGATGCTGTTATTTTTCCTTTTTAATTACCTTTTTTAATTACCTGCTCAGTGCATATTACTCCTATTGTTTAGAATTATTCATATGAATTAATTACCAATTGTATACATTGATGTTTTCCAGCAATTCATTCACAAACGTTTTGACTGCCGGTCGTTGTTGAGATTGAAGTGTGTTGCTTGGCTTGGTCCTTATTATTCTACACACAACACTGGGGACATTTGCAGTTACAATTCCCTGTTTCATTTTATAATTAATGCAGTGTCTCTGGAGGACCTGCACAGCGACAAGCTCAATGTGGAAAGAAACAATGAAGCCAAAAAGATAAACTTGATTGTGTTTCTAAGCAGCATTGTTTGTGTTTCTCCCTTTCTCTCTCTCTTCTTGTTCTAGGTAAGTGGGAGAGCTCGTTCATCGTACAGAATGTGTGTGTGGGAACAGGGGGCAAGGACTCCAGAGTAAACATGGGACTTCAGAAGAGACACAGTAAGACAACTCTGGCTCCTCACTAGTAAAGCCTATTCCGCTATATGCATCCTCTTTGATTCAGACTCCCTCCATCTCCCTTGCACATCACAGAGAGGAAAATTGTCTTTGAATGTAGGATTTTTTTCAAGCTGTTTGATTGTGGATTTTGAATCAGATGAATCAAACTTGAAGGAACCAAAAGTGCTTAATGGTGTTTGATTGGGAACGTGGCGAGGAGCAAACATGCTTTGAGATTTATGATATGTTGTGCATAGACCAACCAAACAACCCTAGACCAACCAAACAACCCTAGCACATCAACTCGCTCATGCCTATAATTATCATCAGTCGAAACATAAACATTCAACATTCATTATCTCCAGCACCATACCAGTGTCTACATATGGGAAAGCGAATTTCTACGTTCTGTAGTCTCCGTTTTCACATATGTAGACACTAGTATGATGCTGGAGATAATGAATGTGATGTAAAAAATTGGTGAAGAGTCCCTTTAACTTTAACCAGTAAACTTTTCATTTGGTAAGTGTCCCGTAACCCAAGGCCATTCCAAAGCAGACGACTGTCCTTATTTCAGGCAAGCAGTGGCCGTCCCGTACTCTGCAGCCCTTAGGCTTGCTCAGCTCACGTCCACTAAGTAGACCTTCTCTTGCGGGATTGCCAGTGTCTCGGACAGACGTCAGAGGTTTGTGTTAAATAAAATGGCTCTAGGCCTTGTCACCGGTGTCCGCTTCTCTCATGTCACTGCTATGAAGATGTAGGACGTTGGTTGTGGCTGAGGACTGGGGCCGTTGGCCTCTTTTCCCTGGGAATACATCTGCTAAAAGCAGATGACACATGACCATGTGGTACCCTCAGAGGGACAGAGGTGACAGGTTGAAGGTAAGGTAAGGTACGTGACGGGAATGTCACTTCAGAGATGAATGGAAATCCTTGTGACTGAGTGGCACGGTGCTCTGCTTTCAGTATGCTTTCATGTGAACTATTGGTATGGCTGATGTGTCATATTTTCCGGGCTACAGCTATTGAAGCTGCATGTAGACTACTATACTACTACTGTATATTAATGAAAGATTTGAGTATTTCATCTTCCGCATTACATGTGTTGATCAGAGGAGGCTGGAGGCTGGACGGGCTCATCGTAATGCATGGTATAGAATGAAGAATGGTATCAAACACGTGTTCGGCTTACAAAACAACAAAATACAGCATTCAGGCACACCAGCGTAGTCAAGGTGAGCAACACTGACAGCTGCTCGGGCGAGGTTTTACATTCAGGTCAGAGAGATTATCATAGTGTCTAGGCCGAGCACACGTGGTTGAAGTGGTGTTTCCACAGTCAGTCCACCTGGACTCTTTCTGCATACAGTAGCTGATAGCAAAAAGAGACATGCTCCACTGACATGGCTGCCACAAGTAACAGGCATCTCAGTACTGTGTTCACTCCATTGTCCAGCATGGGATAGTCTCATTCCCAGACACTTCTGCCCAAAAGCGCGAATGGTCTGGTGGACCAATGCATGGAATGGAATGAGGAATGGTATCAAACACGTGTGTTTGATACTATTCCTCATTCCATTCCTTGCATTACAATGAGCCCGTCCTCCAATTTCTACCTCCACCAGCCTCCACTGGTGTTGATATGACTATAATATCAAGAATGCAACTATTTGCTATACAGTAGCCTAATGTGTTTTTTCAAGCAGTACTGGGCACTGAGGCTGTTTATGCATATTTTGGACCTACTCATCTAAAACCGGACCAATTATCCCATCATTAGTTTGTTTTGCAATTACCAGGGCATTCAAAAACAAACTGGTGCTGTGTGTGTAACCATCTATTAAATAGAATACATTGCATTATTGTTGTTTATTCATGAGCATAGTGGCTATATTTAGCTACTTTGATCAAAGTAAGCTCAAGACCCACATTGTGTTGTCATGTATATTGTGCTGGAATAGTAGTAATCATTCCCTAACAACAAGAAAACTTTTCCAACAAGGTGTGCCATTCACAACAACTAGCATGTCCAGTGGTTAGGATGAAGGATTGTCTTGTACGCCTGCTCGGTTTTTGCTGGCTGTACTGTCTATAGCTGCTGTTTATGACTCCCTGTGGGTAGTCTCTGAGGCCTTTCTGTGGCAGCCATGCTATTTACCAGCTGTCTTTTTGGCCCTGTCCAAATGCACTTTAAACATCCTTCATTCCTTCATTCCTTCCGTTCTTCCTCTCTTCCTTCCTTTCTTTCTTCCTTCGGTCCTTCCTTCCTTCCTTCCTTCCTTCCATTCTTCCTCTCTTCCGTTCTTCCTCTCTTCCTTCCTTCCTTCCTTCCTTCCTCTCTTCCACCCTTCCTTTCTTCCTTCCTTCGGTCCTTCCTTCCTTCCTTCCTTCCTTCCTTCCTTCCTTCCTCTCTTCCTTCCTTCCTTCCTCGCTTCCTTCCTTCCTTCCTTCCTTCCTCGCTTCCTTCCTTCCTTCCTTCCTTCCTTCCTTTCTTCCTTCGATCCTTCCTTCCTTCCTTCCTTCCCTATAAATCACCTTGGATAGGTGAAAGCATTGGATAAGGTTGGACGATTTCCATATATATAATTAATTTAAATTGTATTTAATTTAATATCAAATTATAAAATCAACTCCAACATCCAGATTTTCATACCTCCATAGCTTCCTTCCCAATTTGAGTAAAGATTCAGGTATAAACTAAGTCAGTTTATTTGATGATGTCATGTCATCAAACCTCCCCCAAGTTGCAACCAGCAGTTTTCCTCTGACTAAGTCTGTGTGTGCGTCTGTTGTTGTTGTGTTGGAGCTGTCTCCTCATCAGAGAGACTGGAAGCCTCACAGGGGCCCATCAATCTCAGTGTGGCTGACTACTGAGCTGTTGCTACTAATCACCTGTCTGTGTCTGCCTGAGAGCCTGGGGCTGCAGGCTGGGGCTGGGGTTGAGTCTGGGGCTGGGGCTGCAGGCTGGGGCTGGGGCTGGGGTTGAGTCTGGGGCTGGGGCTGGGGTTGAGTCTGGGGCTGGGGCTGGGGTTGAGTCTGGGGCTGGGGTTGAGTCTGGGGCTGGGGTTGAGTCTGGGGCTGGGGCTGGGGTTGAGTCTGGGGCTGGGGCTGGGGTTGAGTCTGGGGCTGGGGCTGGGGTTGAGTCTGGGGCTGGGGCTGGGGATGGGGATGGGGCTGGGGCTGGGGCTGCAGGCTGGGGCTGGGGCTGGGGTTGAGTCTGGGGCTGGGGCTGCAGGCTGGGGCTGGGGCTGGGGTTGAGTCTGGGGCTGGGGCTGGGGTTGAGTCTGGGGCTGGGGTTGAGTCTGGGGCTGGGGTTGAGGCTGGGGCTGGGGCTGGGGTTGAGTCTGTGGCTGGGGATGGGGATGGGGATGGGGCTGAGTCTGGGGCTGGGGTTGAGTCTGGGGCTGGGGCTGGGGTTGAGGCTGGGGTTGAGGCTGGGGCTGGGGCTGGGGCTGGGGCTGGGGCTGGGGCTGGAGCTGGTGCTGGTGCTGGTGCTGGGGCTGAGGGGGTTAAGTCTGGGGCTGGGGCTGGGGGGTTGAGGCTGGGGCTGGGGCTGGGGAGTTGAGGCTGGGGGGTTGAGGCTGGGGCAGGGAGCTGGAGCTGGGGTCGAGTCTGGGGCTGGGGGGTTGAGGCTGGGGTTGAGTCTGGGGCTGGGGGGTTGAGGCTGGGGCTGCAGGCTGGGGTTCAGGCTGGGCTGTGTGTTTCTGTGTGTATGTGTTTGTGTTTGTTTATTTGTGTGTGTGTGTGTGTGTGTGTGTGTGTGTGTATGTGTGTGTGTGTGTGTTTGTGTGTGTGTCTGTGAAGTGCGTGCGTTCGTGCGTGCCTGCATGCGTGCAAGAGCTGCCTGGCTCTTCCTCTCTACATTCATTCTCCCTGGCTGAGACAGCTGGAGTGCACCACCTGAATCAGAGATGAACCAGTTCGCTACCCATCTGCTGTGAGCTCCCAAGTCCAGCCCTCCCCTAACCGCTTGGGAGGAGAGAGAGGCAGACAAGGCTCCTCTCCTGGGGCCTGCCCAATCAGCCTCCAGCTGCAATGCTCCATCCCTAAACCCCGAGCCTGATCCAGACCCACGACTTGACCCAGAGCCAGGCCCAGAATTAAATCTGAAACCTAGATGCAGCCTCAGCCTCAGCCTCAGCCTCAGCCTCAGCCTCAGCCCCAGGTCTATACCTGGTATATAGCTATTAGCTATGTAGAAAGAGTCCAGGTGGACTGACTGTAGAAACACCACTTCAACCGTGGCAACCGTGTGTGCTCTGGCTAGGCACTGCTAATCTCTCTGACCTGAATGTAAAACCTAGGCAGAGCAACTGTCTGGGCAGTGTTGCTCACCTTGACGATGCTGGTATGCCTGAATTCTGTATTTTCATTGTTGTTGTTATTTATGCAGATCACAGGATGAAGCTTTTTATAAATGTCAAAACAATTGTAAATATACAACATTGTAGTATCCATCATTTAACTAATTAGTGTCAAAGGGGAGTTTTTAGATATGTGGAGCTCACAGCAAACAGTCTTAAAGGGGCAATCTGGGATTCAAACAACAACAAGTGGTCTCCCCTCTCTCCACTTTTTTTGGTAAACAGCTGAGGGATGAGGCTGGAGAAGTGTTATCACTCTCAAATTCATAGACGGAGCTATGGATGCAAAATGATAGTGACATCAAAATTATTGTTTTAACCATGTTTTGAAGCTATAGAGTGTTTGATTACAATTTAATTGTTTACAAACAGTGCAGTAAAACAATCTTATATTTTGGGTTCTAATGGAGTAAGACAGTTGAACCAGAGCCTCTTTAAAAGAAGCCGGTTCACTCTGCCATAATCTTGGTGACGATTTGGGCACAACAGAGAGACCAAGTTTTTCTATGGGAGGGCAGGACAAACACCACAAAAACTCCATTCACTCCAAAATTATACAGATTAGCAACTTTTCTATTCGGTTTTTCATATCCTTGAAGTGGGTAGAAACATTCCTTGTGGTCATTTGATCATTTACAGTTGTAATGGCTTCACAAGTCCCTTCATCTGGCTCTCTCCCAGCCTTCCGCTATAGTCTTACGCACACGTTGCTTGGGAAACGGCATGAGAAAGACGTGATTCTAGCAACGCGAACCTAGCAATGACAGCCATCAGTAAGGCTTATCTAGACCTGTGTTGTAATTGGTCAGACATGTATCCCCATAGCACTAGTCTTCTCCGTCTTATGAGAAACCGACAGTGAATCAAGAGAGCGGCCTACCGGCAGCAGTGTCTCTCTGGTTGAACTAAGCTCATGACGTATTTATGGGTTACACTCTTCAAGAATCAATGGCTGTACATACAAAAATGTATCTAACAAATCCCAGGTTGCCCCTTTATTTGATGATGATGATGTCTAGTTTCCTACTCCAGCCAGCTGACTCCCACCTAGACATCGGAAAATCAATCAATGTAGTCAAACCAGAGGACCATAACCACACTCTGAAGTTCCTCACCCACACGATGGACTGTGGCGTCAATAACCATTGATTGTTTTACTTTGTCCAAAGACAAGTTGGATGTCCTTAGCAGTAATCGAATGGATCCCAAGCCACACTAGGTCATATGAACTGATGTTGGAACTGTCAGGGCTTCAGAGACAAGGAAGGCTTTAGGCAGTCGTCCTCATTACAATTTCAACAGGAAAGGACATATATCTTGATGTACAAATCAAACCAGGGGTTCAGAGATACAGTCATGGGAATACATATCTCAACTCTACCCCTTTTGGAAAAGTTGAGCCTGAATGAATTAACATTCAATAAAATAGCTCCATTAATTTGAGTGTTTCTATAATGGCTGGAGATCATTTTATTTCTAAGTTGACACTGTTAGAATTGATACATCTCACTGCATTTTTCTGGCAGTCAGGCAACACCCAGATCCACCATTCTGCAGGTTGGATTATTGTGACAACTCACTCCTTATTACATTACCCTGTAACCTTATTACATTACCCTGTAACCTTATTACATTACCCTGCATAAGTAACGGGACAGTGAAGGATTATTTCGCTTTCGGCTCTCCACTCCAAAAGTTTGGATTTTAAATCAAACAAATACTATTAGGTTAAAGTACTCAGAGATTCTCCTATCTGATGGTATTTTTGTACATTGGTTTCACCAACACTTTTTATGCATATTTCAGGCTACCACGAGATGTAGAGCCAAAAGCAGAAAATGCTTCACTGTCCCATTACTTACGCAGGGCACTGCAGTTCTAACCTGAAACATGCATCTCAGATCAACGGACAAAACTCTGCCCACCGAGAGTCTACTTGGATTGATACATACTGTAGTCACTGCATTATTAAAAATCTTATTGAATAATTTACAAAACTAGAAAATGATTTACTGTATGCACTGACTATACATTGTCTCCCTTATGAGCTGTGTCCTGTGCATGGTTATCTCAGGGATTGATCACTGAAGCTTTTTTTGCAATAGGCTGCAGAACGCAGTGAGCCCTCGACTGTTGCCCAGGCCTGTTGAATATTCATGAAGGGTGAAGCAGTCATTATGAATATTCATGAGCGAAATCATTGGCTGTTTCATATGAAACAATTACATCTTTGAAAATAGGAAATGAACACATTTAGTAAACTCGGCATTCACGTGTCGCATTTGGCAACCAGGCAGTGGATACACATTATGCAAATGGTAGCTTTTCTTTTAGTTTTTGAATTGTTGTCACACAGCATCACAGCATTAAAACGTATGAACATCAAACGTGTGACTAAAGTATCATGTAATCAATAGATTTCTCAAACCGATATTGTTGGCCAGTGGAGGCTGATGGAGGCACACGTGTTCAATACCATTCCTCATTCCATACCATATATTACAATGAACCCGTCCTCCGATTTCTACCTTCACCGTCCTCCCCTACTGTAGGCCTACGACTTCCCTGTATGATATGGTCAATTTGTATGATCTTGAGCTTTAAAATTATGACTTACATTTAATGAGTAATGATTCTAATAGCTGTGTTGTAACCAGCTATAATATCTTTATTATTCACATTCACATTCAGATGTTGTCACATTTAGTACTTCAGTAGTTGCTTTGCTAGTCGCTGTAATGGAGTTGAATTTTTTGTTGTTGTTGTAACACAAGTTGCAACGGGTGTGATGAATGTGAATTCAGCTAATAAATAAAGTTGTTACATTCTGAGGAAAAGCCCACCTCTATTCCCTGTACAGACAGGGGGTTGTTAAGGCTTGTAGCAGAGGCCTAACTACCATTCTCCTCTCACCTGCTGTTCTCAACCTGGATGTAGTGATGTATGAATCATCTTGTCTTAAGCTTTGTTACTCCAGTGAAGGGTTCCAGCTGGATACGGTGGGTTTTTCCACAGTCTAATGTGTGCAAACACCACACTGCAGCATGCCGCTGTTCACTTCAACAGGGGGGCTCCGGGTCAAGGGACACACTCGCCATCACCATTGCGCTAATGCTGAAAGAACATTCACCGCCACACACATATTCTAATGGACCTCTCAGACATAATGCTTTCCTGAGCTTCACACAGCTGAGTGGAGGGGAGAGGACGAGGAGGAGGAGGGGGAGGAGGAGGAGGAGGAGGAGGAGGAGGGGGAGGAGGAGGTGGGGGAGGGGGAGGGGAAGTGGGAGGAGGAGGGGGAGTGGGAGGAGGAGGAGGAGGAGGAGGAGGGGGATGATAGTGCGTCTAAAACATATGTTATCATCTAGTTGCAGTTTAACACTACGAGTGTCAGGCCCTCCACACTAACCAATGCTGTCAGAGAATGTATTTTACCGTCTTGTTTTTTTTACGTTAGTGTAACAGTGTAATCTTTTTCGTAATCAATTAGATGAATATCATGGAAATGATAATGCATTGGTTGTGTGTAGGACCAGAGTCATTCCAATACTACATTTTGTATTTTGAAGGGCTTAAATATTGAATATAACATATTCACAGATATAATCGATTTCACTGTATATGTACTCTACTGTTAAAAAAAACACAGCACAATTTCATCAGTTGAATACATTTTATTTGTAGATTTAATATGGTACAAGTAAGAGCTCAGAGGCATATGTGTTGTAAAAATAAAAATGAATCTCTCTCCACCCTGTAAGGAGGAATAGAGGGAGTCTGTGCCAGTCTCTGACTCATATGTGCCTGAGAGTGCATGTGAGAGTGCATGTGAGAGTGCATGTGAGAGTGCATGTGAGAGTGCCATATGTGCCACTGCAGCTTCTCCATGCCAATACGACTCCAGGCCATGTCTTTCATGTGGTATTTCTTTAGAGAGGCGTAAACTCGGACTCGGTCGGTCAAATAGAGCTGAATCTCCGTAGGAGCATTTGTAATTCCTCTTAAAAAAGCCTTCTCTGAGTCGTCACGTCTACTGGTCTGTTCTATTCTTTTTTGGGAATGACTGTTTCAAGTATGTTTTTTTTCCTTTGACCCATTCGTGTGTTTTGGCTGCAATTTGTCTGTATTGATTACCAAAAACAGAGTGGAGAAGCTCCCCAAAAAGAAACTGCCAGAAAACAATGGTCAAGATCCAATACACTCCATGCCTTTTTCTCAAAAGAGATACAAATACAACATTTATTTTATTTCCAATAGAGACTGTATTTCACTTTCATAACTTCTAAAGTGCAAAAGGAACTTGAGGACAAAGACGTGTCTATGTGTGTGCGCGGCTGCGTGTGTGTGTGTGTGTGTGTGTGTGTGTGTGTGTGTGTGTGTGCGACCAGAGACAGGCAGAGAGGCCACACATGTCACAGGCCACAGTGTCTGCATGGAATATGAAATAAGGTGACCATTACTACAGCTCCCAAGAGTATATACACCGGTATAAGGGCTAGAGCTGAATGAATAACACTTGTTCTCATAGACTGTGTGTGCTACAGTACCGCGTAAGTTGTCTCACTAAGTTAGACTCTCCATTTAAATAGAGAGTCTGACGGCGCATCTGTCAAAAAGTGCTGATGTTAGGCGGTGCATCCGATGAATTTCACCAGCGACACGTGGATTCTACTGACAAATAGAGAGGAGTGCTTCAAATGGAGATTTTATTTAAAATAGATACTGTCATTGAATGCACACTGCTCACCTACAAAATGCTGCTGTCAAAAACACCTTCCGCTAACTCAGTGTTTTCATTTTGTGCAATGAGTGCATATTGGTCTGGAAAACGATAGCATGGGCGGATGAGGAGGGCCATTGTGTGCAATTCAGGTGGAGCCAAAAACAAAAGGTTTCTGGGGTGTAGACAGCACTTTTTTTACCTCCCAGAATCTCATGGTGCATTCAGCAGCTGTAGGAAACAGAGATGCCACTTCCCAAGAGGGAAATAATCACTAGAACGACTCTCCAATGTCGGTTTCCAAGAAACTTGGACCGTCTGCCTTCTCATCAGAAAACAGACACAGATTTTGATAGTAAATGGTGAACATGTAAACAGTATTCATCTTTCTGTACAATTTGTATATACTGTATGTAATTGTTAACAATCAGACTTAATGTATGTTTGTAGTTTGTTAACGTTCATTATGAATTACAAACACAATGTCAAAAGCACTCAAATGCATTAACTTCTGAGTTATTACTTCACCAACTGGGTGCTACAAGTTCCCCGAGAACCAAATGAACATACCATTCATCAAGAGATGAGATTCTGGGGGTCTGAGATTACTGTGTGAGCCTCAGAGCCCATGTCTAAACACTGGATGGCATTTATTGTAAGATGAATATGGCGTGGTAATATGACACTTGACATCAATCTTTGTTTCATGTGACATCAATAAACCAAAGCATTTCTGCACACCATTCACCATGTTGGATATCTTCAACAACTATTGCACTACATGTGACAGCGTCATTAGTGACTCTGAATGCATCTGCCATGTGGAATTATCACATTATGATGTTGTTTTGAGCTTTTGAGCTACTATCTGTAAATATACAGTATACTCTGGTAAAGTGGAACGTCACTGAAGACACCCAAACAAACATTGAGATGAAAATGCTAATATTTGAGCTCTCAAAGTTGATCCCACCATAATACAATTGAACTAGTGTTCATTATTTCACTTTCCCCATCGTCCTGGAAACGGAGGCAGTGCGGAAAACTGCGCAAGTTAGAAGATTTATTTTCAAAAATCAGTTTTCAGCTATATTAGCGACTGGTCATGTTAGCCAAGCTACTTATACCAGTAGACAAAAATAAAATAGCTTTATTGACTAGTCTCCTGTGCCATTGAAGAAAGAAAAGCACCTTATCAGTATTGCACTTGACTTAATATTGAACTCACTGAGAAGAGGGGTTGTACCGACTGTGGTCCGCAAGGTCGTTACATCATCAAACAGAAAGAAAGACTTGAAGCAGACTCAAAAAGTCATTTTGAAAAAGTCAACTTGAAAGAACTTTTTGAAGTAAAGTTAGTTATTAACTCAACTAAGATTAGAAAATCTTCAGAACTGCAAGCCAAGAACATTTCTCTTTTTCATTTTGATCTTATGACTATCTTAAAGGCGACCACCACCACACATCATGTGCTTCTACCTCGCCCAGAGTCCATTACAACTGTCAGCCTGTTAAGCTCTTCATACATGGCTATTAATCACCCCTCTTGACAGTGAACAGTGGTAGGAGCTGGAGCCTTCGCTGGTGTATCAACTGTGAGGATTACATCAGAGTCATATTTCACAAAAAGAGAAGAGTGTGAAATGCTCATCTCACCAAATGCAGTTTTTCCATAAATCATTGTGGTAGTGGCGGAGTAAGATATGGCAAGATAGTGGCTGGGCCGTCAGAATGATCCATTTGCGGTGTCACAGGACGGTACACTGAACTCCAGATTAATGGCACTGACATCGGCTTCAACTCCCCCTTATTGTGGCCCATTGACTGTCCACTTTAAAGCATTAGCAGCAGAGCCTGTGCCCTTATACATACTCAGCATTTAATTTAGTTGTAATCTATGGGGATGTTTATCTGGAGAATGATTTAACATCATGTGAGTGACTTGCAGTTGAAATGAGAAAGAAAAACCATCCCTGTGAGTGCTATCTTAGTGTTTACCATGAACCTGTGGAGGCTGGTGGAGGTAGAAATCGGAGGACAGGCTCATTGTAATGCATGGCATACAATGAGGAATGTAATCAAACATGTGTTTGATACCATTCCTAATGCCTTGCCATGCCATGCATTACAATGAGCCCGTCCTCTGATCTCTGCCTCCACCAGCCTCCCCTGGCACAAGCCTTTGCTAACTGCAAAAGGGTGAAATCATAGTAAGGATTTTCTAACCAAAGACTAAATAATGGCTTGGTTTTTTATGTTTCCCTTCAAACCAAATCTATGACTTGTATTTTATCTCATTTTTCAGAGAAGGGAGTAAATTCAGGGGAGTCAAATCACCATGGACTTGATGTTAGCCTCTGGGAAAAATCAATATTTAATACGTCTACAACGGCAGTGTACATCTGTATCATCTCTTGACTGCTTGATTACAGTATGGTCCGTACCTGCCAGCCTGGTGGAGTGGTCAATATGGGTCTATGAGAGAGACTGTCAGAGGAAGGCTACGTCCAGGCCATCATATGACTAAGACTCTCCACACACTTAGGATCAATACATATCTTAGATCTTTATCGTGCTGAGCTTTCAGTCAAAAATGACCTTCATCAGAGCATGCAATCGCTGGACAAGGGTGTCATGCACACAGACACTGAGGCGAAACAAGCCCTCTGATTTACTGTACTGTACAGTTGTGGTCAGAAGTTTACATACACTTGTAAAGAACATGAATGTCATGGCAGTCTTGAGTTTCCAATCATTTCTATAACTCTTATTTTTCTGTGATGGATTGATTGGAGCACATACTTCTTTGTCACAAAAAACATTCATGAAGTTTGGTTCTTTTATGAATTTATTATGGGTCTTCTGAAAATGTGACAAAATCTGCTGGGTCAAAAATATACATACAGCACCTTGAATTATCAATTTTGGTGATGTAGAAAGTTGTGTCAATCAAATTTGCTTTGTGGCATGGCCTCTTAACTTCTTATGAGTGATTATGATTGACTACAGCTGGTGACTTATTTCAGCCCATTTAAATAGGGTTCGTTTGATCAACACTCATTACACTCAGCCAAAAACGCTACAATGGGAAAGTCTAAGGAGCTCAGCACGGATCTGAAAAAGCGCATCATTGACTTGAACAAGTCAGGAAAGTCACTTGGAGCCATTTCAAAGCAGCTACAGGTCCCAAGATCAACTGTGCAAACAAATGTTTGTAAGTATAAAATGCATGGCACAGTTGTGTCACTGCCACGATCATGAAGAAAACGCAAGCTATCACCTGCTGCTGAGAGAAAATTGGTCAGGATGGTCAAGAGTCAACCAAGAACCACCAAAAAGCAGGTCTGCCATGAATTAGAAGCTGCTGGAACACAGGTGTCAGTGTCCACAGTCAAGCGTGTTTTACATCGCCATGGGCTGAGAGGCTGCCGTGCAAGAAGGAAGCCGTTGCTCCAGAAGCGGCACCTTAAGGCTCGACTGAAGTTTGCTGCTGATCACATGGACAAAGAAAAGGCCTTCTGGAGGAAAGTTCTGTGGTCAGATGAAACAAAAATTGAGCTATTTGGCCACAATGACCAGAAATATGTTTGGAGGAGAGAAGGTGAGGCCTTTCACCCCAAGAACACCATACCTACTGTCAAGCATGGTGGTGGTAGTATTATGCTCTGGGCCTGTTTTGCTGCCAGTGGAACTGGTGCTTTACAGAAGGTAAATGGAATAATGAATGGATTGATTACCTCCAAATTCTTCAGGAAAACCTAAAATTATCAGCCAGACGGTTGGGTCTTGGACGTAGTTGGGAGTTCCAACAGGACAAAGACCCCAAACACACATCAAACGTGGTAAAGGAATGGCTAAATCAGGCTAGAATTAAGGTCTTAGAATGGAATGGCCTTCACAAAGTCCTGACTTACACCCCATCGAGAACATGTGGAGTGTGCTGAAGAAACAAGTCTGTGTCAGAAAGCCAACGAATTTAGTTGAACTGCATCGATTCTGTCAAGAGGAGTGGTCAAAGATTCAACCAGAAGCTTGCCAGAAGCTTGTGGATGGCTACGAAAAGCGTCTAATTGAGGTGAAAATGGCCAAGGGACATTTAACCAAATATCAGCATTGCTGTATGTATATTTTTGACCCAGCAGATTTTGTCACAGTTTCAGAAGACCCATAATAAATTCATAAAAGAACCAAACTTAATGAATGTTTGAAACTTAATGAATGTGCTCTAATCAATCCATCACAGAAAAATAAGAGTTGTAGAAATGATTGGAAACTCAAGACTGCCATGACATACATGTTCTTTACAAGTGTCTTAAACTTCTGACCACAACTGTAGATCTGTGTGTTGGAGTTAAATATAGTTTGTTTCTTTTTTTTTTTACGATAGATATTGCATTTGGCCATCAGTTCCCCCCTCAAAGTAATTTCATGCATGACACCTCTGATCAGTTGTTAAATGCAACCCGTTCTTTTCAGTTTTAAACAAATACATTTTAAGTTTAGCTGTAATGGGGAAGTCAGAGAGTGTTGCTTGCTATGTTTCAGTGAAATGTCTTCTAGTTCCTGGGAAATATTTTGTGTTTTTATGATTCGCTTGTTTTGGTTGCCCTGTGCTGGTTGCCCCCGCATATTGTTTGGTAAATGGCTGGGGGTGGAGGGTGCTGGGACAACCACACAAAACATACTCTCATAGCCAGTGCAACCATGTCACAACTGCTGGAGGAGAATACACTTGGCTGCTTTTAAGCCTTGTCTCTTGAACGTATGATGGTGTTTTTGCGGTCACGTGAACAAGCTGAACCAGCTGTCCTGTCACCTGATGGACAGCTGCGCTGTTTGACTCAGAGTGCCCTGCCCGAACCAACGCTAAGCTCCATTTTTCTATGTCTTTCTCAAGCCATTATTGTGTCCTTACATAACTTACATAATTGACTGCAGAGGAGAATATGCTTGCTCTGAATCTGGTTCAGTGGAGTAAGTGCCTGCATGAATGCTAAAGAAAATAAATGTGTTTCATGACAGTTCATTAAATGAATCCAGACAGATGAGCTCATGTGCGTACAAAGGTAAAGTAGCAACGGTTGTAATGCAAGAGCCTTGCAAAATACCTAAAATGGGGTCCATGGGGTTAGGTCATACACAGTTTCATGATCAAGTGGATGGAAACCTCTTAATTGTCAATTTTCCATGCTGCCATTCAAAAATGTGATTAAACTTTGATGTTCTTAAGTGGAGATACTGAATACGATACTGTGTAGTCACTACCATTGTCAGTATCATGACATCTGATTGGTCAGTGTTGTGCATGCTGATTGCATAACAAAAGAGTTAGCAAAAGATTGATTTATTATTATTATTGAAGTCTCAAGTTATGTGAGACCAAGATCACAACTTATTATTATTTTCTTTGAATTATTCGGCTATTCAAAAGCTTGAGTTGCAAAGACACATTTCTCTATCTTAGTCAACAAGGCAAAATCTACCAAGGTAGCGGTATCTGTAATAATAAACACATATTAATTTTCCAGTTCCCACATGAATAGATTTGACAAACACCTGTCTTTGCCGTTTGATGAATGATTATTTATAAAGTAACTGGCTGCTTTCCCTTTGGCTGACATCCCTTTGCATCCCTTTACTCTATGCATCACAGCTAACCACTCCCTCCCCTGAGCATCTAATAATCCTTCACTGGAGGCAGCCCTCTCTTGCTAATAATAATAAGTACCTTCAAGGAAGAGCGGGCCTTGTGTACAGAATGTAAACATTAGGATAGTGTGAGAATTTAAACGCATTAGGATAGACTGAATATATCCAAATGATACACTGTCTAGGGCAGGGGTGCCCAAGTGTTTTGGCTTGGTGGGCTGAAATTAAATCTGAGTTGTGGGCCAAGTGCCAAAAACTCAGATGATGCCTTTAAAGCAAAACATCCTAAAAAATAACCCTGCTCCATAGGACCAGCTCCATGGGTGTAGATTTGATTTTGTCGGGGGAGACAATTCTGGCAGGGGGTATGGTGGTCCTCCCCCCAATATATATATGCACTCACCGGCCCCTTTATTAGGTACAACTGTTCAACTGCTTGTTAACGCAAATATCGAATCAGCCAATCACATGGCAGCAACTCAATCCATTTAGTCATGTAGACATGGTCAAGACAACCTGCTGAAGTTCAAACCGAGCATCAGAATGGGGAAGAAAGGTGATTTAAGTGACTTTGAACGTGGCATGGTTGTTGGTGCCAGACGGGCTGGTCTGAGTATTTCAGAAACTGCTGATCTACTGGGATTTTCATGCACAACCATCTCTAGGGTTTACAGAGAATGGTCCGAAAAAGAGAAAATATCCAGACTGGTTTGAGATGATAGAAATGCAACAGTAGCTCAAATAACCACTAGTTACAAACAAGGTATGCAGAAGACCATCTCTGAACGCACAACACGTCGAACCTTGAAGCAGATGGGCTACAGCAGCAGAAGACCACACTGGGTGCCACTCCTGTTAGCTAAGAACAGGAAACTGAGGCTACAATTTGCACGGGCTCACCAAAATTGGACAATAGAAGATTGGAAAAACGTTGCCTGGTCTGATGAGTCTCAATTTCTGCTGCGACATTCAGATGGTAGGGTCAGAATTTGGCGTAAACAACATGAAGGCATGGATCCATCCTGCCTTGTATCAACGGTTCAGGCTGCTGGTGGTGGTGTAATGGTGTGGGGGATATTTTCTTGGCACACTTTGGGCCCCTTAGTACCAATTGAGCATCGTTTAAACACCACAGCCTACCTGAGTATTGTTGCTGACCATGTCCATCCCTTTATGACCACTGTGTACCCATCTTCTGATGGCTACTTCCGGCAGGATAACGCGCCATGTCACAAAGCTCAAATCATCTCAAACTCGTTTCTTGAACATGACAATGAGTTCACTGTACTCCAATGGCCTCCACAGTCACCACATCTCCATCCAATAGAGCACCTTTGGGATGTGGTGGAACGGGAGATTTGCATCATGGATGTGCAGCTGACAAATCTGCAGTAATGATGCTGTCATGTCAATAAGGACCAGAATCTCAGAGTAATGTTTCCAGCACCTTATTGACTTTATGCCACAAAGAATTAAGGCAGTTCTGAAGGCAAAAGGGGGTCCAACCCGGTACTAGCAAACTGGTGTACCCAATAAAGTGGCCGGTGAGTGTATATTACAATAGCATTCATATACAGTAATTTGAACATATTCTGTAAATAGTTTATTCTCATATACTGTATGATGCTGGTCCTTCTACAGCCAAGGTCCATCAGCTTACTTACTACTGTCTCACTCCTTAAAAAAGAAAAAAAAAAAGTTTTTTTTTTAATGTATTTTTTTTATTCAAGAATCTTCTCGCAGGCCAAACCAAACCAAATTATGCCCGCGGGCCTAATAAATAGCCTGTTGATTTAGCTCTAAAGCATACTTTGATTGTCATATTGTGTCTGTATTTGTTCTTCATTTGCATAGCAATATGCATTTGCATACATCCCTGCGATGCCAGTGTCAAGGCTCTCCCAGTGTAGCACACCAGCATGTTTAATAGCAGAGTTTCCCCAAAACGCTCCTTTAAGGTCACAGGCAACTTGCTGGTGATGCTTAATCATTTAGCAAGAATTATCTGTGACCAGCGATTCAAAGCAGTACCCGGTAGAGTTTTTAAATTGTCCCTTGAAATCATTAACTTTCAGACTGTCGCCTCCCAATAAAATATGAATGTGTTGTGCGCTTTCTGGGTGTTATTATGGGCCCTTCAGCCCACAGCAACTAAAGCACTCAATTATTAATATAAATATTGCAGAATTCAAGAGTTTGTGATACTGTGTCCCTCTATTCCAGATAGAGGACCTATAGT
Organism: Argentina silus; assembly: GCF_951799395.1. Lineage (NCBI taxonomy): Eukaryota > Metazoa > Chordata > Actinopteri > Argentiniformes > Argentinidae > Argentina > Argentina silus. The sequence continues at coordinate 46,118,146 of NC_139653.1, read as the reverse complement.
TATTGCCTTAACCATGTGAGGACTAGCCTGTCTCCTTTTGAAGGTAGCCTTGAAGCCCTCGAGAAATGTTCCATTTTCAAAGGAGATTTAAAAAAGAAACCCTCCATTTAAAACCATTATCATCGGTTTTTACTTTTAATTTTTTTTTTCTTACATTTGTCACACTTATCGTTTAATGTAATAGTCAGGTTTCCAAGATACAGTTTGAGCTTAAATCCAGCATTACCCAGAGCCACGAAAGCCGGCTATTAATCTCACAGAGCACATCACTATTTCTTGAATTTATGGGGACAAGCAGCACCAGATCTGAAAGATTGGATTTGACACCAGCTGCAGGGGGTAAGGTAGATAAGAACCATTAAAAGGCAGCAACTGTAGCTCTCTATCTCTCTGCAGCTGCGTAAAGAAGAGTAATAACCCCATAGACTATAGAGTGGCAGTCACATCCTAGTGGCTAGCCCAGGGTGAGGACTTCTGTGCCAGGCGGACCAGAACTGTAGACCCATCATTATGTGGAACCACTGAAGCACTCAGAACTATATTAATCAAAGGGCCTGGTTATATTATATTGAGAAAGGGTTGTTTTAAATGCTATCCCCCTCCCTCTGGGATGTTTCAAATCATGTGTGGGTAAAAACAAATGAAGCATATTGTGAGCATCATGTTGGTTCAGGTAGGGTGCTCTAAGTCAACGTGTCTGTCAGGTCTGGTTCATATGTATGCAAAAACATCACATGTTCAAAGGGATAGAAGCTATAAGCAGCCATGTTAATGCTCTTCCATGGCATTCAACAGTGATTGCACTGGCTATGAGAGTAATTATGTGGTCTTTCAGTCATCTAGTCTTCGATGGTAGTGAATGTGACATTGGCTAGAATTAGACTTGCTGCTTGTAGCTTTATTGTAGGGGAAAAACTTACAAGAGGGATCCATTGAATTGCTTTTGTCACATGACTTGGCAGTGGCCCATAGTACAGACGTTAACATATTTCAAGTGGCCGTCACATTTCGGAGACTCTTTCACACCTGTTGCTGCAAGTAAGGGACGTCCTGGCAATGGTGTCACAGGGATGTACACCGTTCCAAGCCCCAATATGAAAGGCAGAAAGTATCCTGCTGTGTACTGTATTAAACGGGTAAAAATGTGGAAGATACCCAACTGAAAATTTCACACAAAATTAATCTGTTCCATATTTGCCACATATATACATGTGCTTGCAATAAACGTGCCCGTTTTAAAATTGAATTTTAACTGCGTTGCAACAGAATGCATTGCAATCATATTGCAACACGATATTGATACAATAAATGTACATTTGCAATGTGTATATTTCCAGTAGGTTACACTCCACTGGTGAGTCTCTGGGATATAAAATGATACCACCAGAGGCAGTTCTCTAAATATAAAGAGGTTTTACCACTCTGTACTTCAGCTCTTTGTAGGTGAGATTCAAGAAATAAAGTCCTGAGTAGCCACAATATCTGAGCCCGGTATTTATTGCTTGCAAAGAAAAGACAGGAGCCTAACAGCAGCCCAGCGTAAATCCGGGGGT
>NC_139653.1:46034093-46111593 GCF_951799395.1 Argentina silus | reverse complement strand
TGTTGAAGAGGGTCATTGTTAGCCCTCTAATCATGATCCTTATAAAACTGCGATTTGATAGAATATTATGTTTCTGGGGGAGACATTTGGACTTATTACCCTGCATGGCAGATAGCAGCAATAAGTGTAATTATTTATTTGAAGGGGATACAGGCCTGCATAGATGCTGTAGGGCCCTTAGTTTTAAGGAGTTGGCCATTCATAAATTGTTCATTATAGATCTTAGGAGATTCTTGTGACCCCCTTGCCCAGCTACAATTCAACATCTACCTTTAGACTACTTGTCTAAGAGGAAAATGGAAGATGAATCTGATAACTCCTAGTGGAAACATCAATTCAAAACTGGAGATAAGAGAATTCAATGCACACTATTGGGTCACTTAAGGCCAAATCTGAGACTTTCTTATGTTGGCACAATTCACCAGGTTTTATAACCACCCCCCGCCCACCTATCAACTGAATAAAGAACGGTTTCTATTTGTCTGTCCGAGAAAAAGCCGACGTTGCCGGGATTATGCCGCGTTGAGCAGGGTGGGCTGAGTTTCGCAGTCCACTGCATAAAAGACGGCTCTTTCCTGACAAGGCATAAGTCTTCTCCCAAATGTAGCTGTCTATGGAAATTATTTCCATTTCACAAAGCTGTATTTCTTGAAGATGCCATAATTCCTGGGCACAATTGTGTCAGCAGATCTGACAGTGTGGCCCGTGGTTTATAGCCATGGAACGTTGCTGGGGATTCGCTGTGTAGCCCCGCCACCGCTTGCATCCACTCAACAATTACAGTCAATTTATTACACTGACAATGCAAAAGACGTCCCTTTTGGCAGCGAATGAATGCCCATAATTCCTTCTGACACAAAGCCGTCTGTAAGTAATCTGTACTCTCTGGCGATACAATAATTAGGAAGCAGACAGAAACCTAATACTGTTTGCCTGTTAAGTGGACTCAATAACAACTCAGCTGTTATTTGGCTGAAGAGACCCTTAAATACTCTTTTTTATCTCTTTTTTTTTTCAGACTCTATATTTAAAGTGTACTCTATTGGTTGGTGAAAAAAATGTGTTTACCTGCATCTCTCCCATACCAGTACAGTATGTATCCTGACATGGCTTCTGCTGCTGCTGTAATGTCACGTAATGTCATGTCTTTCTGAAGTGGAATAAATTGAATTGTTGGCAGTATAGTCGATATAATCACTCTGTTTTATGTGAAGCTCCTCGTGTGAATATTGCAATTGATTTTTTTATATTGGTGGATTATCCTCAAATTTTCCATAGATTGATAAACCATTTGCTTTTTTTTTTTATATCTGAGTTAACCCTTAAGCCACTGTAGATGGCCTGCTTCACTTTAAACGTGCTGAGATTGCTCTCAGCCTAAAAAAAATGCTGATACATTTTGAGTAATGCCTCTAGTTATGAGGCAAACACTACTCGTCTAACTTCTCATTTGAGCCTTATGCATTATTTAAAATATCTGCCGTGTATTGCACGCAAGCATGTTCAGTGAAGCATGGAAATTATAATAATACAGAATATGTTTTTTTTCCTGCAAATTCAGAAAATATTATGTTTTCCACATCATTCCCCAAAGTTCACAATATTATGAACATTGTAATCAGTATTGAATTGAATGAATTGAACATAATTTGCTTTATTATTTATTCAATTATTTAATTTAACCTTGTCCTCTGGGGTAACTCAAAAGAAACACAAATTCTGTTACGGATGGGGGTCGCACTCCCCAGTACGGTCCCTAGGTGTCTCCCTCGGGCTGTTCACTGTGCCGCCTCAACAGGAGACTTATCACCTGCACCAGTGTGTAATTGTCACTGATGCTTTATGTATCCTCACTTCCCTTCACTCCCCGCTTAGTCTTCACCGTGTGTTGGTCGCTTCGAGAACGTAAGCTAATTGAACATACGAGTACTGTTTTTGGAGACTGTGTTCTCCCCCTTTGTTTTCAAGCTTAAGTCTGTGTTTGTATCCTGTTTTGTCTGCATTTCTTTAAGTAAAGATCCTTTTGCTTGGTACCGCTACCTACTCGTCTGCCTCCCTTTATCTGCACTGCACCTGGGTCCGCTTACTATACCAAAATGTTACAGAAGACTAAGCCACCATGGACCCAGCAGATGCAGATCAATGCCGTCTCGTTCTAGCGGCGCAAGACGCCGTTCTCACTCGTCATGAGCAGAACCTGCAGACGATGGCCGATAACCTGCACCAGCTGACTGCCGCAGTTCAACACCTGTCAGTCGCACGGCAACCCCCAGCCCAGGGGAGTGGCAGGGAGAGGCTCCCCCAGTGGCTCCTTCGTCCCCTCCGGTGGTTCACCATGAACCTCGACTTTCGCCTCCCGAGTGGTACGACAGGCGACTGGAGGAGTGCCAGGAGTTCCTCACCCAATGCTCCCTGGTCTTCAGTCTCCAGCCATCCTCCTTCCCCACCGAGCAAGCTCGGGTCACCTATATCATCACCCTGCTGACGGGTCGAGCCCTGACCTGGCCCACTGCGGAGTGGGAGAGACAGACCCCAGCCTCCGGGGTGGTTTCGGGGCACGAGCCAGGGAGACGTCTCACTGCCTACCGCCAAGGGAACCAGCCCATGGTGGACTACTCAGTCGGCTTCCGTATATTGGCTAGAGAGGCCGGAGGGAGGAGAATGCTCTGGTCGTCCTGTACGCTCAGGGACTGTCTGAGGGCATCAAGGACCAGCTCGCCCTCAGGGAGTTGCCTGAGTCATTGGACGCCGACTCTTGGCACACCTCTCCAGCACAGACCCAGCCCAGAGCGCACTCACCGCCCCCCCGGACGAACTGTCTCCGGAGGATCCCGTACAGTTGGGAGGGATGCGTCTCTCCAGAGAGGAGAGGCAACACCGCATGCCCGGAGGGGTCGGGAAACGACCGGTCTTGCTAGCCACAGAAGGCGTGCTAGCGAGTCAACGTTCACCCTTCAACCCAGGAGACATGCAAACAGTTTTTCCTCTGTGGTGCAGTGGGCCCAACACAGCCGTCACATTCGGGTGTTAATTGATTCGGGGGCGGTGGAGAATTTGCTAGATGACAAAGGAGAGGGGTGTTCCGCTTGTAACTCCTATCCCCATCATGGCATTGGACGGCCGGCCCTTGGGGTCGGGTAGAATAACTCGACGCACGTTCCCAGTGCGTCTCCAGGTAGGAGAGGGGCATGGGGAACTGATCCAGTTCCACATAGTTGATTCTCCCAATTGCCCTCTAGTCCTCCACTCCTAGCTGTCTACCCACAATCCCCACATAGATTGGTCATCGGGCCAGCTCCTCCTCAACACCTGCGACAGCCACGGCCAGCCCCTTCATTCCTGTCCCCCAAGATCCCTCACGGCCATCTCCACCAGTTCAACCCCGTTGGCATGGAAAAATGGACTGAGCCTATCCTCCCACCCTCCCCAGCGCCCTCATCGCGGCCCCGGTTTCTTGGAGAATCAATGCGGTAGTAAGAGCAGCCCTGCGCTGCAAACTGGACCCCGGCAGGGGACCGCCGGATAGGCAAAATGTGCCCAAGGCCGCACAGCTACAGTTGCTCCGGTGGGCGCATGCATCGGCTGTCACCAGCCACCCCAGTGCCACCAGGACCTGGAATTTCTCAGGAGGAGACGGACACACAAGCCTTCATTGCCATGGAACTAAAGCTCCCGCCGACCCTCTGCTGGCCTTCTCCAGCCCCTACCCATTCCCAAGTGCCCCTGTTCCCGGCGCAGGAGAAGGAGACAGAGGTCCCATCCATTCAGGCCCACATCAGCCGCTGCCGTTGCACCTGGAGGCAGGGGTCAACACGGTCCGCCGGATCCTGGCCTGCCGTCAGGCCGGTCGGGGGCTCTACTTTCTTGTGGACTGGGAGAGTTATGGTCTGCAAGAGAGGACCTGGGTGCCTCGGCGCAACATCCTGAACCCGGGTTTTATCGCTGCCTTCCGTCACCTCCACCCAGAGGTGAAACGACAGGAGCCATTTGTCGGGGGGGGGGGGGGGTCACTGTTACGGATGGGGGTCTGCATTTCTTTAAGTAAAGATCCTTTTGTTTGGTACCGCTACCTACTCATCTGCTTCCCTTTATCTGCACTGCACCTGTGTCCGCTTACTATTACATACTACTATTACTATACTATACTATTACAAAACATTCCAGGACACCGTACCCAGTCAGAATAAAATTAAATGAAATAGACTCATAAAGACTGTTCTGGATGTTGATCATGTCTGACTAAAAAGCAATATTGTCCCACTAAGCACTATTTGCATATCTAAAATTCTTGAATTTTTTAGCTTTTATAAAGCTCTCAATTCCCATGATTAATCAATAATCGGAGAAGGAGAATTGGTGAAAAAAATCAACATTGAGCAATGTCTTTTTTGTCTTTGAAATTGCATTTAAACCATTCCACAGTTTGTTGCTGAATCCATATCATTATTGAGATAATGTTTTCTTAATCTGTATCATAGGAATATTCGTCAACCTCAGTCCCTTCTGCACCTTGAGAGATACAAACCCTGGAGAGTTCTGGAAACTGATGGTCAATCAAATGGACAATTCCCAACCAGAACTTTTGACAACAACTAAAATAGGTCTATGCCAAAACGAACGCTGTTGGGTCATGAAACTGTGTGGCCTACTTTGAAATGCAAAACATTGAATGAGGAATGGTATCAAACACGAGTGTTTCATACCCTTCATCATTCTGTTCTATGCATTACAATGAGCCTGTCCTCCGATTTCTACCTCCACCAACCTCCCCTGACTGTACGTTACTTCAGCAGTCTTCTGCCACTTCCTGTGTACTCCTACTTCCTCCGACTCCACTCTGTTCCTATCAGGGTTTGTGGTTTAGAATCCCAACTATTCTTCTTTCTCTCTGCTCTCTCCGCTACAGTAATGAGCTCTAGTGATCCCCTTGAGACATGACTCTGGGGTTACCATGGTTCTGTGCAGCTGAACACCTGAACCAACCCTTGACCCTGTAGAACTGGCCTGGGGAAATCTTAATCAAACAGTCATCCAGCTTTTTTCGTTTTTCTCTTATTTCCTCTGGGCCAGCTCAAGGAGTTGTAGGTTTCAGACGGGTCATTATTATGTGACTGTGCCATCAGAGAAAGATCAAGCCGAATTCATTTTACAAAAAGTGACAAGTGGGGTTTTAGGGAGATTCTTATGTTCTCGTGAAATCAACTCATCAAGGCATCACATGGGGTCTTCTTTAGATACCTGCCCCCCTCAGCATCACCTGGCCTGTGTGGGTGTGATGCGAAAAAGGAAAAACACCATCCAGGAGGACACTTTGTGAGTGGCAGGGCAAAAGGACAGGGTTTTAGCCTCCTTTCGCCTGTCTGTGCACCTCCCTGCATAGACATACCATAAAAAAGTTACCGACATAGACACAAATACAATGCAGTTACACACACACACACACAAAGCATCCCCCCACAGACAGCCTATTGACAATTACATAAACATAGGCTGATATATGGTCGTGATCTTTAACAACAACAACATATGAAGTAAAGCAATCGGTGGAGCTACTGAGCATGTTCTCTGATGCTCAGTAAAAAAGAAAAAAAAAAGAAAGATGAATCTACTGTAATTGCCTATAATATATATTTTTGTATTTGTATTTAACCTTTATTCATCCAGGTATGTCTCATTGAGATACAAATCGTCAACACACAAACGTAGAAACACATACAGTACATCACAAAACAAATTACAGAAACAAGTTCCAATCATAACACACTAAAAAGGTAATTAGACATAGACACAGGGACGTGCACATAGTTATTGAAGGGCAGGTCTTTTTGCCCTAAAAAGGGCACAATTACTCTGATGCTCAGTAAAGATCGAAAGAGCTGGGGGTAAAGTCAAGCAGTTTCTCCCAGGCTGAATATCAGAACTTAACTACTGGTCCTACCTGATTGTCCTTACTGAGGCACTGTAGTGGGTTTTAGCTCATATGAACGGCATTGACTTTCATAGCTGATAATGGAACACATTTATAAAACGTGCTACACGATTAGCCTGGGCTTAAGTGGTGTTAGTTATGTCCTCTGTGCATATATGATCTAGTACAGGTCTAGGTTCCATTGTGAATGGGCTGTCTCTGGAACATTATCTTTGCCTTTGTTAAACCTCCATTAAAAACAGTGAGACAGGACTATTTAAATTTTGCAGAGCTGCGCAGAGGCAGAATAGGTGGCAGCCATTTTAAATCACCATGTCTTATCTCACTTAAATCACTCAGCCTTTTTGAAATGGGCACACTATTCTTCCTCTCCTCTGCCTCTCAGCTTTTCAGCCCCGCTGGTTCCTCTCCTAGAGGCCTCCGAGGACTCCCACTGGTCTCTAAGCATCTGCGTTTTCTTATTTACTCGGCACAATCTTTATTATAGGAACTGCCTTTTCAACAGGTTTAATAGATTGTGGTGATTATCTGAGGGAGTGAGATTTGTTTGGTTCAAGGAACACAGTAGGGTGGCCTCTCTGTCCATGTCAGATGGGCACTGATCAGATGTGGGAGTGAAGGGGACAAGGCGCCTATTTTGGACTTACCGCAGTGGAGGCTGGTGCAGGTAGAAATCGGAGGCTGGGCTCATTGTGATGCAGGGAACGGAATGGAATCATTTCATTCCCTGCATTACAATAAGCCCATTCTCCGATTTCTATCTCCACCAGCCTTCTCTGACTTACAGAGTGTAGCACGGGCAAAACCAAAACCAAAGCTGCTGAAATTAAATTGTGACGAATTAATGTGACTAAAACAAAGTTGTATACAACATTGTTTGTCCACCAACTGTCAGAAAATTCATTGATATTGTCTGATTGATCATACACAGTATATTGAAAGACATTTACCACCATATATATATATATATACTTTGCAACATGCCTACAGTGCCAAGTTTCCAAGAAAACATTTTTTTTATTTATGTAATGGAAAGTTATTCAGCAAACCCAAACTAAAGTACTGTAGCATATGGTTGTAAATGTATTTCAATTGTGTCTCATCTCTACTCTGACAAAGAGCCTCAGAATGACAGGTTGACCCATATGCACTCAAGTGGGTGAGATACACTGTGGTACTCTCTGCTATATAAAACTTTAATTGGACACACGCACGCACGCACGCCCGCACGCCCGCACGCATGCACGCCCGCCCTCACGCACGCACGCCCGCACGCCCACACGCACGCACGGATAGGGAAAGAAAGAAAGAAAGAAAGAAAGAAAGAAAGAAAGAGAAAGAGTAGATGCAAGAGATGAATACATAATTGGGTTGTGTTTTCTTTATTGTTAGCGTCAAAGACTCTGGTGGGCTCTGGGGAAATGCAGAGAGGATTGCTAAGCCTATCACTGCTAAGACTATAGGCTCCCAAATGAGCCTCCCTGATCTCACTTAGATCGTAACACACACACACATAGAGAGCATGTGCCATCTTCCCTCTGGGCCTAAAACATACACTGTAAATGACTTTGCCTCAGCGACAGAGGCAACCGTTTTTCTTGATCAGGGGAGGCTGGTGGAGGTAGAAATCAGAGGATGGGCTCATTGTAATTCATAGAATGGAATGAGGAATGGTATCAAACACATGTGTGTTTGATACCATTCCTCATTCCATTCCATGCATCACAATGAGCCCGTCGTCCGATGTCTACCCCCGCCAGCCTCCTGTGTTCTTGTTCACAACAGGCATTCATATTACATTCATATCAGCTCATGAGTGACGACTCGAAACCACGCGGATCTAACATTGACACATTCATCAACAAAACAGCTTTTTCATTTCACTTCAGCATTCCTTTTCTCCATAACAGGCCAGATAGGGACTGCTCCCTCTCTCCATAACAGGCCAGATAGGGATTGCTCCCTCTCTCCAGTCGGCATCAATGGGTTTGGACTTTGTGGGGGGGGGGGGGGGGGGGGAAGAGGAAGAGAAGCGAATGTGGGTCTTTGTATGAAAGCCGTAGATTCATTAGTATTCCACCATGGCGTCTGGTGTTGCAGGTGTTCTTGATGTGTGCCGCTTATTAGATACACTTACGGGCCACTCCGACTGCAGTGTACTAGCCTCTCATACAGGGGCTGTGTACCAATTTGGATCCCATTTGCCACCATGCTGTTGCAAGCATTAGGGAGTAATTGATGTTATGTTAGGGCTTTGTATATGGGGAAATTAAATAAGATGGGACCATGTCACATCCCTTTATTGGTTATTGTGTCGACGGGAGTGGTGAAGGACAATGGACGTTCATTGGAATCACTCTGTTATTTAGCTAAGTACTTGTCGCTGTTTATCGTTGATGTGCAGCATTTACGATTCGGAACCTGTCCTACCAGGTGATATTACAGTACATGGAATGGCTTGCACTTACTGTAATTGGCATTCATACAGCTTTAGGACACTAAAATGATAACATAGCGATCTGAACTTGTAATTTCGATGGAACAACATCAAAGTCCTCATATAATATATATCTAATAATAATATATACATATGTGTATGTATGGATATGCCATTCGGCTGACACTTTTATCCAAAGCGACTTACAGTACAGTGTCCCAGTAGGATCAAACCCACAAAGCGTAACTAACACCATGCTTTACCAACTGAGTCACACAGGCATAAATGTCATGTCTTTGAAGAGGTCAGCAACTCCTGTCCTGCTGCTCTATAGCACTGGGTGAGCGGCAGGTCTTTGTCCCAGCCCTGCCACTAACCAGGCATCATGTCCTCTTCATCATCTTCATCTGCACAAGACGGGCTAATGTTTGTTTTCAGCAGCTGCAGGAGTACCCCGCATTGCCATAACATGATTGATCATCACCCGTTTGTATCACACGGCTTTTGCCAGGGTTAACGTGACAGGCCTTTTTGACGTCCCCAGGGGGAAACCATGCCATTAGAACAGCCGCTCCAACTCACTTTGTCAATAAACAGAGCAGTCGCTTTCAAAGGGACACCTTCCTTGATTTCTCTCATACAAATGACATATCACTTAATACTCTGCTAAATCCATCACAGTGGGTTATAATCCGCTCTCTCCTGCAATGCTTTTAGACAGGTCCATTCCCTCACATTTAGGCAGATTGAGAGGCACGTTTAATGGATTGAAAATGAGAACATTCCCACTGAGAAACATCTGGTGTGCTTCAATGTTGGCACCCTTTTCGTAAAAAAGCAGAAGGTCACACTCATGGATAAACAAACAGAGAGAAATGTGGGTTTTGCTGACACAAAACATATGATTAATGATATGTGTGTGTGTGTGTGTGTGTGTGTGTCAGTGTGTGTCTGTGTCTGTGTGAAGATGAGATACAGTGCATACAGTAGTACAAACATAGCTTTAGTACATCCTCAGCACAAGAGACCGACTGTAACAACAAACCTAAAGGCTGCCACATGCTTCTGGCTCACATGGATAATTGAGCCAGCGATAGTTCATAGGTCAAACAGCGCACATATTTGTCAGGTGACAGCTAGTTCATACATATGCAAGAACACCATCACGGGACAGAGGCTTAAAAACAGTGATGTTTACACTCCTCCCTAGCATTCAACAGTTGTGACGGTTATACTGGCTATGAGAATACGTTTTATATACAGTTAGGTCCATATATATTTGGACTCTGAATTTTTGGGGTTATTTTAGCTGTTTACCAAAACATATTCAAGTTACAGTTATATAACGAATATGGGCTTAGAGTGCAGACTCTCAGCTTTAATTTGAGGGTATCCAAATTGGAGGAAGGGTTTAGGAAATACAGCTCTTTAATATGTAGCTCCCTCTTTTTCAAGGGACCAAAAGTAATTGGACAATTGACTCAAAAGCAGTTTCATGGACAGGTGTGGGCTATTCCTTTGTTATTTCTTTATCAATTAAGCAGGTAAAATGTCTGAGTTGATTCCAAGTGTGGCATTTGCATTTGGAAGCTGTTGCTGTGAACACACAACATGCGGTCAAAGGAGCTCACAATGCAAGTGAAACAGGTCATTCTTACTCTGTGCAAAAAAAAAAAAAATCCATCAGAGAGATAGCAGCAATATTAGGAGTGGCCAATCAACAGTTTGGTACATTCTGAGAGAAAAAGAACGCACTGGAGAGCTCGGCAACACAAAAAGGCCTGAATGTCCACGGAAGACAAGAGTGGTGGAGGATCCTTCACATGGTAAAGAAAAACCCATTCACAACATCCAGCCAAGTGAAGAACCCTCTCCAGGAGGTAGGCATATCATTATCCAAGTCTATAATAAAGAGAAGACTTCACGAGAGCAAATACAGAGGGTTCACCACAAGGTGCAAACCATTCATAAGCCTCAAGAAAGGAAAGATTAGACTTTGCCAAAAAACATCTAAAAAAGCCACCCCAGTTCTAGAACAGCATTCTTTGGACAGATGAAATTAAGATCAACCCCTACCAGCATGATGGGAATAAAAAGGTATGGAGAAGGCTTGGAACTGCACCCACCACCCCCAGCCTCCACCCCCCATCCCTAGCCTCCACCCACCACGCCCAGCCTCCACCCCCGACCCCCAGCCTCCACCCCCCATCCCCAGCCTCCACCCACCACCCACCGTCCCCAGCCTCCACCCACCACCCACCGTCCCCAGCCTCCACATGATGGTTGGTCGCTCTGTACCTATGGTGGGAGGTTGATAGTCATGGGCTCTCTGCCATATTGTATCCTTGTGTTACCATTTTCTTGCAATAAATAGTTCAACTGACATGAGTATCCTGACTGAACTATAGCATGCTGAAGTCACATTTACCAAAGGAAACAGTCTCAATTATGTTATCACAGGTGGGGTTGGAATTTGGAAATCACTTAGTTTCCTACTGCACCGGTTGCCCAGTAAAAGCCACTCCTCCTCTCTCTGCGTAGTCTTCATTCACAGTTGAACAGGAGGACCGGACTCCTATGGGACCAGCGTTCTGTAGAAAGCTGTGGGAGGTAGTGAATCAAAACCAAAGCTCAGCATCCCATGAAACATCCTGTTGGTTTTCTCTCCAGGTGGGACTCACAGGTTATGACTCGTGTCCATGATTGATTTCTTTGGCGTGTTGCAACCCTCTTGACAATTCAGCTTTCAGGAAAAAGGGCTGGCTGAATGAACGGTTTCTACATTTCCAGGCTGGAGAAAAGAGGCAGGGAAATTGTTGGAGGATGTGGTCTGGATATGGAGCCGGCATTGCTATCTAAAATGGATCTTGGTATAATGGCATGGATAAAAGAGGGTTTTTGTTTCCCACTCTTGACTTCTTGATGCCAGTGCTTAGTCAGGTCCTGTTTCAAGAAACGATGCTTCTAAGGAGATTAAAGAACGCTTCTGAATAAAGCAGAGATTATCCTGCTGACGGGGCAATACTGTACCTCTGGATTTCATTTAAACAGTCAATAACAACATCATCAGTCTTCTGCATCGTCAGATGATCGCACCAAACACCTTATTCAATAGTGTTTGATTTGTGGAGGTATAGTGAATCTCATGTGGGGTCAATTCCAATTCAGATTTTGTTTGTTGAATTGGACATGAACTTTCTCCATAAAAAATGTGATCCAATTCCTGAATTGACAGGAAGGTCAATGGCTATAGCTTTCGAGGCTAATTGCTTTACATGCCAAGAAAAAAAAGAAATAAAAAAAAGAAAAGAAAATATATATATATATATATATGCACTCACTGAACACTTTATTAGGAACACTATACTAATATTGGGTAGGGCCTCCCTTTGCTCTCAAAACAGCCTCAATTCTTTGTGGCATTGATTCCACAAGATGTCTGAAACATTCCTTTGAGATTCTGGTCCATGATGACATGATTGAATCACCCAATTCCTGCAGATTTTTCAGGTGCACTTTCAATCTGTGAATCTCCCGTTCTACCACATCCCAAAGGTGTTCTATTGGATTCAGATCTGGTGACTGGGAAGGCCACTGAAGAACACTGAACTCATTGTCATGTTCATGAAACCAGTTTGAAACGACTTTTGCTTTGCGACATGGTGCATTATCATGCTGAAAGTAGCCATTAGAAGATAGGTAAATTGTGGCGATGAAGGGATGCACATGGTCAGCAACTATACTCAAATAGGCTGTGGCATTCAAGCGATGATTGATTGGTATTAACGGGCCCAAAGTGTGCCAAGAAAACATTCCCCACACCATTACACCACCTCCACCATGAGAAGGTGTACAGGTGTTCCTAATAAAGTGTTCGGTGAGTGTATATATATATTATATAAAGAATATTTAATATTTAAATTGTGTCCCCTTTTTACATGTATGTTTTATGGAGTCCCCTCATATCTACCCAGCCAGTTCTCACACATACTGCATAATGCAATCTTTCTCATGCAGCCCCATAACATCATGTAACACTTAGAGACATCTGAATGCTTGAGCAGCATGAATATGGGTCTTTGAGATCAGATGTTGAAGTAACAATCCTATCTTTCCACCATATTTCAAATTTGAAATACTGAACTGAACTGAACTGACAGGTACCCCAAGTGACTTAGCTTAAAATCTTAAAAAGATTTATTGGAAAAAGCTGAATAGGTAGCAGAGTGGACTGCTTCCACTGGACTGCTTCCACGGATTAAAAATTGCAGGCCACTTTCGACCGAGGAAGTAGTAGGAAGTAGGGAAAGAGCCTGGACAAAAGAAGGCATGCTGCACTTATAAGAACAGCTGGTGAATTTATTTAAGCCCTCTCTTTCCATCCGACAGGTGGTTTAATTCCACCCTCTCCCATGCTGTCTGACCAAATGACATTTAGGGTTAGGGTTATTGAAGGGACACACACAAGACAACATAAAATACATTTTTTCTTGGTACAAGGTGTATTACGGCAGAGGAGTTCAGCTGCCCCTCCCTGGGAATTGTTTAAATGTTAAAAACATTCTGAATACAACTCTAATTAACACAACAGCATTTTGATACACCAGCACTTTGCTTCTTACATTACTTCTTTAAGGATTTCACAGATAATTCCTCTTCTAAAGTTTAAGGAGTGTATACAGTATTAAAAACTGGTAATCGTCAAAAGTAAATGCACGGTGGCTTTTTCATTTATTTTTCAGGGATAGGTGGCACATACTTTTGCCATGATGACTTGCAATACATTGATATTGCTCAGCTAGCTATTTAAACATGAGATAAATGTGAAATAGTTGTTATTTATATCAGCATAGCTGGTCAAGTGCCCTGCGTAAGTAATGGGACAGTGAAGCATTTTTTCTTCTTTTGGCTCTACACTCCATAGGTTTGGGTTTGAAATCAAATAATTAATATGTGGTTAAAGCAGAGATTCTCAGCTTTTGTGTACATATTGGTTTCGCCATTTCAGAAACTGTATTAATTTAGGCCACCATAAGTAATGTGATAACTGGCTTCACAGGTGTTTCTGGTAAATCAGGTGTGTTCCGGCACATCATTTGTGCGGTCATGAGAGAGCTGTCAGTGTCAAGTTGATTTTAGGCTTTGCATTTGCCTTGTCTGTTATTGGTGTCTGTAAACACTAGGACCGAAGAGGTGTCAATGAAAGTCAAGGAAGCTATTATAAGGCTGAAAAAATAATCATAATAAAACTAATCGGAAACATAGCCAAAACTAATTAGGCTTGCAAAAAGCAACAGCTTGGAACATCATTAAAAAGAATAAAAGGACTGGTGAGCTCAGTAATCATATAACACCAGAGTGAGATGAGTGTGACTAAATGTAGCAGATGTGAATCAGCTTCTGTCTCATTGTGCAGTGTTGCACCCGCCCGCAGACTTAAAGCCATGGTTACATAGAGTTCAGTGAAGGCTGGTGGAGGTACAGTGTTCCGTTCCATGCATTACAATGAGCCTGTCCTCCAATTTCTACCTCCACCGACTTTTGCCTGATAATTATTGTTAAGATGCTGCCTCTGTGGTCACAATTTCATGGATAGGCCAGGCAGGAACATACTTGGTTACATAAACTGTGTCAGTTCATATTGTCACCAAACCAATGTTTTTAGAGTTTAACCATAGAATCAGCATGCCAATAGTGTTGTCATGGGTCATGAGATGTTTTAATGGAGTGTACTATTGTCCATAAAAAGGCTAGATAGAGCTGCCCTAAAAAGGCCACCGATGCCCCAAAAAGACAAAAGCACTCAGTTATCAATTCACACTGTGGAGCCATTGATGAGCTCCATGTCCCCAGGGGTTTGCAGTGTGTCAGTTTGAGTGTTTCAAAATGGGGTTAAGCAAGGGCCATAAACAAGCTGGACTTGCTAAACAGCATCAGCCAGACAGCAAAACAGACAATTCAATATTGTATCAATACAACCAGACCTACTTTGGCACCTTTCTACAATAAATGAACGTTTTATTTTGTCAGGACAGAAAGAGGCATAAAGGTTCTGTTGACCCCAGGTTTATAATTGATTCCATTCTGCAGATTGTTTCCTATGAATGGTTATTGTCCATGATATTGCCATTGAAGTTATGACTGTTGTAAATTCATAGCATTAGAATTGTCTTCAAAAGGTAATGTCATTGTCCTTTGAAAACCATCATGCAGCCCACATCTCAAGTGTTTTATGGTACCTTTTCATATGTGAGCCTTGTGAAGGTCAAATGAAATGAATTGGAGAACTCTATACAGCAAACCTCAAAGTTATTGCAGCTCTAATGAAAACTGTAGAGACAATGTATTAGCAAACCTAAAGAAGGGCCTATGCTGCATAACTTTTGAAAAGGTTGACCTCAAGTCAACTTCCATAACATAGAAATACAATTATTGAATTCAATACCCCCTGAGGAATTTCTGTAGTAAGGTTGTACCTCTCTCACAGATTCTACAGTATTATGTATTGCTGTAGACAACTCAGAACCTCTTCAGGTAGGAAGTGTGTTCTCAATACTAACACAAAATCACTCAGAATCACCATGTATGCAATCAGAGGTATCCATGCAGGGCGGATGAGGTTTCAGCACCTGTTGATTAGTCCTCACTAGAGGGCCTGGGAGGCTCTGAGGGAAATGGGGGAGGATTATTTGTGTTACCTTCCATTAAATCAGACAGGAGGAGAAGGGCACCCTTGTGGTGCACCAGCTCATCCTTACAAATGAGAGACCGCTGGCCCGCTGGTTGAAGAGATGTGATTTACAACATGATTTGATGAAGAGTGGCGCCCTGATCAGCATACAGAACAAGGGTGTTTTTACCCTCTTTTGTTTCCTGGCTGACTTCCCTGTTGAGAAGGATCTGACTGCAGCATCAAGGTTGCTGAGTCTTGGTACACATGTACAGTAGTGGAATAGATGATTAACTTGAAGTAGGAAGAGTCAAAATTGATCAAATTTGTTTGTAAAGGTAAAGGAATTCAAAGTGTGAGAAAATACATTAATACAAAATACATTACAGTTGGTTGTTCTGGTGCCGCTCGGGCAATTTTAAAGATTGATTTAACCCTAACGCTAACCTCTTTGATGAATAATGTTTTTCTTCATTGTGTTTTGTATTTTAAATTTTGCATGATGTATAACTTTTAATTGTGTATGCAGAGCTCCCTTGTAAAAGAGACATTTGTCTCAATGTGACTTCCTGCTTAAATAAAGGTTAAATTAAATGTTTCCTTCACTGCAGTGTTTAAATGTGCATGTGTATTTAGGCAGTGTGTTTAAGGACAGACACACATATTGTTTTCATCAAGTGCACAATTTTATTTTATTGTATTTGTTCACCAATTCATTAAGATAGACCATCCCTCAATGAGCAGCAAAAAATGTACTGTAGTTGTATCTTCATTACATCATTCAAGTTGCTTATGTGATAGAGAACATACATCCAAAGGGGCCATGTTCACGGGACTGGTTTTTTTAATTCAGCGGCGCCTTTCCCCCGTTGTTTTCAATGGGAAGGAAGCGTTTTCGCTCCTCCACCAAAACGGCAGATCTCGTTGTTTTTGGCACAGCACTCTGGGCGCTCTCGTATATAATTTTGTTTAACTTTTGGAAAGGAGCACCGCGCATCAGTGTCACGCTAAATGTATTTTACCGCCTACGAAGTTCGTGTTAACATAACCACTAATCGTTGCTAGCTACCTTGCCAGATACCTTGCCAGCTAATGCACTGTATCAGGTAGCCTAGCAACAACAGTCAAGTCTTTTTCCAAAACAGGCATCATGTAGCAGAAATTGCCTCATGGAGACTTTTTCTTTTTCTTTTCTGCTTATTATAGCATATTCAATAACTCCGCAGTGACACACACATCGACAGAGCCATCCATTTCACCGGCAAACACTTTAATTAGTATAATTGTCCTCCCCTCATGAAAGCATACTGAGAGGAGAGACAGAGGTGACTTTGGGTTTGGGATGAACGGCTGCCTCAGTATCCCTAACCCTAACCCTTCACTTTTTCCACATTTTGTTATGTTACAGCCTTATTTTAAAATGGATTAAATTATCTTGTTTCCCTCATCAATCTACACACAATACCCCATAATGACAAAGCGAAAACAGGTTTTTAGAAATGTTTGCTCATTTATTAAAAATAAACTGAAATATCACATTTACATTTTAGTATTCAGACCCTTTACTCAGTACTTTGTTGAAGCACCTTTGGCAGCGATTACAGTCTTAAGTCTTCTTGGGTATGACGCTACAAGCTTGGCACACCAGTATTTGGGGAGTTTCTCCCATTCTTCTCTGCAGATCCTCTCAAGCTCTGTCAGGTTAGATAGGGAGCTTCGGTGCACAGCTATATTCAGGTCCAGAGATGTTCAATCGGGTTCAAGTCCAGGCTCTGGCTGGGCCACTCAGGACCTTCAGAGACTTGTCCCGAAGCCACTCCTGCGTTGTCTTGGCTGTGTGCTTAGGGTCGTTGTCCTGTTGGAAGGTGAACCTTCGCCCCAGTTTGAGGTCCTGAGCGCTCTGGAGCAGGTTTTCATCAAGGATCTCTCTGTACTTTGCTCCGTTAATTTTTCCCTTGATCCTGACTAGTCTCCTAGTCCCTGCCGCTGAAAAGCTTCCCCACAGCATGATGCTGCCACCACCATGCTTCACCGTAGGGATGGTATTAGCCAGATGATGAGCGGTGCCTGGTTTCCTCCAGATGTGATGCTTGGCATTCAGGCCAAAGAAGTTTCAAGTTTATTTTTACGTCTCATACACATGTGCAGGGAGTAAAATTCGTATGTTTGGTTCCATGACAATGCAGCATACAAAAATACAAAAAATACAAATAAGCAGTGCAATGAAATAAGGTCAAGACAATAAGTGACATAAGTACAAGACAAGTGAGACAGTTGGACAGTGACGGTTGTTGGGGACACATAAGACAATAGACATGACACAATTGCAGTATAAAGAGTTCAATTTTGGTTTCATCAGACCAGAGAATCTTGTTTCTCATGGTCTGAGAGTCCTTTAGGTGCCTTTTGGCAAACTCCAAGCAGGCTATCATGTACTTTTTACTGAGGAGTGGCTTCCATCTGGCCACTCTACCATAAAGGCCTGATTGGTGGAGTGCTGCAGAGATGGTTGTCCTTCTGGAAGGTTCTCCCATCTCTGGAGCTCATTGGAGACCATTGGGTTCTTGGTCACCTCCCTTGGCCGGGCGGCCAGCTCTAGGAAGAGTCTTGGTGGTTCCAAATTTCTTCCATTTAAGAATGATGGAGGCTACTGTGTTCTTGGGGACCTTCAATACTGCAGAATCATTTGTTTACCCTTCCCCAGACAATTTCTTTGTCCTCATGGCCTGGGTTTTGCTCTGACATACACTGTCAACTGTGGGACCTTATATAGACAGGTGTGTGCCGTTCCAAATTATGTCCAATCAATTGAATTTACCACAGGTGGACTCCAATCAAGTCATAGAAACATCTCAAGGATGATCAATGGAAACAGGATGCACCTGAGCTCAATCGTGTGTCATAGCAAAGGGTCTGAATACTTATGTAAATGTGACATTTAAGTTTTGTATTTTTTAATAAATTAGCAAACATTTTTAAAAACCTGTTTTTGCTTTGTCATTATGGGGTATTGTGTGTAGATTGATGAGGAAAAAAAAATATTGAATCCATTTTAGAATAAGGCTGTAACATAACAAAATGTGGAAAAAGTGAAGGTGTCTGAATACTTTCCGAATGCAATGTAACACACATTACATCCCGCTACATAAAGCCACAGTATCTGCTCGTCTTATGAGTGAACCCACTGCGAAGCCTTTGATCTAAGCTTCTCGTCTCTCTCTCTGCTTGGCTGTCTATGCATATCAAAGCCCCCTGGCAAGCCCTGTGAGCTCCACAGGACCCCTGTACGAGCCTGTGGAAGTATTCATTCACTGGGTCTGTCCTTTATACACTCCGCTATTGATTAAATGGAGCCTTGAATGCTGAGAGCAGCGAAACATGTCCGCCATTGGCTTGCTGTCCCACATAATTACCCCGCAAGGTTAATTTGTTCAGCCTCTCCGTTTTGGAAGTGTCAATAAGTTGCACCAGGGTTCTTTGGTGGGGCTGTGGGAATCAAGGCGGGGTGGGGTGGGGTGGGGGAGGGTTCAGGGGCGGGGGCGGGGGGTTAAAGATCGGAGGTTTGCACTGACTCCCTTCTTTCTCCAGAGCAGAGTTAATCTAGCACTGAAGGACGAGGTTGAAACGTGGCTTGACGGCCGATCACGTGACCAGGATGCCCCCCCTATTTAAATGATAAAAGATAAATTGACACCTGTTGTGAAAGCTAACCAGTACCTAACCAGTACCTAACCAGTACCTAACCAGTACCTCTGAAGATTGGGACCCACGAGCACCCGGAGACAGTAAAGGAATGAAGATGAATCCATAACATGAAACCAAAACCAATCCTTTCTCTCTGTAGCTGCTTCTGGTGCTGCTGCTGCTGCTGCTGCTGCTGCTGCGGGGCTTTTAAATAGGCTTGATAAGCACTGCAGTTGTTTATATGCTAATTCTCGAGGCAACATGTCATGCATTACCTTCTGTTCAATCAAATGGAAATGTGACTTAGAGAGAGTATCTCTCTGTGCATTGCCTCAGTGTCACATTGTATGTTGTGGGTAATATTGGGAGCCAGTGGAGGTTGTGATAATTATGATTGCTGTGCTGCCGTCACCTCTTCTAACAGTATTAGCAAGTCACCTCTTCTAGCAGTATTAGCAGTGCTGGTGGTGGGATTAACAGGGATTGTAAATTCTCTGTCTATCCTAGCATTGTTAAAATGAGATTACCGAAAATCATTTGGCCGCCATTTTTGTGCCTTTTTTTGTTTGACAAAACAATGAGAGTTTCAGCGTGGTGAAAAGCTGAAATTTCCTTGTCCCCATAGGACTGGGCCAATTGCTGGAATTTAAATACATTTTGGGTAACAATAGCAATGTTTTTTTCAATGGTTTAATATAGTCTTCTCTGATGTTGCTGCAAACATACAGTATGAAGGAAAGTGTGGACAATGCGGAACATACTGTGAGACGTAATTAGCATTGTATTGAGGAGCTTCTTGTATTGAGAAGAATAAGAGACCATAAAGAGACAGGTAAATACTTGTTTTAGCACTGCTAAAGCTGAGCAAAGGATTACTTTTTGCAGGGTTTTGCTGCACATGAGGGTGTTTTTTTATTTACCGTACTGGACCTCTTAGGACCTCTTTCTCAGATCAGCTAACTGAATCCACCCCTACTTTCAACTCAGAGAGTAGCCAGTAGTCATGCTTTTATCTTAAACGAGGGACAGTTGGCCCCTCTCGTTCTTCAGCAGAACCCGAAGAGACAGCACGTTGAAGTGTCTAAAGAACGACGCAGAGGGAGCGAGGGGGAGAGAGAGAGAGAGAGAGAGAGAGGGAGGGAAAGAGAGAGAGAGAGAGGGAGAGACAGAAAGGTATAGAGAATGAAAGAGAGAAGCATTGAGAACGAGACAATGAGAGAGAGAGAGAGAGAGAGAGAGAAGAGGAGAGAGAGAAGCATAGACAGCGTGAGAGTGAAAAGAGGAGAGAAAGAGCACACTACCCCTCAGAGACTTGCTATCCATGTGAAGAGAAGGATGTGTACCCCGCTCCTCTCCCCTTCAACACGCGTGGTGACAAGAAACATCAGAGCAGGAGAACGCCTCCTTCCTAATGAGCCCCAGTGTGAGATGTGGGGCCTATAATCTTCTGTCCCCACGCTGGCTAGGCGCTGGCTGGCAGTAGCTGGCATAGGCTGCTATCAGCACAGACACCAGGACTGTTCCTCTGCCAAGTCCTTTATGGATGCTCAGATACAATCAAAGCTACAGCCACCGTTGGCACATCTGACACACCCTAACTCTGCTTCGGAAACATCAATGCTCCCTCCCAAAAAACAAGGCACGCAGGGACTCACGCCGCCGTCCTCCATCCGATGCCCTCTCCCGCTGTGCTTAAACCCTCTTTGGCATGCCCAAATTTGTGTTCATTTTGGAGCTTATTAGAGGGACTTCTCCCAGGGCTGAACAGAGACGCTCAATGTTTTTAAGAGTTGTTGTCCACATACAACAAAGGAGTTGTTGTTCACCAGTACAACAAAGGATGAAAGTGTAAGCGTAGACTGTAGTGTGTACAATGGTGCGACGCATCCTTGATGTAGCTTAACACATTAGACATTACTGTAGAGCGATAGAGGCAGATGGAGGTAGAAATCGGAGGACGGGGCTCATTGTAATGCATGAAATGGAATCAGGAATGGTATCAAACACGTGTAAGATACCATTCCTCATTCTATGCATTACAATGAGCCCCCATCCCCTCCATTTCTACCTCCAACAATCTCCGCTGCTAGACGTAGTTTGTATTGCTTGCATACGGTGTTCTCTATCTTTACCAACCAACGGATAACGGCCTTAAATGAGGCAGCATCGGTCTTATTGAGGATTTATCTTGTAGAATGACATGATTATTCACTTTTGCATTGAAAGGCAAATTAGCCAAGTTAATTCCTACAGCGTTTATCTACTAATGAGCGTAACCACTGATATATCGTTCTCTGTTGTGATTTCTCACTGTGGTTTAGTAACCTATTTCAGAGGCTTCCCTAAGATTAGCTGGTGAACACAACGTAGCGGAGAAATAGACCATTGTGAGATTTGCTAGTTTGAGGCTATGCCTAAATACTGTGTCATTTTTTTTTTTTACACAAATGCGTGGCTGCATGTGGTGTGGAACCAATTTGAAATGAGCAGAGAGTCTGCTCATCCTTGTAACTAAGCATTTAATCCAGCATGGACAGTTGACTTTCTAGGCGACTCTACTGTTACATGTATCACACAGATTCTTTTGAAACTATTTTGTATTGTGCCAGATCTTTGCATTCATGCATGCGTTGCACTTGCCGGCCAACCTTTTGAATTGAAGTTCACACAAACCTTCCAAGAATAAAGTCAAAAGTTTGACGTAATAATATCAATGTCATCATTGGTTTAATGTAAATTTAAATCTTATTTTTGACTGAAATGTACAGCAGGTTAGCCTTGATGTAGGCCTATTCAATTGTGATTAGGGGCAAGGCAATTTACTGTAACTGTATTGTTATGTAAACTTAACTCTAAATATAGATGCCTATGGATAAGCCTGATATCTTATAGACTATTGGATAATTTATTAGCAAGTTAAGTTGAAAGGCATTAGAAGGATCATACGGTACCATAGCTATACTGAACTATAAACATAGTGTTTAGATGTAAAAGATCTTGAGGTAGCCTAAGTAAAATTAATCATCTGTGTCCACTGACACCATATAGGCCTACACACTTCTACAATAAGCCTATATTGGTTAGTTTGGCTTTCCTGAAAAGGGCTCCTCTTTGGAAAAATGACAGTATACCCACTTCTTCATTCATCACTATGCCACACACAGACACAGACACAGACACACACACACACACACACACACACACACACACACACAGACACACACACACACACACACATGTAGGACCATATCCCACAAATAAATTGCATTAAACAACATGTCGCTGATAGTGGTAAAGAAAACAGCTTCAGGCATCCTTTAAGAAAAGGCAGGCAGACAACTAGTTCCCTTTCTGCACCCAATTGAAACATATTTAAATAATCATAACTGGTTCGGTGATGTACTGTGGCACCGGAATGAAAAGACGGAAGAAAAAAACAAACAGTATTTTTTTCAGATCAAAGACTAAAACAATGAATATCCTGAAGGGTGGTTTTGACTTACTGTAAGTATCCTGGATTGCCTCGGTCGGTGCACAGTAAACAATCCTTGCCTCAATAAACAACATGTGATAAATAAACAACAATAAACAACACTCCCTCAAACCACAACCAATAGAACACAATAGAACATCCGTGGGTGGCATATGGTTGATGTCTGCTCTTGAAAACCTTTAAAACTGCTGATACAAAAAAAAAAAAAAAAAAAAAAAAAAAAAAAAAAATATATATATATATATATATATATATATATATATATAAAAATAGTTTTGGTGACTGTTGTTGGCTGTGTATTGAATATCAAACAGTGCCCTGTGTGACACAGATGGTGTTGTTACTGTGGGGTTGTGCATAGATGGTATCTCTTAATGAATAGGTAGAGCCACCATGCAGTTATGCTATTGATCACAACAAAGACAGTCGCTACTTGTTAGTCAGGGGAGGCATGTGTGTTTGATACCACTCCTCATTCCATTCCATGCATCACAATGACCCGTCCTCTGATGTCTGCCTCCACCAGCCACCCCTGTTGTTAGGATATCAGCTAGTTAGCCAGTGGGAGCTAGACATCGTGCATTGATTTGACCTTCCTGATGACCTGAAGTAGTACAGATGCCCCCCCTTGGAGATGTGGGTGGATTAAAGGCATGGTTTTGGTAGTTTAACGGTTACCCAGCTTTGTCAGCCTGTTGTTTTGTTGTGGCAGGGAGTTTAAATCCCAAGTGGGCCACACAGGGATGTGTGTGTGTGTGTGTGTGTGTGTGTGTGTGTGTGGTGTAGTGATGAATGAAGATGATCATTTTTCCAAAGAAGGGCCCTTTTCAGGAAAGCATATTAACCAATATAGGCTTATTGTAGAAGTGTGTAGACCTATATGATGTCAGTGGACACAGATGATTAATTTTACTTAGGCTACCTCAAGATCTTTTACATCTAAAACCAATGGGCCCTATGCTTTGTAATTCAATAGAGCTATGGTATGATCCTTCTAATACCCATTAATGTAACTGTCTAATAAATGATCTAATAGTCTATAAGATATCAGGCTTATCCATAGGCCTCTATATTGAGATTTAAGCTTTACATAACAATACATGTGTTACAGTGGGCCACACAGGGATGGATGGACCCTTTTATATCAGTCCGAAAGGTTGGTTCTGAGATAACAGGATGTGGTTCAGCTTTCATCACTAAGATTTACGACCGTAAGTGAAATGTTAAAAAATAACGGATGTGTGACAGTCAAAGTGAAACGTGAAAATGCATCTCATGAACTACGTATGAGGTGTGTGGCACTACAGGAAGGGAGGCTGGTGGAGGTAGAAATTGGAGGACGACGGGCTCATTGTAATGCATGGAACGGAATGAGGAATTATATCAAACATTTGATACCATTCCTCATTCCGTTCCGTGCATTGCAATGAGCCCGTCCTCTGACGTCTACCACCACCAGCCTCCCCTGGTGGGCTATAACATACTGTACATCCTCTCCCGACTTCACCTGAGATGTTCCAGAGTGTAGAACAAGGGATAGTGAGGAGGTATTCTTGTCCAATGCACTCAACAGCCCATTTTTAGCAGGTTTATGAATTGTAAGAATGGATTGCTTATGCCCCCTCTGAAAGCAATGTTGACCCCTGTACTTTTATATAAATGGAATATACTATGCAACGTGGTTTAGTGCCCATAGTACTGAAGTAGTGGACAATGTCCAGACCCTCGCTTCTCCATTACGGGAGCCCCTGGGTCCCAGAAGCTCAGTGTAGTCATTACTTAATAGGCTGTCCTCAATTCATGAATAGAGCATGCTGCTGCAAACTACCAGTTTTATCATCATGAGACAAAATGTCTCCCCCTAGAGATATGTGACATAACATTCACCGTGTAGTGCGTTATTACAGGGCTCTGGTCAAATGAACGAAGTGCACTTCATAGGGAATAGGGTGCCATTTGAGATTTGAAACACATCTTTTTCCATGGGACTCACGTTCATTATCGGGATTAAGACTCAGTGGCTCCTATTGATTGTGTTATTACTCACCCAGTGCTGTCTGCCGGTTTCATTGTGTTACAAATCGTTTTAATTCTACACAGGCCTGGAAACCTCTCCATTAATTACTGCCTAGCATGTCTTTGCCTAGCTGCAGCTAGATTACTCTCTTTATAAGGTCAATTATAGTCCTGTCACGGTCGTTGCAATTCTGCAGGGACAATGAGTGGTATGGAGATAACACATTGTTATGTGAGTTCAGGATTTGGAACCTCGAGCGTCCAGTGAATGTCCTCAGATATTGACCGCTTACTTGAATGTGAGGTAATATTTGTAATGACGGAGCTTGAAAATCAAATCATTTTCCTTTTTAAATGATAATACTTTATTTTCACTCGGCGCAGGCTTATTTCAGTTCCGATGTCCTTGAACCAGTGGAACCCCATGGTTCTCTCCTAGCCGGGCTTCATTATCAACGCCATCAGACGATGACCTAAGCCAGTGCCCCACAGTCCCTCTAAACCCATTACTCTCCAGGGTTACCATTTGATTAACTGTGGCCATTGATTCCCACAGGAAATTAGTCAAGTAGAACATCAGCTGATCAAAGCTGTCAACTCCCTAATGGGGGGATTGCTATGGGAATGATTGTGGGAGGGAGGGAGAGGGAGAGAGGCAGAAGGAGAGGGGGAGGGAGAGGAAGAGGGGGAGGAGGAAGGAGAGGGAGAGGCAGAGAGAGAGAAGGAGAGTGAGAGGCAGAGAGAGAGATGGAGAGTGAGAGGCAGAGAGAGAGAGAGAAGGGGAGGGAGGGAGAGGCAGAGAGAGAGAGGGAGAGGCAGAGAGAAAGAGAGAGAGGGAAAGGGAAGGAGGGAGAGGGTGAGGAGGAGGAAGAGGGGAGGCAGAGAGAGAGAGAGACAGAGAGAGGGAGATGCAGAGGGAGAGAGAGAAGGAGAAAAAGATAGAGAGGGACAGAGGGAGAGGAAGGGAAAGGGAGGGAGAGGTTGAGGAGGAGGGAGAGGCAGAGAGAAGGAGAGGAAGAAAGAGAGGGACAGAGGGAGATGGACAGAGGGAGAGGCAGAGGGAGAGGGGGAGGGAGAGAGAGGGATTCTGGTCCACAACAGGCGAGGAGAAGGCGGGAGGTGACAGATTGTAATGTGAAATATATTCACATACACACACCTGCGTGTTGTGTACTGTATGCTTCAATTATTGTTCACAACAGGGCCCCGGGCTTACATGTTATGGCTTTATCAGCATGGACAGGAAACAGAGCTATACAGGGTTTTACAACACCTGTGTTGTCCATGGGGGTTGTGTTGTATTTGTGCTTTATCGTATGTACAAGGACATAAATGGGTTTGCACACTGGATTGCATTTGAAGACACATGACCACATTATCACTCTTGGTTTGATTAAGTCTCCCTTGCGTTATACTGTAGAACAGGCTTATGTGCACAATGTTCGAACTAGGGATGAACTTAAGGGTGTTGTGGGCTTGGCTTGGGGGTCACACGGGGTGAAAGGGGATGCATGTGAAACAGCAGTGTGGGTAGTGGAAGGTTAAGTGTTGCACAGCAGGCAGAGACTCTGGTTACCAGCTCTATGCCACGGGTGAACCACTGGGCACACACAACACTGCTCTCTGCCAGAGGTGAACTAGCAGGCTGGGTGGAAGGGGGAGTGGAAGGGGGGCGGAAGGGGGAGGGCTGGGAGGGGAAGGGATGAACTACCCGACTGGCACAGATGGACTCTACTTGTGCCCAAGGACAAGGACCAGGCTGCCACACACGACTTTCCCAGGGTGGCAATCGCCACGGTAACACAAATAACAATAGCCAGGGTGGCACAAACACAAACGATCTGTCCCAAAGGTGGAATAGCAGGCTGGCACAGACCATGTTAGGCCAAAAAGGCCAACCTGGCACTGAGGACCTGGCCCGTGTACGATTAGTGAGTACAGCGAGGCTGGCACAGGTGGCACCAAGCTCCGAACGGAACCAAAGGTAGAGGTTGAGACCTGCAGAGCTTGTAGAGTACACACACAGATGTGTGTTCTAGAATATTCCGGATCCCTCCTGTTACGCTGCCCCTCCGGAGCAGCTTCCGTTCCGCTGTCACAGCTGAGTGGCAGTTGGCTGCATGCATTATTAATCAGTTTAGAATTGAACAAAAAAGCAAAAACGTCCCCCACCGGGCTTGGGCCCTGGTGATTTTGTTTCATTCACTTTTAGCGTGCGCCGCCCCTGCTGGATAATCCCCAAACAGGTACGTAACGGGATGCGTGCATTCAAATGGCACAAACAAACATGCACCCGGCAACGTTTTCCCCTTCTGGAGAGTGATTACCATTGTGATAAAACAGTGTGTTCCTTCTGTACCTTTTCAGAGGACACAATTGGCCCAGATTTGATAGCGCCTGCCATAGGCATGTTAACAAGCGAGCTAAAACGTAATCTGAGCATAGCGTTGGTTCAGGCAGGGCACTCTTAGTTAATGCCGGAGAGCTGGTTTATACACATGCAAAAACATCCATCACCTTAAAAGCAGCCAAGTTAACGCTGCTCCATAGCATTCAACAGTTCTGACATTGTTGTTGTTGTTGTTGTTGTTGTTGTTGTTGTTGTTGTGAGAGTAAGTTTTGTGAGGTTTTGTGCGGTCATCACACCCACCACACCCAGCCTCCACCATCTCAGTCGCTCTGTCTGTAGCCTTCCTATGGGGGGTTTGATAAGCCGTGGGCTCCCTGCCATATTGTATACTTATATGTTGTGGTCATTTTACTCCATGCAGGGAGCTCTACAGAGCTGAGCCATCCCATTACGCCAAGATAAATGTATTACCATTTTTTTGTGAATTAAATGGTTAAAAGCTGACGTGACTGAAATAGGAAGATGGTCACACTGTAGCATGTGTTCTGGGGCTGTAAATGGCGCTCAATGTGATACCATTTCCCCACAGTATGTGTCCCTAAACATCCTACTAAAACACAGACAGCTGTGCTTGAAATGACTGCGGCAAGATTAATAGGGATTTGAAGTAATATTACCATTTTCTCTAACAGGATTATTATGATAATTCAATTCAATCTAATTGTATAATGAAAGAATGGTCTATTAATCATAATCACATTGACTTGGGATTCTAATCTTGTAGACGGCGTCTAAAAGGGGCCGCCACTTGATGATCATTGCACAAATACTTCTGAAGAAAGAGCTTGCAAACAGAACATCTTGAAGACAATGTTCCAAAGCCTACGTATGCTCAGTGCATAATATTTATTGCGTCCTTTTGTGTCCAAGACAATATTCTGCTAAAGTGGAACGTTCAGCACCGCAAAACTGATAGGCAAACGGACACATCTGACTGCTAAATGTACTCCCACCATAATATCATTTAATTCTTCATTATTTCACTTTCCCCATGAGACGATTCCTACAGATTTTTCAGGTGCACTTTCA
This sequence comes from Argentina silus, assembly GCF_951799395.1. Taxonomy (NCBI): domain Eukaryota; kingdom Metazoa; phylum Chordata; class Actinopteri; order Argentiniformes; family Argentinidae; genus Argentina; species Argentina silus. Next base: position 46,083,925 of record NC_139653.1, on the reverse strand, counting down.
AGCTGTGAATCTCCCGTTCTTCCACATCCCAAAGGTGTTCTATTGGATTCACATCCGATGACTTGGAAGGCCACTGAAGAACACTGAACTCATTGTCATGTTCATGAAACCAGTTTGAGATGACTTTTGCTTTGTGACATGGTGCATTATCATGCTGGAAGTAGCCATTAGAAGATGGGTAAATTGTGGCCATGAAGGGATGCACATGGTCAGCAACAATACTCAAATAGGCTGTGGCATTCAAGCGATGATTGATTGGTATTAACGGGCCCAAAGTGTGCCGAGAAAACATTCCTCACACCATTACACCACCTCCACCATGAAAAGGTGTACAGCTGTTCCTAATAAAGTGTTCGGTGAGTGTATATTACGTTAGCCACGTTACTTGTACTCGTAAAGTCTCAAATATCAAATAAAAAGTACGTTATGATGCTCAATATCTATCTTAAATAACTCTATTTAGACTCCTACCGAGCTTTCTCTACTTGTTATGTTTGTCTCCAGATATCTTCATTGTCATAGAATTCTTTGATTGTGATGCGGGCACTATTTCATTGTCATGGTACTCTTTGATTGTGATGCGAGCACTCTTTCATTGTCATGGTACTCTTTGATGGTGATGCGAACACTCTTTCATTGTCATGGAATTATTTGATTGTGATGCGACCACTTTTTCATTGTCATGGTACTCTTTGATTGTGATGCGACCACTTTTTCATTGTCATGGTACTCTTTGATTGTGATGCGTGCTGGTAGCACACACTACCAGCATATACATAGCGGTAATCTACTCTCTTACTGGGCTTCTTTACAGCTTCCACTTCTGTCGGATACATAAAAGCCATGTGGTACATCTGCCCTCTGACTAGACCCAGCCTCTCCTGGCTAGGCTCCACCAGCCTGGCATGGACACTGGCAGATGTGCTGGAGCTGAGGACAGCCAAGAGAGAAGGCTTATCCTGGGCATCTAGCAGGACAGGGAGGGAGAGAGGAAGGGAGGAAGGGAGGGAGAGGCTGTAATAGAAAGAGAAAGATACATATAGAGATACATAGAGAGAGAGAGAGAGAGAGAGAGAGATGCAGAAACCTTATACAGGGCATGGAGCAGGGCAGGGATGGGGAGAGATTATCTGGGCCTAGATCCAGGGAGAGTGGAAGAGAGGGACTATTACTATGCCTTGCGTTATATACTCAGACCCAGGCAGAGTGGAAGACCTAAAGCACTTCAATATGTGTGAAAAGATTTTTTTTTTTTAAAGCGAACAATTAGCAAACTTCTAGGTGACCAGCAGTGACCATGAGCATGGGTGAGTAGAGTGGGAGGCCTGAGCTGAGGACCAGGCATGGGGGAAGAGGAGGGAGGAGGAGGGAGGAGGCCTATAAACCCAGGCTGCCATGCACTAGCTGACCAAGCTGTGGTGATCCAGCCCACATGAAGTGCTTAAAGCACCACCATCCTCCACGCTCTCAGACCACCCATCGTTAATTCTCTCTCTGTCTCTATGTGTGTGTGTGTGTGTGTGTGTGTGTGTGTGTGTGCGTGTGTGTGCGTGCGCATCTCTCTCTCTCTCAGATCACCCTGTCTCAGTGTGTAGGTTAATGTACGTTTCTGACTTGCTCTCTGCTCAACCCCCCCATCATTATCTCTCTCTCTCTCTCTCTCTCTCTCTCTCTCTCTCTATTTAAATAATAGTTGCTATTCAGATCTTGTATAATATCTCTGACCAGGGGGGTTTGAGTGGCGAAGGAGGGATGCCGCTACCAGTTCGCCCTCACATCGCATCTCACAATAAATATTTATGAAGACATTTGAATAATGTGCTTTTGTAATTACAAAATGTCATTTGAATCCATGCAAAAAAATAAATAAAGGAAGAAAAGATGGCATCCCAAGGAAGAGAATGGTATGGTAAACTGCTCAGGAAGGAGAAGCCAGGTAGATCCAGACGAGGTTATGCATGGTTAAGTGGCACAGCAAACTGTGGTCTCCTGCTGTACGAGTAAAGCCCAGCACACCTGGGCAACTCTTCGTGAAAGGAAAATGTATATCCCACTCATCAATTATTCACAAGTAGCACGCTAAATAATAACACTTGCATGAGTAGAAACTGCATATAAGCCGCAACGCCAAAGCGTGTGCTTCAGTGTGCATTTGTATGTTATATTTTAAAAGCTTTATTATCTATATTTTATGTTCTGTATCCTATTCAAGGTATAACAGGCAGCATGACACCAGACGATGGCCTATATTTTAGTTCAGTTATCCTCAATGTCCCCCATTGCACTTGTAGCTCTGGTGAAGCCAAGAGGCGCACTGTGACTTTCAGCTGGCGGCCACATGTCACACTACAGCATATGGTGGATGTTGGAGTGTCTGCACTGAACACTGAATATCCCATGGTGTAACACGTTACATTGTGGGAAACGTGCCACAATCTGCCTTGCAACACACAGTCCCTTCGAGAGGGGCAACAGCCGAGAGGAGAGAGAATGGAGAGGGAAGAGAAGAATACGATGCTGCATGGGGGGGGGGGGGCACGGGAGAATAGAGTAGTAGGCTGAGGAGAGGGATGAGATGAACAGAACAGAAGGCTGCGGAGAAAGAAAAGAAGGAAAGAAGGACAGAATAGAAGGCTGAGGAGAGGGAAGAGATGAACAGAACGGATGGGCTGAGGATAGGGAAGAGATGAACAGATCAGGGGCGAGAAGAAAGAAAAGAAAAACAGAATGGAAGGGTGAGGTTATTTGAGGGAGATGTGTTATGATGTGATAAAGACCTAAATGTGGTACGCATGTCTCATCTCTATAGCCACTGTTCACATTGGCTGCATGACAGTCGCTCCGGTAATGTGTTTGAAATCCTTCATCTCCTGGGAAAAGGAACACAAACCATGCATCATAGTCATAGTAATGGTCTCGGGCTGCCTTTGAATGGGTCATTATCCATTCCATTGAAAGTATGATTAAAAGAACACACTGAATATAGGAGGGAGCTGTATATTTTGGGATGCAGTTTCAGCAGTTTCATACCAGTGTAACAGAAAGAAAATGGTGTACATTTGTTTTGAAGGAAATATTGCATATTGGGACATATTTTCATTGCTCTAGTACGCATGAGATCCTGTTGGTTTAATAGCTGTAAACTGATGTGTCCATTGTAGATTCAAACGACAACACAATCACAGATTTTACATTTTTGTGCAACAAGGCAGAACAAATGCAGTTATTTCTTACAAATTACAAAACAGTTGTTTCAGTTTTCACTAATGACAAAACTTCTCCAGTTAGATAATTCTGTAAGTTTCATGATTTGATTACACTTTTAAATGAAGAACTATCTATAGATAGCAACCAGTCAATGTACTGTAAGCTTCACAGATAGATAGGGAAATTAATTATGAGAAGTTGATTATATTATTTTGCTATTGAGTGATTTATTTGATCATCAGGATGTCTTTCAAGACCTACATCTCATCTGAGATATTAATGTCAATCACGTGTCTTTGAATATATTCCACAAGGTCGTTATCTTCAGTAGACAACTGGTCTCTTATTTCAAGACCGTTTAAGCTCGGTTCTTTAATGATTGATATGAATATATTGATATGTTCTCCAGAGCTAATCGTGCAGCTGTAGCCATTATGAAACCAGAACCATTTGAATTCCCCTAGTATTGTACACAGTGTTACTCTTAACAACCCTACTGGGAGCTCTTTCAAAGTGATCAATACTAACCATTGCTTCAGTTCAAAGGCCTTTCTTCTTTTTGGCTGATTAACAAGTAAATGCAGCCTACGGGTTAGTGTTCAGTTGGGCTGACCAGAGGTGAATTCAATGGCCCATGTAATGGAACTTGCACTAAATTGATTTGTGTGGTTAGTACTTGTATGCATAGTCAGTATCATCATGAATGCAACAAACTCAGTGGGTTTTATCCAACTGTAACTTACCGTACATGTGTGTGTGTGTGTGTGTGTGTGTGTGAGAGGGAGGGAGGGAGGGAGGGAGAGAAAGAGAGAAAGAGAGAGAAAACAAGAGCTGAGAGAGAGAGAGAGAGACAGCGAGAGCAAGAGAGAGAGAGAGAAATCATCACCCTAATAAGGGTGAACATTGCTTCCATGTATTGAATGATCTCAAATGCATGCTAGTTACCTAGGGAGGGCATTCAGACTGCACACAACCAGACTACTAAACCAGGAGGGGGCACAAAAATAACAGGGGATGTCATACGTCCGTCTGCACCAATCACTGTGCACCACAATCATCATTTCCCCATCAGTTGGACTCTCTTGAATTGAGGATCTGAGCTCTGAGAGGGATTCAAGCTGGGAGAGTTTGATACTGTTCCTCATTCCATTCCCTGCATTACAATGAGCCTGTCCTCCATTTCCTGCCTCCACCAGCCGCCTCTGGATTAGAGGTATGATTAAACGGTATTCTACTCTAACAGGGGGCTCAGGTGTTGGTCAGACAAGAGCCTGGTGTGATTACAATAGGGTTTTACTGAGATCCAAATCAACGAAACAAACTGAACATTGATTTTGAACAGGTGTTTTTCAGAGACAAAAGGAGTGAAATCTGGAGTGAAAAAATGACGTTCATGAATAAATGCAAATATGTAGTTGGTAATGTGGTTTGTACCTGATAAAGTTAATACAAGCCGAGAGCTAGGCAAACAAAGACAGATAGTGTGGTGGTTTGCTGTGTCCTCCCTGTGCTTCCTCATTCAGGGCACGGGTGGTGGTGGTGGTGGTGGGGGGCACTCAAAGAAACGTTCGATTTTAATTCAGCAAAAAACAATCCATCTATCACCTCCTGGAGCCAAATCAATTTCCACAGGAAGTGTTCAAAAGCGGGGCATAATTGGGCATCTTACGTCATGCAACATTTCCTCCTTTGTGACCTCAATGGAGTTCCACCATGATGTAGGGTTTCAATCAGACTGCTTGTGTTTGTGTTTGCTGATCAATTTGCCAAGCCTATGGGACAGCCTGTGAAGAGGGCTGAAGCAAGATAGCCACTTGAAAAGGGGGCATGGCTTCGTTAGAGACCTTTTTTAGCAATGGTGTCAAATGAGTAGTTGCATTTTGGTATGGTAAACACACATATTAAATAGCCTCATTTATCTCTCCCTCTCTCTCTCTCTCTCGCTGTTTCTGAGATAAAAAACTATTGGTGTTGTTGCATTCATGATACTGAGTATGCATACAAGCAACCACACAAATCAATTTAGTGCAAGTCCCATTACATCTCTCTCTCTTCCTGCGGCTCCACAGAGTAGACCAAACACATCTCAGTGTCACCACAATGACTCCTACTCAGCCTCCCACAGTTTATCCCTCTTACAGTTCATAGAGGATTCAGAATTCTAGAGTAGATTTCAAACACAGAAATACATTTATTCAAGGGGGAAAGGAAGGAGACCTTTTATCATTGTTCAGTCACAGGGAGAGAAGAAGGGAACCCAGTCACATTTCTGTGCCTAGTGTCTGTCTCATTGTGACAGCCAATGGTTTGCTCTGACTGTTCCACTGTAATAGATGTTGGATATATACTTTCTGGTATTGTTTTTTGTTTCACAGCTTGTCACCTTTAAACATATTTAAGTGTAACATCATGACACATTATGATACCAAATATATATTGCTCTCGTGAGATGGTAACATATTTTTTAGATTGTGTTTTGAATTAAATATCCCTTCAACATAATTTAAAAAATCGTCCACCCAGTATTATTTTCCAAGACAAGCAATACCTAATTAAGTCATTTTCATTAACTTGAGGCGGTGTCGTTTTATTGTTAACTCTGCGTTCATTTCAACTCGCTCTAAAATGGCTACCCCAGGGCTCCGTTGGATTACATGTATTTAGAGCTACTCAGTGAACATTTGCACTTCAATCCCACAGGGGAGGGATTATTTTGGCCTTTATCAGATATTCAGCCTTTAACATTCACACGTATTGCCAATTCAATTTTTATTCAACTCACTGAAAGTTTTGCTTCTGGAGATGAATGTTTGCACATCAAAAACGTCCGAGAAATAAGCTGTGGTTCTCCCTCCCGGCACGGCTGCCGGCTTGCTTCTCAACCCCAGGGGGAGACGGCTAATTAGAGAAGGGGAGTATTGTAAATATGATGGGATTACCAGCGGAATCGCAGTATGGTTTTTTCCTAATTGTAAACCCTGAGGTCGCTTGTAATGAGGTCTTAAACAAACCTTGTGGTTATTCTCTGATCCCACCCAGTTGTCACGGTAACAATGATACCGCGGGTCATTTACACTTTAACGTCCCGCGACGACTCGTGAAAGGGACGACTGATGGGAGAGTTTGTTCTGTTCGAAATGAAGCTCGTGCTCGTCACACTTACTGTAAACGTCGTAGATGCTTCTCAAATAACCAATGGATTCTGTGCATATTGCATTTTGTAGCATGCTTATCAATCCATTTATTTACTGTTGCGCGAAATATTCCATGTTTTGTCTTAGGACAGTTTGGATTTGTGGATTTGGTTGTGCCATGCAGATTAAGTACCAAGCACCTGCTACAGAACAGCTTCATAGCAGGGCATATTTGTGGCGGAATCCTCTTAGTTTGCTTTTATAAACTTCAGCGCTGACACCTTTCAACAGCCATATTTAATATAAGTCTATTTCACGCTGTTTGTGAACCCATGCATGCCAGCCCTGTAGATTTAAATCCACAAGTGCCAAACCGAATCCCTTATCAATCAGTGTCATGGTAGGGAGCGGGACACAGGGGGGCCCTGACTTTGTGCATGTATATTAACGGCAGGTGTAAAAAGAATGAACTGCGACACGGTTTAGGTTATTCTCTTTCTCCAGCACAGAGGAGATTATCGGCAGTCAGGGCACATAAAAGCCGTATTACTCATTCCTCTTCTGCATTGCTTGTCATCTTCCATTTGGCTTTCACCTTGTAAGCCTGACGTCTTTTTTTCAGTCTGACTAGAGTGATTCTAAATTGGTGTTCTGAAGGGGCTGCTCTTGAATGTAAATTATTCTTTGAGGCCCTTTTCTCTCTCTTGTCTCTCTCCTCTCCCACTTCTCAAGGAGGTAGTAGCCATTTCCCTCTCATTTCAATCAATTAAATGACCAGGAAATCAAACTGGCTGTATTAAAATGGATGGTTTATTTATTACTACCTTGCCGTACCATACCATGCGCAGTAACAAGTTATGTAATCTCACTTGTGTGTGTGTGTGTGTGTTCTTGTGTGTGTTCTTGTGTGTGTGTGTGTGTGTGTGTGCGTGTGTTCTTGGGTGTGTGTGTGTGTTCTTGTGTGTGTGTGTTCTTGTGTGTGTTCTTGTGTGTGTGTGTGTGTGTGTGTTGGTGTGTGTGTGTTGGTGCTGGTGTCTGTGTCATGATGGTGTGTGTGTGTGTGTGTGTGTGTGTATGTGCGTGTGCTGGTGCTGGTGTCTGTGTCTTGATGGTGTCCGTGTCGGCGACCTTCAGTGTCGTTTGTGAAAGATCTTTACACAGAGGAATCAGTCCTTGAACAAACAGTGTGAGCTCATTCTGCCACAGGCACTTGTCATATGCCATTTTCTACTGTTGGGGCTGCCGTTATCATGATCAAAACTGCATGAAGCAAGGAAGGCATACACAGTTCAGAATACTAGGAGAGGAGAGAGGACACAGGGTATTATGAGAACCTCTGTAATATTCAATACACACATAACATTGGGTCTGTGAGGCGTTATCTTACCCAGATTCACCCACTGATGCCTTCAGTGGAAATCTGTCCATCACCTTGCCTCATACAGTTGCTGCTTAAACCACTGTTTAATACAAATGTGTGTGTGTGTGTGTGTGTGTGTGTGTGTGTGTGTGTGTGTGTGTGTCTGTGTCTGTGTCTGTGTCTGTGTGTGTGTGTGTTGGTGCTGGTGTCTGTGTCTTGATGGGGTGTGTGTGTGTGTGTGTGTGTGTGTGTCTGTGTCTGTGTGTGTGTGTGTGTGTGTGTGTGTGTGTGTGTGTGTTGGTGCTGGTGTCTGTGTCTTGATGGGGTGTGTGTGTGTGTGTGTGTGTGTGTGTGTGTGTGTGTGTGTGTGTGTGTGTGTGTGTGTTGGTGCTGGTGTCTGTGTCTTGATGGGGTGTGTGTGTGTGTGTGTGTGTGTGTGTGTGTTGGTGCTGGTGTCTGTGTCTTGATCCTGTGTGTGTATGTGTGTTTGTGTGTGAGTGTGTATGTGTGTTGGTGCTGGTGTCTGTGTCTTGATGGTGTGTCAGGAGTGACTGGTGGGGGTAGACATAGAAGGACGGGTTCATTGTAATGCATGGAACGAAATTAGGAATGTTATCAAACATGTCTGGTCCTCTGTGCCTCAGTTGGTAGAGCATGGCACTAACAACGCTAAGGTTGTGGGTTTGATTTCTGCTGGGGCCATATACACTGAAAAATGTATGCACTCACTGCAACTTAAGTCACTTTGGATAAAAGCGTCAGCTAAATGACATATATTTATTGTATTACATCTGCTTCCACCAGCCTGCACTGGTAGATGTTAACCTGAGATGGCCATGATAGTCATTAAGCAAGATGTGTGTAGAACATACTATACTGTATTTCACCACATTAAATGACTAGAATGACAATATTGTATCGACACAAATTACAGTGATGGCACAGCAATGGTCTTCCTGTATCAAAGTGGTTGTTTTTCTACAGGTTCAGAGAGAGAGCTTTCCAACTGTCTTGTCTGTATGAACCCTCCCATGCCCCCAGCCGGTCTCCTGGGGGTAGCCCCCAAAGCAGCAGAGATGCGTCTGGGCAGTGGGCTGGAGATAAACCTCTGGTACTGTACTCTTGGCCTGACAAATGGTCTCAGCCCAACTATTGTGCCGCTACTATTTTTCAAACGGTGTAGCAGCTGTCAGAAATGGTTGCTAATAAGTTTGAACCAACATTGATTGTTTCGGTCCTGCAAGTGACAGAAAATTGAACAGGGAGAAATATATTTGCTGAGAAAAAAATACATAAAAATAGGGCCAGTGTAGACATGCAATTGGATTGTTTTATGTCTCCCCTTGTTTCGTTGAAGAAAAACATACCGTATACACTTAACTGGATCCAGATTTTCACTCTATGTCCATCTCTCTTCCCTCAAACATGTGCATCAGTGGAGGCTGGTGGAGGTAGAAATTGGAGGACGGGCTCATTGTAATGCATGAAACGGAATTCCATTCCATTTATTACAATGAGCCTGTCCTCCGATTTCTACCTCCACCGGCCTCCCCCTGGTGTGCATGTAGGATGCCTGATTACCCTTATAACTAGGTTAATAATATGGCCTTGCTTAGAGATATTAATACAGTATTTATGAACATGTATTACCCATATTGAACTGTCACTTTTGATAAAATATTTATTCGCACATTTGATAAAATGTCCCTGAATGTGCCTAGAATTAACATTCTCAAAAGGCACCAAAGGCAAACTATTAGATTGTTTTGTTTAGTCATTCACTCTATTAACGCTATCTCTGGCTGCTGTAATTACAATTTCCAGTAACTTTGAGATTCAAGTTTCAGATTCAGAAAACGTTATTGTCCACCAGATTTGCATTTAGACATCAGTATACCTATAGGCTCAGTTCCTTAAAAACAACACAGGCACATGAACACAATACTGTAAATACATCATACATAAAGAGAAGTGCAGTGACTTGTGCAAAAAGTGCAACATATCTCACCTATCTGTCCTGTTGATACTATACTATTTGAGAGAAGCAAACAACGTGCCCCATGCTGAGTGTAGCCTCATGTTGTTTGAAGTACAGTAGCCCAACAAAGCCGTAGCTGTAGCAGGAGTCAAAACTGAGTGTGCTGGAAAAGCCTGTCAGTGCATAGGTCAGATTTAGATTTATGGTGCTCAATCGAATTTCCTGTCTTTTTCGGCTTTTGATAACTCTAAATATCAGATTCATGGTGCTCAATCGAATTTCCTGTCTTTTTCGGCTTTTGATAACTCTAAATATCTGACTTAAAACAGTCTTTACCTAGCAACAATTTCTAATTTCTGCATTTTTAGTTAATAAAGTCACTCCAGAATGTTGACAATTTGGGCGGCTTTATTCACCCTCGGCACTAAATGAGTTAATACAACTTATTGTAACTAGATTAATAAAAAGTGTTATTACACATGTATAGTCGTAACAATATAAAGCCCTTTGTGCTAAATGCCAGATGTGCATTCCATGAATGCATGAGACCTCATGCAGACTTTAATTTGCGGTTTGAAGACAGCTTGGCTGTCTGACACATTTAAAAAATGTGCAATTGAATATGTATATTTTTTGCCGATAAGAGATTTGCTCAACTGATATTCTTATCATGGGAAAAGCACATATGATCATTTGAATAATTCTAATTAAAAACGTCTCGGTTGTACACTAATGCAGTCATCCGTCTCGAACACTCAGAACAACAGTTATTACTTTGAAAATCTCACCGCAATGCTATGGCCGATACACCCACCAGCCCTGCCCCCCCCTAAATAAAAGTTATTGTCTGTTCCTTTTGGTGGAGTGTGTGTGTGTGTGCGCTTGTGTGTGTGTGTGTGTGCGTGTGCGTGTGCGCGTGTGTGAAAGTCAGTGTTCTCCAGATTAAGAGAGTGTTACAGACATAAAAGCAACAATTCATTTTGAACCCTGCCAAACGTCGGCAAAGTGAGCCGCATTATTATTGGTCTGCATCAGATACAACCACACCTCAATACCAAAGGCCTAGCCTTTTGCCCCCACTTCTGAAATCGATGCGGCATGAAATCCTGTTCCGGCTGAATCAATACCTTCAGGTTTGATGTTCCTCCATAAACAGACCCACAGAAAACCCCTCTGATGTCAGGTCTGAAATAAACCATTGGTCTGAGATAATCTGGTACAACATATTGGCCCACATGTGTATATTTGGACATATGTGAGCCACCCTAGAGGAGATGCCCAGAGGGACCTTCTCTAGATACAGTGGCCCAACTGTTTACTAAGTTGGAAAAAGAGGTGAATCAAAAAGAGATGGACAAGATCCCTCTGATAAGAGCAGGGCTCTCCCCTGAGAGAACGCCACCTTGTCGACCTGGCTGCGTCTCTGTGTAAACATCTCAGAGCAAATGAGACAGATATTCAGTAATGATAACTATCTTTGATCGCCAATAACATTGTTGTTAAAAGTGAAAGTTTTATGTCATTATGTTCCTCGGTGTTTCAGCGGTATTTCTAGCACATTTTGACATGAATAAACGCAATTCGGTTTTGATAATTATATATATTTGCATTCCAGCACCACCTTGTTAAAATATCCTGGATGATTTGATACTGAAGAGTATCAGTGTAGCACAGCACTCCTGTGGACAAAGTGCTTACACCTAATTTTGAGCTTCATCATGCTTTACTGTACATTATACGTCAGAAACTGAACGGATGCCAGTTTAGTGAAAAAGTAGATGTGAATTCCAAAGTATGTCTCAAATGTTTGTCTTTTTGGTTAATTGTTGGTTTTGTCAAAAAAGAGCACAGCAACATGGACTTGCTACATGGAGCACAGCAACATTGATTTGTCTGGATAGCCTGTATATAGTCCAGCACCATTCCTTTACCATATGTTACCATACTTTTTCATTACAAAAGTAAGTTTCAAACATTTTAGTGAGCAAGGTTTTTTTTATTTTTTATTATTGGTCGAATCTTTCCCTTATCAGCTGCAAACCTGACCCCGATTTGGCTCTAGAACATTTCTCATCTATATTTACATCTCTGGCAGACAAACACGCCACTCTCTTCTCCTTTTGTTGAGAAATCAGGCCTGGGCCAAAACTAGAAAACATACTCGGTAGCTGATTGGCTGATTTTCAGACAACTGAAAAATAAACCTCATCAATTAATGCCCTGAAGCGTGGAAATTTCTCTTCATCCCTACCTAGACATTTTGTCAGACTCTGGCCCCTTTACAGAGAAAATTCAGATAAGTAACACCATTAAGCAGAATTTTATTTCAGCAGGCTCTTTATTTGAGCCTTGCAATGGTGGTTTGGCTGACCATGGTCAGGTGGTCAACTACGCTCCCATCTCCCAGTCCCCAGTTGGCTCGATGAGAGATCAGTCAACTACTAGTGAATCTTTGTTTTCATTTCAAGCATTTTCTACTTGTGATGTACTAGATGCCCTGCTTAAAATTGATGTAAATTAAGCTAATGACCATGATTGCTGAGTCATTGACACATATTATTAATCTGACTGTTATCTCAGGTACTATCCCCAAGGTTTGGAAGTCAGCTCATGTGCTCCCTCTCTATAAATGTGGTGACCCCTCCAACCTAGATAACTACCGCCCAATATCCAAGCTACCTTGTCCCTGGTCAACTCCCAGCTAAGAACCTTTTTATCTTTGCATTCTATTCTAAATGTGCACCAATCTGGCTTTAGACCTGGTCATAGCACCGTCTCAGCTGCTACGCTTGTCTTAGATGATGTATTAAATTGCCTAGATTAGAAAAAACATTGTGCTGCCTTATTTATAGATCTCTCCGAGGCATTCGATACGGTCAACCATTACACACTCATTCATAGATTGTCTGAAATTGGCCTGGATTAGGCTTCATGTAGATGGTTTGAAAATTATTTAATGGACAGAACACAGTGTGTCTTAACTCATGGTGTTAAATCAGGTTTTCTGGACATAACGATGGGTGTTCCACAAGGATAACTTCTTGGTCCGGTTCTTTTTACTATTTACATCAACAATATTGGATTATCTGTAAATAATTGTAAACTGCATCTACAGTATATGCTGATGACACTGTTGGGTATGTTATTGACCCTAGACTGACCAGGCTCTTTCTGTGCTACAGTCTGCATTCACTGTCCTGCAGAGAGCATTTGTTGGGCTGAGGTTGGTGGTTAATGCTGGAAAGACAAAATATATCTTCTACAATCCAAAATCCAGTGGACAGTGTAGGTCAGCTGTCCTCCGATGAGACATGGTGGGGGGGCAGGGCAGGGGAGGGGGGGCCAAGGGGCAGGAGGTGACGGGCTTGAGGTGGGAGACATGAAAGGTGGGGTGAACCTGCATGGAGGGTGGGAGTTGGAGTTTATAGGAGATGGGGTTCACCCACTGAACCACCTGAAAGAGACCCACAAAACGGGGATAGCTTCCGGGACTCGAGGGTTAGCTAACCCTAACCCTAACCCGGAGGGGAAGATCCCAGGTCGAGAGCCACACCTTCTGGCCCGGGCGGAAGACCGGGGCCGGGCTATGCCTGCGGTTAGCCTGGAGCTGGGACCTGGCTGAAGCCCGCTTGAGTGCCACCTGCACTCGTCTCCAGGACTTGCGACACTGACTGATGTGGGCCTGGACCAAAGGTACCTCTGCTTCCTCCTCTTGTTCAAGGAACAGGGGGGGTTGGCGTGCGCCCACTGGAGTAGCCGTGCGCACGGGCAGCCTTGGGAACATAGAGCCTCTCCGGTGGACCCCCCCCCCCCCCCCCGAGGTCGGGCTCCCGCCTCAGGGCCGTCTTCATCATCCGCTCGATGCCCCAGGACACAGGGGTGAGGATGAGAGCCTCCGGGACAATGGGGTCGGGGGTCTCCACCAGGTCCACCATCTGGTTTAGTGTTCTTCGATCCGGGGCGATAGGAGATTGTGAAATTGAACCTGGTGAAGAACAGAGCCCACCTCGCCTGACGCGAGTTCAACCGCTTGGCCCCACGGATGTCCAAGTTCTTGTGATCCGTCCACACTTTAAATGGCTGGACGGCGCCCTCCAGCCAGTGACTCCACTCCTCCAACGCCAGCTTAACCGCAGCTCACAGTTACCCATGTCATGATTGTCCAAGGCATCCACCTCCACCACGAAGAGAAACAGGCAGGATCCGGGTATCCAAGGTCCGGGGCGGAGGTGAAACGACGCTTGAGTGTGGCAAAGGCGTTTTCGGCCTCGGAGGACCAAGCGAACTGAGGTAGGCTCGACTGGGTGAGGGCGATCAAAGGGGCCAGAGCCCTAAAGCTATGTATGAACCATCTATAAAAATTAGCGAAGCCCAGGAACCTCTGCAGCTGTTTCAGGGAGGAGGGCTGGGGCCAGTCTAACACTGCCTTGACCTTGGCAGGGTCCAAACACAGCTCCTCTCTGGAGATAATAAATCCAAGGAAGGAGACGGTATCTTCATGAAAAACGCACTTCTCCGCCTTCACATATAGCTGATGACGGAGAAGGCGTTGAAGAACCTGGTGAACATGTTGCCTATGTTTTTGCCAGGTCCTTAGAAAACATATATATTGTCAAGGTAGACGAAGATACATTGATCCAGGAGGTCATGAAGGACGTCGTTGACTAACGCCTGGAAGACTGCCAGGGCGTTGGCCAACCCGAAGGACATGATGCGCTATTCATAGTGCCCCCTAGGCATGTTGAAGGCCGTCTTCCACTCATCCCCCTCCCAGATCCTCACCAGGTTGTAAGCATTTCGAAGGTCCAACTTGGTGAAGACCCGGGCCTGCTGTAGGGACTCAAATGCAGATGTCATCAGGGTAGCGGGTAGCGGTTCTTAACCGTCCCGTCCTTAAGACCCCGGTAGTCGATACATGGCCGCTGTCCTCCGTCTTTCTTGGCCACGAAGAAGAGAATACTCTTTATTTGGCCATGCAATCAATTCTCATCAATTGTAGGAATTTGACACATGCATGCACACCCCTCTCAACACACACACACACACAAGGGAGAACAGAGCTCCACAGGGCAGCCATATTCCGGCACCCCTGGAGCAGTTAGGTGTTAAGTGCCTTGTTCAAGGGCACAACGGCAGTGGTAGGAGCCTTAGATATGATGCCAGTAACCTTTCAGTTACCAGCTCACATCCGGCTCCCTTTCAGTTACCAGCTCACATGGGGATCGAACCAGCAACCTCCCGATTGCTGGCTGGCCTCTCTAACCTCTAGGCCACTTGCCGCCCCTAGGCCACTTGCCGAAGAAGAACCCTGTGCCTGCCGGGGAGGTGGAAGGGTGGATATGCCCCGTGGCAAGTGCCTCCTCGATGTACTCCTTCATGGCCAGGGTCTCAGGTCGGGACAAGGAGAACAGGCGACCTCTAGGGGGCATGGAACCTGGCAGGAGGTCGATAGCGCAGTCGTTGCAGACATTTCTGCTTGGATGTCAGCCCACCACCTCAAGCTCAACCTTGACAAGACTGAGCTGCTCTTCCTCCCAGGGAAAGCCTGCCCTCTCCAAGACTTCTCCAGAACTCTACTGTGACCTCCTCCCATACAGCCAAGAACCATGGGGTGATCCTCGACAGCCACTCTCCTGTAGTTTCTTCCTCTACAACATCAGAAGAATACGTCCATTCCTCACCAGAGAAGGAGCACAACTTTTGGTCCAAACACTTGTAATCTCTCGCCTTGACTACTGCAAGGCACTCTTGGCCGGACTCCATCAGGTCTCTGCAGCTCATCCAGAATGCTAGATGATTCACTTACTTAAACAAATGTATTTGTTGTAAGTTGCTTTGGATAAAGGCGTCCATAAATGTAGATAATACGGACAACATACTGGCAGACAGGATACACTTACGATCGGACAGGGAGAATCTCTGACAAAGACACAGGGGAACAAAAGGGTTATATATACACAACACAGGGCAGGAAAACACAGGTGATCAGAATGAGTAGTGATGAGGCAGAGCTGGCACCGGACCGCCAGAGGAGGGCACCAGAGTCACCAGAACAGCAACCTCAGGCATGACACCTGCAAAAGAGGCCTCAGTGTGTTTCCCCAGTATAAATAAAGGTTAAATAAAATAAAATAAATATGTTCCTTATATAATTGACTGAGAAAGTATTTGAAAGTATTTGATTTCAGCGAATCACACGGCTGCGAGGCGTAGCTCTGAAACACAAACATTGTGGTAGCTGATTGATGTGAGGTAAAGCCAATGGCTATGCGTCACCTGTTTTCGACAGTCATTCTATTGGCTTAATGGAGGCCAAGTTTGACACGTTGGTCCACCAAACTTTTTGGGTAGAAGTGTCTGGGAACGAGACTACATACTGCACGGAGAGTAACAAGATGGAGAGCCCTACATGTGATAGAGTGTGTTATCAAGTTTGAGCTAGACATGGTTTATGAGTGAAGTGTCTCTCAGGCTTGTCTCCGTGGGGACTGATACCTTGGTTTCCCCTCCCTCTTTTCCTCCACCAGCCTCCCCTGATCAAGACTATATGCAATTAACGACTCCACAGATATTGAACAACTCTCAATAGTTACCTGGAGAACGGGCTCATTGTAATACATGGAATGGAATAAGGAATGGTATCAAAACATGTTTGATACCGTTCCTCATTCCCTTACAATGAGCCTGTCCTCTGATTTCTACCTCCACCTAATGATGGCAGTGCGACACTGAAGCTTCGATACGTGCTTCAAACACTGAACAACAATTCCATCGAACCACTGCTTCAAAGCTTGCTTTGGTGCGAAAAAAATCACGTGACATATGACGTCCGAAGCAGCAACTGCTTCGTTGCCTGAATGAATCACCTGACTGTTTCGCGGTCCAATCAGGTGATCCACTGGCACTGCCTCGTCTCGATTCTGACAGGTGATAGGTTGCGACAGTTTAGAATTTGAGTGCCTCAACACTTTATAACCGCTCTAAACAATGCACAATTTGTGGGTTGTCGTAGTAGGTGCGTTGTTGCTGTTGAGTTGTTGGTATTGCGTCTTTATTCTCTGAATGTTCTTCTTGTAATCTTTGAGTGTTCCCCATCCCACATAATCACCCCCTGCCATAGTTACACAAACACACCCAACCTATGCCATATTTTCCCCAGCACTCTCTCCTCAATAACACAATACACACATTCATCAATCTTTATTTGTAAATAGAACATGATATTCAGTCTTAGTGTGTGTGTGCATCAAAGAATTTCATCAAAGCAAAGATACTGTAGCGAACGGCGGGGTAGAGCAGCTTGTCTTAAGCGGGTATCGAACTCGCAATCTTTCGCTTACAAACCGGCCGCGCTAGCCACAACACCAAGAGCGGTAACTCCCTTGGCGGAATTGCTAATGAGCCTTTCACAGGGTCGTTACAATACTTTAAATCCAAGGGTGATCAAAGCAAAGATGCTTCAGAACAAAAGATCTTTTCTACAAAAGTAAAGTAGTTTCTCCAACACTGCTCATTGAGGTGTGTGTGTGTGTGTGTGTGTGTTCGTGCGTGCGTGCGTGTAATAAAAAGCCTCCTGTCCACCAACTAGCCTGCCTAATTTGACTGCAGCCTTGCACTTTGCCAGGAGAGGTCACTGTAACTGAAGCTTCGAGTAATGAACCCATTTTCGAAACAATTGGCTCAAGTGGTTCAGTGCTTCACAAAAGCTTCATTTCCCATCACTACCCCCACCAGCCTCCACTGCTCACCACCAGGTAACTATTGAGAGTTGTTCATTATCTGTGGAGTCGTTAATTGCATATCGTCCTGATCGCCCAACAGTTGACAGCTGTGTTTAGTGGATTTATCACTAATGAGTTAGTAACAAAAAATCTCCCAGCCTGGTAGTCACTTCTGTATGTGCTTTAGCCAACTCCAAATCAAATCAAATCAAAGTTTCTTTATCATACACATAGAATACAGTACAATCGAAGAGAATGCAATGAAATGCTTAGGGCAAGCTAGCTCCTCAACAACGCAGCAAACAACAAACAACAACAATCAACAATGCAATACAATATAATAATTATAAAATCAACAACATAAGGTGGCAATGTGTACAGCAGCAGAACACAACAGCAATATTGGGCAACTCCTGCAACTGATCTGGCACTAGGCTAACTCACTCCAGCATCTCTCTGTATTGTTCTATTCCCTCCCACCCTCCCATCAGTATCCATGTATTTACAGACTTGAATTGCATCATATTTGACGTATCTCCAACTGTGGATGAGAGGAGTATGTTCTTGTTTTAAGATGTAGAGACACAAGCACAGCCCAAGCATAGCCCTCCGACCACCGTGAGGAGCAGAGGCGTTAGATAGACAATCCTTTTCAATTCCACTCAATCCCATTGTTGTTGTGGCTTGTTGAATTCATATCTTACTAAAATTGCCACATTGCATTCTGCTGTTGTCTTACTGTGTACCGCTGACTAGTGCACTATGAGACTGTATACGATGGGCAATGGTTTGGGACTGTCACACTGTGGGAGATCCAAACAGAATCAGACAGATATCCAGAGCGTGTCAAAATAAAGTATTTGAATTGGGACTGGGGAACGTCTCTCCAGAGAGAGTTTTTCCTTATCCTGTTTGTTCTAAGTAAGAGTCGATATCAAACGTACACAGTCGTACACAGTTAATTCCCTTAATCTGCCAGTCATCAGAAAATATCAATTTCATCTGTTTATTTAATGGATTGTTTTTTTTGTTCATGAATCATGTTTATTTGAGTGAAAATAGCTCACAGAGAATGCTCTCTCTCTCTCTCTCTCTCTCTCTCTCTCTCTCTCCCCTCTCTGTCTCTCTAAATCACTCCCTCTCTCTCGCTCTATCTAGTTTTTCACCAAGTGCATACTTTTATCAGAGTTGTCCGTCAACCTCTCCTAACCCTGTCTCATTCCCACTGATGGACTTTCATCTTTTCAAGATTTTAAGCACTTGAGTCGTTAATGATGTGTAATTGCCTTGGAGTGAGGGAGGTGAAAAATGTGGCATCTATGCCACTTCAGTTGATGCGCTTGACAGCAATTTAGTTGTACAAGCCTGACCCAGTGTCACTCTGCCAAAACCCTCTGGACCAAGTCATGACCCCTCATTCAAGGGATTCAGGATTAAATGACGTTATGCCCCTTTTTCTGCCAAAGAAAATGTGGCCAGGGCTGCACTCTAAATGCAAATTGGATTAGACTATTTTATGGAACTGCATTGACCATTACCAGGGGGGGAAAGAATACTCTTTTGCCGAAACTGTGATTTCTGTGGAGAAAATGTTCATGTACCTCTTCAATCAAGTATGGCATCAAGCTGTCCCAACTCGCCTCTTAAAGCTTAACACAGGACCAAATGAATCTCTTTGTTACCAGAAAATGACTGAACGTATTACTCCTCAACACAGTTATACATGCCTGCAGTCCGAGCTCTTTTCAGTGAGAGTGACTGCCTGAATACAATGAGATCTTAGTGACTCAGTGAAATCGTAGTTTCATTAACATTAATGGCTTTGCAAGGCCGGGTTGAGACTTGAAAGCTTGATCTGAATAATTTCTGTATTAGGGAATTATATGTTTAACTTACATCAATCCTCAGTGCCAGACGGCAAAGTACAGTGACTAATACAGCCCCCACCCGCCTTAGCTGACACCTGCATAGGAAACGGAATATATGAGTCTAATACTCTCTGATTAACAGTGCAGTTGCAGTCTAAGACTGTAATAGGTATGTCTTTTAAGCTGATAAAGTATGCCTCTCAGCTTGTGGAGAAAGGCTATTTGGAATATGAACTGTGAAATGAATGGCTTTGTCTGCCTATCCTATGGCGAATGATGAAAAGGTCCCTGGAATTATTTGATATCTGACTAGCTTTAGATCAGTATGATACACCAATTTATTTCCACTAGATGTCTTATTGGAGAAACATCAATGGTACTAAATTATGCCCTTCTCCTAGCCATAGCTGCAGCTGCATTTCAGCTGTCAAGGACCAAACCAGGAAAATGGTCCCTCTACAATTAGGTGTCAGTGTTGTTTTGAGGCCCTCATTGGTTTTTGGTGGAGATAATCAAGTTGGTTTTTAATTGCATGCCAGCAGACTACAAGGTGGTTTGACAGATCATTGATGTGCTCTGAGGTAGCACATCTTTTATGGACCTTCAACAGCAATATCTGAAACTAATTATGCCAGACACCGAGAGCTGCTGTCAAGGACATTTCTGTCGCTTTCCCTGACTACCTTTGGTGAATGTTAAATCTGGAATCTGACAAGAGAGAAAAGTTTGTGTTGAACGTAATTAGACCATTTTTGGGGGGACAGACACAGATCTACTGTAACACATATTAGGTGTCCATGTTCGTCAGTTTAAGAAACATGAAAACAAGATGTTGAACAATGCTCTACAACCAGAGTAATAAAGCAAAAGAAATACACCACTAATACTTGTCTTTCTCTCTCTTCTCTTTCAGGTAAGTGCTCCTAACAATCCCTGTAGAACAGAAAATGAAAACAGAAATCACAAGAACGTCAGAGTGAGTTATTGACTGTTGGTCATAACACCTTTACCCTTTCACACTGTCTGAACTCCCAGGTTCCTCTCTGTTAGTACCTGCGTAACTGCCGTCAACATGGGGCTGCGTTCAACAGGGCACAAGTTTGGGTGTAAACGTTCAAATATAAATATATTATCAGATTATTGATATACATAATATTATTATCAGACATGCCCTGACATGTAGAATGTCCATGACATTCCTATCTGCAGCATTCAGGTCGTCGCACCATCCTGAGTGCAGATGTAATCACTTAATTATCACCTTCAGTGCTGTCACCCCCCGTCCCCCCCCCGTCCCCCCCAACTAGATTTACTCTCCAATGGGTTTCTTCACTCCTTTTTTTTCTTGCTTACAGCATGAAGATGAGAAATATGAATGCATTTGTCAGGTGTTGTAACACTCATGTGTAAAGGGTTGTAAAGGGTTATTATGTGTGGTTCTGTATGCATGATGGCCGTATTATAGAGTTCTCAGGCTATGTTGCAAACTGTGGGCAACAATAGCTGTGTTCATGTTGAATCTAAAAGGGCCCCAGGGCAGAAACACAGCAGTAGGCTGTCCTCTGGGGGCTGTACTTATGTTGCCTATGGCAATATCACCAGGTTGGGAGCTTTGTCTTTGCTTGTACCTCATGTTTGTAGGTATGTGTGTGTGTGTGTGTGTGTGTGTGTGTGTGTGTGTGTGTGTGTGTGTGTGTGTGTGTGTGTGTGTGTGTGGGTGGGTGTGTGGGTGGGTGTGTGTGTGTGTGTGTGTGTGTGTGTGTGTGCGTGTACATGTGTGTGTGTGTGTGTGTGTGTGTGTGTGTGTGTGTGTGCCGCACATCTGTGAGTGTGTGTGTGTGTGTGTGTGTGTGTGTGTGTGTGTGTGTGTTTGTGTGTGCATATGTGTGTATGTGTGTGTGCGTGTGCATGTGTGTGTGCGTGTGTGTGTGCGCGTGTACATGTGTGTGTGTGTGTGTGTGTGTGTGTGTGCATGTGTGTGTGTGTGCCGCACATCTGTGTGTTTGTGTGTGGGAATGTGCGTATGTGTGTGTGCATGTGTGTGTGTGTGTGTGTGTGTGTGTGTGTGTGTGTGGGTGTGTGTGCCATGGCCCTAGAGTACACTCCCTGGCCCCCATAGCTGTGAACAGTGAGCTATCCTTGCTGTTGAGCTTGTCCTCTCACTGTGTGAAGCTGTGGAGGCTGTAGCAGAGCCGTGTCATGGCTGACTAACACAGATAAGCTGTTTGAGAGACGGACTGCTGCAAGCCTTATCTCCACCCTTGAGGATCGTGTTCATCTTGTGTTTTAAACGGTTGGGCTATTCTTTCTCTTTTCTTCTGAATGTGTTTAAAAAAAAAACATCCCTTCCCTCGATCTCATTTCCCATTAAGCAAATATATAATACAATGCCTCACATTTCAATTAATCTCTGCGGTGCCTAGAGGGTTAACTTTTAGTTAGTGGAATACCAGAGAAGCAAAAAAACTAGAAAAAACTGTCCAGGATTTTAACACAGCTAAAACTGCCCACAGATGTGGTGCCTACAGTAATGTAACTTTCCCCAGAAACTATAGAATGGGGAAGGCATCAGCAATTTCCACGGTTTAGAGAATTTTAAACAGAAGGAGCTGGTGAAAAGCAAGGGCAGAGAGCTCAGAGATACTGTACATCTTTCTGGATGAAGGAGCACTTTCCCACAGAGATCAATAAGAGGAGAAAACCCATTATGTATCCATTATGTATCCCATTATGAAAGAGCATCGATGCTTGAGCCAGGGAGTCTCCTTGGTGGCAGACCGACTCTATATCAATGGCCAACTGCATAGACAGCTGAGAATCACTCCCTGGCTACTTTAATTACAATGATTAAACAAACTCATTTTTAATGTCCAGCGTGGGAGAACATCAAAGAGTCTTGCAGTACAATGCGATATCAAAACACAAGAAAACCTAACATTTCCAAACAGTCAATCATGCTAAGTGGTCTGGGATCCCAAGGTAAAACCAAAAGGCATATTTGGAGGACATCTGAATATAAGAGTTTGGTGAGTAAAAGTGTGACAAGATTACATGATTAGATCACTAACTGGGTCGAATCTTGATTTTATTTAATGCCAGACAGAAAGCTGGCTTCATAATAACATTTTAACAAATGTTATTGATGTTTCTAGGATATAAATGTTTTAGATAAGAAGAGAATCACTTGGAGTGAAGGGGGCGTTCTCATATACATTAAAGACTCCATTACCTTCTTATATACATTAAAGACTCCATTACGTTCTTATATACATTAAAGACTCCATTACGTTCTCATATACATTAAAGACTCCATTACGTTCTCATATACATTAAAGACTCCATTACGTTCTCATATACATTAAAGACTCCATTACGTTCTCATATACATTAAAGACTCCATTACGTTCTTATATACATCAAAGACTCCATTAAAGACTCCATTACGTTCTTATATACATCAAAGACTCCATTAAAGACTCCATTACGTTCTTATATACATTAAAGACTCCATTACGTTCTCATATACATTAAAGACTCCATTAAAGACTCCATTACGTTCTTATATACAT
This sequence comes from Argentina silus, assembly GCF_951799395.1. Taxonomy (NCBI): domain Eukaryota; kingdom Metazoa; phylum Chordata; class Actinopteri; order Argentiniformes; family Argentinidae; genus Argentina; species Argentina silus. The sequence goes on along the minus strand of NC_139653.1, from coordinate 46,061,088 downwards.
TAAAGACTCCATTACGTTCTCATATACATTAAAGACTCCATTACGTTCTTATATACATTAAAGACACCATTACGTTCTTATATACATTAAAGACTCCATTAAAGACTCCATTACGTTCTCATAGACATTAAAGACTCCATTACGTTCTCATATACATTAAAGACTCCATTAAAGACTCCATTACGTTCTCATATACATTAAAGACTCCATTACGTTCTTATATACATTAAAGACTCCATTACGTTCTCATATACATTAAAGACTCCATTACGTTCTTATATACATTAAAGACTCCATTACATTCTTATATACATTAAAGACTCCATTAAAGACTCCATTACGTTCTTATATACATTAAAGACTCCATTACGTTCTCATATACATTAAAGACTCCATTACGTTCTCATATACATTAAAGACTCCATTACGTTCTTATATACATTAAAGACTCCATTACGTTCTCATATACATTAAAGACTCCATTACGTTCTTCATTAAAGACTCCATTACGTTCTTATATACATTAAAGACTCCATTACGTTCTCATATACATTAAAGACTCCATTACGTTCTTATATACATTAAAGACTCCATTACGTGCAAAGAAGTAAATATATGAAGTCATCCATCTATGGAATGCCCAGGTGTAAATGTGTCTCTGTCATCACCAATTAATTGAAACATTTTGGTGGTGTATAATCCGCCCGCAGGTGATGTACAACTCTATGTAAAGTTAGAAGAAATTCTTAAAGGTCCAGTATGCATATTTGCGTGTTGCTGCCCCCCACTGGGCACACTGAACACTTGAAAATGTGCATATGCTACGTTTTCCAATAGTGCCAAACTTGTGCACATTGCCAAACATGTGCATATAGAGAAGTAAATGCCAGTGTCCTACCCAACACCAGATTTTAGGAAACGCTGTGTTTGGACTAATATAACACTCTTCACTGAACTGTTCTTCGTCATGTGATCAATTCATTCATTGATACCTACCAATTTATCTTGGCCATTTAGCACTATTTTAAGACCTACATACTGGACCTTTAAATCTTTTAAACCCAATATTTAATGGCAGGTTTTTGGTGATTTCAGCTGGATGGATAAACCTGGCAAAAAAAGACTTGAAGCAGTCATGTCAAAACTAGATGTCTGGATCTATCACTGAAAACAGCCACATTCCACATTGAATTCCACATTGTATTCAACCTGTTGACGACCTTGCAGGAATTTGGGCAATTTAGAAATCAGTGTTGGTACTGTAGGAAGTGTTGGTACTGTAGGAAGTGATACGGTCAATAACTTCAAGATGAGGTAAGTAGTGACACCGTTAATTACAACATTTTGGTCTCAAAACTTTCGAGATTACAATTCTAATAAAGCACTAAGATGGTTTGACTCATATAACAAGAACAGGGAACAAACATGTGTTGTCACTAATAACATCAGGTCCACAGCTCAGAAAAGCAGAATGGGTGTCCCTCAAGGGTCTAGGTCCGCTTCTGTTTAATTACATATATAAATGATCTTCCTGAGGTATGTCCAGGGGCTAGTATTCAGATGTATGCTGATGACACAGGTTTATGCAGCAGGAAAAACATGTCTTCCAGTTACTGATGAGTTGACACAAAATATGGTTTAAATTGCTGAATGTTTTGATATCTCTTGCTTGAGATTGAATATCAAGAAGACTTCTATGATTTGCTTTTTTCCACCAGCAAACAGAGAATTACAGTCACTCAACATTACTATCAAAGAAGAGCAAATCAAGCAGGTTTCTGAGGTTAAATATCTTGGAATAATTTTAGACCCTCAGCTTAGATTTGATAAACATGCAAGGAAAATCAGCAGAACAGTGAAAGCATGTCTCAAAGAATAAACGAAAAAAGGAAGAAAGAAAATATATATTTATATCCTTTATAAGAAATGATAAAAGACTATATATATATATATATATATACACACACACACACACACACACACACACACACACACACACATACATACACCCATACATAGATACACATACATACAGTGGCTTTGGAAAGTATTCAGACTCCTTCACTTTGTCCACATTTTGTTGCGTTATAGACTCAAGACTTTTTTGACATCAGACCCTTTTCTTTTTTCATCAGACCCTTTTTTGACATCAGACACTTTTTTGACATCAGACACTTTTTTTTCCCCCCACTCTTACAATTTGCTCAAATGCAAAAAATTTCTTCGACAAGTCACTCAGCAAGTTGAATTGAGTCCATCTGGGTGCAAGGATAATAGTTCATGTGATTTCGGAATTAATTCGGAATTAATACATTTTGTTTTTATAGCCTCTGGTTTGCATAAGAATCAATTACACACTGTGTGGATTAGGCTGTCACTACCAACTCAGCAAATGTCATAATTTTCTCTTGATCCTGACAAACTCCCCAGTCCCTGCCGGCGACAAACATACCCATAACATGATGCAGCTACCACTATTCTTCACACAAAGGATTCTTTGTTGAATCACTTGAATTCATTGTTTCAAACACAATTATGGATGTGAAATATATTATTTTCCATTAAGGGATTATTTATTGGCCACTTGGTTACAGACCAATTTTGTAGAGTGACTGAGATAATGTTGTCCCATCGACTGTGCTTTTTCCTCTCCGTAATTCAACTTTGTAGATTTTTGTAAGTCTCCCAGGCCTCAGTTTGTAATGACAACCTGATCCACATTGTGTGTAATTGATTCCTAAGCAGAGATCAGAGACCCTATAAAAACAAAGATATTAATTCCAAAATCACATGAACTATTATTAAGATGGACTCAGTTCAACTTATTGAGTGATTTGCTGATGACATTTTTACATTTGAGCTAATTTTATGTCATAGCAAAGGGTCTGAATATGTGTACATGAGGTATTTCTGTATTTCAATTTTAATACATCTGTGGAAATTTTAAAATTTATTTTTAACTTTGTCATTATGGGGTATTGTGTGTGGATTGATGTCAATTTTTTTTACATCTGACATTTTTACATTTTTGAAAATTGTACCCATTTAAAATTGAGTCTATAACACAACAATATAATAATATATAATATAATTTTTTTGTTGTTGTTGTTGTTAGTTTTGTTGTTGTTTATGAGCGTATATGTGTATATATTTACAGCACTCTGTGTGTTTGTGTGTGTGTGTGTGTGTGTGTGTGTGTGTGTGTGTGTGTGTGTGTGTGTGTGTGTGTGTGTGTGTGTGTGTTTCTGTCTTTCTTTCTTTGTTTATTCTAAGCTAACATGTAGTGGTGCAATGCTGGCTTGCTATAAATTAAACATGTCAATGTTATTGCATTTGACCCTCCTCAAATAAACAAATACATTAAAATATAGAGACTACAGAACTATCAGTACTAATAGAACATGAAAACCTGCACCATGCATGGGTAATCGGTGGTCATGCTGTGGTTTGAATTATTTATTCAGTATTTTAATGCCCTGCAGTATAGTCAGTCCGATTTTCTTGGATTTATACCACAAAGAAATCCCACAGTACAGAACTGCTAATGATTTGTTGGCTGTAGGCCTAGTTTTGCTAGATCTCTTCACCCCCACTACAAGTTTCTCTCCTGTTAAAAAACATAATAATAATAATAATAATAATAATAATAATAATAATAATGTTTCCTTCTTCTAGCATTGTGACTGCCCTGGTCCGAGCATTGATTACTTTATCTCATGATGACTGATGGATAGATGATTCACTTACTTAAACAAACATATTTGTTGTAAGTCGCTTTGGATAAAGGCGTATGGTCTAAATGCCATAAATGTAACGTAAATGTAAATGTAAATGTAACGTAAATGTAAATCTATACAGTAGCTACTCCTTCACAGATTGAAGTGGTCAGGTTAGAGTAAATTATTCATGCATATTGTTCTGCTGTCTGAGCATCTAAATCCCTAATGTACATCACCTGTTTTAGAACCTTCATTAGAAATAAAGATTTAGTTGCTGATATGCCACCGGGAATAAAGTGTTCATATTTTGTAGCAGGACTTCAGCGGCTGTACCCTTTAGTAAATGTAAGAGATTAGACTAGAGATAGCCAACTGTTAGCACATTGTGCAATGATGTACAGTAGTACAGCACTGTATAGAGACAGAGGGAGACAGAGAGAGAGAGAGAGAGAGAGAGAGAGAGAGAGAGAAACAAAGAATGAGACCACAAAAAGAGAGAGAGAGAAACAAAGAATGAGACCACAAAGAGAGAGAGAGAGAGAGAGAGAGAGAGAGATAGAGAGAGAGAGAGAGAGAGAGAGAGAGAGAGAGAGAGAGAGAGAGACCACAAAAAGAGAGAGAGAGAGTGCCAGAGTAAATCAAAAGGTTCATATTAGAATAAGCCAACTCCATGGGCTCTCCATTAGTAAAGTTGCTACAGGCCTACATAGAGGTTGGGAACCGTGATTGAAGCAAGTCATTTTGTACCCACCGGAAATAATTATTGTCAATGAAAGACTCAGACTGACCCTTCTCAGCAGCGACAGCGACGGCACACAATTGATCAAGCTCAGCTGCGAGTGCCTTGCTCTCCTTCCTTACATCGGCAAGCATTGAAAATGACTCCTTCAGTGACTGAGATATCCACCCCATACCGGGAGAATGATGAATCCATTCCACATGAATCCACAGATATATACACTGTAACCTCGGTGACGGAGTGAAACCAAAACTTTGCCTTCTGTGGAGTTGAGTCATGCAGGCTGTTCACACACTCTGACAGTCGCAATGTAATCATACATGCACATGTTACTTTATCTACTGTAACTAAATGTACACTCACACCAGAATTAGTCCCTAGCAACAAAGCAGCCGAAGATCAGCCATTTTCAATGTATATGTCTGCGACATCCGGTGATGTGAGCAATCTGACAGTTGGCCAACGCGAAGAAGAACCAGCTCTATAGTATGCACGTTTTTACAGAGACGTCAATGACGTAGACTGAAGGAACACCTCCAAGTGGAGGTGCAAGGATGTCTCGAAATAAAATCCTAAATGTAATTTGTGGTCCTCTGTGGCTCAGTTGGTAGAGCATGGCACTAACAATACTTAGGTTGTGGGTTTGATTCCCGCTGGGACCATATATACTGAGATGTATGCACTCACTGCAATGTAAGTTGCTTTGGACAAAAATGTCAGCTAAATGGCACATATATATAAATGTTGTGCAGTATGTGCAGCACATTTGAATGTGCAGTGAAGTCTTAATCTATGAGGTAACAACAATATGTTGTTTCACCCAGAGAGAATGTGCCGCACGAAGCAGGGTGAGATGTCACATTTTCAAGGCGTTTCTATGGTAATCATGGTAACCCATTTTATTCATATCATTTTTCGAAAAATCACAGACAGTTTCAGATGGAAGCCTGCACACCATGTGGGTCAGAGGAGACTGGTGGAGGTAGACAATGGAGGTCCCTTTCATTGGAATGCATGGAACGGAAAGGGGAATGGTATCAAACACAAAGGGGAATGGTATCAAACACGTGTTTGATACCATTCCACATTCTGTTCCATGCATTCCAATGAAAGGGACTCCCTGGAGGCTGGTGGAGGTAGAAATCGGAAGACGGGCTTGTTGTAATGCTTGGAAGAATCCGTTCCATGCCTTACAATGTGCCTGTCCTCTGATTTTTGCCTCCACTGATGTGGGTCCCCAGGACTAGAGTTGAGAGAGGATTTTATTCTATTCTATTTGATCACAGTCTTTCTACTATTCTGTCATATGGGACCTGCGTTGTCATAAGGGACCTGTGTTGTCATATGGGACCTGTGTTGTCATAAGGGACCTGTGTTGTCATAAGGGACCTGTGTTGTCATATGGGACCTGTGTTGTCATATGGGACCTGTGTTGTCATAAGGGACCTGTGTTGTCATATGGGACCTGTGTTGTCATAAGGGACCTGTGTTGTCATAAGGGACCTGTGTTGTCATATGGGACCTGTGTTGTCATATGGGACCTGTGTTGTCATAAGGGACCTGTGTTGTCATATGGGACCTGTGTTGTCATAAGGGACCTGTGTTGTCATAAGGGACCTGTGTTGTCATATGGGACCTGTGTTGTCATAAGGGACCTGTGTTGTCATATGGGACCTGTGTTGTCATATGGGACCTGTGTTGTCATAAGGGACCTGTGTTGTCATATGGGACCTGTGTTGTCATAAGGGACCTGTGTTGTCATAAGGGACCTGTGTTGACGGAGAGACTCATTCTACAGACTCCGCCTCACTGGCATTTTAAATGTTTTTTAACACCTGTCTTTAAACACCCACCCAGGGACGACAGTTGAACATCAGCCAATTGGCACTTTTACAGTAACGTTTGTTAATGTGCATTTTCCCTGTTAAACTATCCTTAATGTAAAAGTTGAGGCCAAAGGTTTCCCTCTGAAACATTTACAGCTCATAACTGACAGCTCATAACTGACAGCTCATAGCTAACTTATACTGGGGTGTCAGTATAAGTCTCAGACGCATAGATGATATCATGGACACTTTAGCCACTTGATGCTTGTTACTTATTCATATGAATGTAATGGCTGTTGTACTTAGGCAGAAACTCAACTGCACGACTCTGAGACACAAACTTAAATCCAAAATAATAGTCTTTACTTTAAAAAAAGGTTCGGTACATGGGTAGGCAATCATTGGGTAAAACGGGTAATCCAGTAGGGGTTGGCAAAGCAGAGTTCGGTAACAGGCAATCAATCAGAAAGCAGGCATATACTCCGTCAGGGATATGGCAACAGGGAACATCAGAAAATGCTGGTAAGCTTGACACAAGGGACAAAGACGAACTGGCACAGAGACAGGGGAACACACAGACTAAATACACAGGGAAGGATGATGAGGAACAGGTGAAGCTAATCAGGGCGGGGTCAACAATCACACAGGCGGGAAACACACAAGGGCAGGTGGTGAAGTGTCTGAAACGAGAGACAAGGTGAGGAACACAAAAATAAACAGGAAACAATAAATGAATAACATGAAAAAAGGACAAACATAAACTAAGAAACAGGACGAGACATTACAATGAAACCATGACACATTCATGTGTCTTCGTGTTTAAGACTTGTACCAACGGCTAACTTATTTGTATTCCTTTTTACAATCCAAAATCATAGAGCTGTGTATTGTATTGAGTACCTGGCGTCTGCTGATATGATATCCTTCATGCTCATACATCTATCAGTTTATCATTCACGAATCTGGCACAGCCATATCTTATCTAATCTCTACACAGCACACATCCCTGCATCAGCCTAAGCACCAGGGGAGGCCGGTGGTGGAGGCAGAAATCAGAGGACGGGCTCATTGTAATGCATGGAACGGACCATGCATTATAATGAGCTGGTCCTACTATTTCTACCTCCACCAGCCTCCCCCGCTAAGCACCCATCCTGTGTGTATTCTGTACTGCAGCAGGCCATTAGAGCCGTCCCATCAATTAGGCATTAGTCTGAATGGGGACTGGGGCTCAGTCTAGAGCTCTCTGAGGACTTGTTTATCAGATGGCTCTGAAGGGGATTGCCAGAACTCCCTAGCCTGTCATTGGCATGGATGGAGAGAGTGCTATTGCAAAGCCAAAACCACCCGGCGTAGAGGAGAGGACAGGAGAGATGAGGAGAGATGAGAAGAGAGAGGAGAGGAGAGGAGAGGACAGGAGAGATGAGGAGAGATGAGAAGAGAGAGGAGAGGAGAGGAGAGGAAAGGGGAGAGGAGAGGAGAGGAGAGGAGAGGAGAGGAGAGGAGAGGAGAGGAGAGGAGAGGAGAGAGGAGGGGAGAGGAGAGGAGAAAAGAGGAGAGGTACGAAGAGGAGAGGATGTAATAACTGTAGACCAAAGCAGAGGACTCAATCGCCCGACTCGGGATAAAAGTTGAATGCAAAAGAATAATCCTTTAATTCCAGAAAAAGGATTTGGTACACAGGTAGACAATTCGTAGAGAGGCAGATATCCAAAAAGGGGTAGGCAAGGCAGGGTATGGTACACGGGTAGTCAGTCAAACAGGAGACGGATTATCCAACAGGGAAAAGGCAAAAGGCAAACTCAGAATAACTAACAAAGATAAAAAACCAGGAAGACAAGAAATCACTAAGAAAATCACTGGGACGTTTTGACACTAAGGCTCAAAGACGAACTGGCAACGAGACAGGGGAGACACACAGACAAAATACACAGGAAATTATGATGAGGGACAGGTGAATCCAATCAGGGTGGGGTAGACGATCACACAGGCGGGAAACACACAAGGGCAGGTGGTGAAGTGTCTGGAACGAGAGATAAGGTAAGAGACACAAAAATAAACAGGGAACAATAAATGAATAACACGAAACACAGACAAACAAACTAACGAACAAGACAAGACGTAACAGAGGAATAAAAGAGGAGGAGAGGAGAGGAGAGTAGAGGAGAGGAGAGGAGAGGAGAGGAGAGGAGAGGAGAGGAGAGGAGAGGACAGGAGAGGAGAGGAGAGGAGAGGACAGGAGATTAGAGGAGAGGAGAGGAGAGGAGAGGAGAGGAGAGGAGAGGAGAGGACAGGAGAGGAGAGGAGAGGAGAGGACAGGAGATTAGAGGAGAGGAGAGGACAGGAGAGGAGAGGAGAGGAGAGGACAGGAGATTAGAGGAGAGGAGAGGAGAGGAGAGGAGAGGAGAGGAGAGGAGAGGAGAGGAGAGGACAGGAGATTAGAGGAGAGGAGAGGAGAGGAGAGGAGAGGACAGGAGATTAGAGGAGAGGAGAGGAGAGGAGAGGAGAGGAGAGGAGAGGAGAGGAGAGGAGAGGAGAGGACAGGAGATTAGAGGAGAGGAGAGGAGAGGAGAGGAGAGGACAGGAGATTAGAGGAGAGGAGAGGAGAGGAGAGGAGAGGACAGGAGAGGCTGCAGGCCTGCCAAGCTCCGGTGCCGGCCTGGCCTTATCACATCGCCTCAATAGACACCACATCAGTTTATACAGCGTCTGAAAAGTACATCCATTGTTGTCCTCAGTGTAAGGAAATGGCCCCGACAGGGCTTCTGTCATAAAATATTCAATAATATTAGTACGACAGACCCAGTGAGGTGAACATACTTCACTGGCAAAATGACTTCAATAGGAGAGTCATCCTGGAGACGGCAGGTTGGGAATGGCAGCAACATTATTACCGAGTGAGTGATGCGTCCTCCATTTTTTGTGGGGGTTTTACTTTGAGGAAAAATCTATTTGATTTTGATTGCAATTGACAGCAGGATCAGATCAAGAAGCCTGGGAAATGGAAAGAAACAAACATGATTTTTTTTTTTTCATTTTAACTGTTGAAGAGAATAGTCATATAAATGAGTGGGAGAGAAAAAAAAATCCTTTATCTTTGCTCAATATTGCTTTTCATGTCTTGGCTCTTAAGGTAAAGGGGATTACTGATGTACTGAGAGAGGTGTGTTTAAGCCTGCTACAAGCATATAAAGTTGAGTGGGGTGTGACGATCAGTATGATGTTTGGGGAGAAATTAGCACAGTGTTTAATCACATTATCAGTTTCGAGTGTGAAGGTACATTTTATCTCTTGCCCAAAGACAGTAGGGTTTAGTCCATGAGGCAGATTTTCAGAATGAAGTTACGCGTGTTAGGTCTGCCATGTACATCTTTGCATGCTGATCTTCACATGAAGAAAGTGGGTCAAATGTCTTGTCAGTCATGGGCATTCAAGGAGAATCTCACCTTTTTGTTTTCCCTTCACGAAGATGCAAAAGGCATGAAACGCTTACTGACGTTGCTTGTTATCTTCAAATCCAAAGTTTGAAATAAAAACTCATTGAAAGGTCTACTGTGTCAGGAAAAGGTTACTCCCTAACCCTGCTGGTGTCACCATCAGCCTTTTTGTTTTAGCCCAGCATTACCACCTGGTTCCACCAATCTGGGCTTTGACAGTCAGTTGGGCTGTTCAATCAGTTGTGTGTGAGTGCCGGGCACGAATAAAAAAGGTCAAACCCTCTGGGAGTCTTAGCCCTGGACCAGAATTGAGAAACGTAACAGGAATAGATGTCTTCAGCAGCAGGCTATGTCTTTGAACACATTGAGACCAGGCATTCCTATTTGGGAAAGCCTGGTGAAATCCTTTGCAGAAAGTAGCTACAAAGGTAGTGAAAACCTGTTTGAAATGAGTGACACGTGACACATTAAACCAATCAAATACCTTGCTTGGGCAACGCTCAAGCCTGTCTCACAGCAAACATTAGCCTGTCTGACAGCAAACAGGTTAGCCTGTCTCACAACCTTCAAACAGGTTAGCCTGTCTCACAACCTTCAAACAGGTAAGCCTGTCTCACAACAACCTGTCTCACAGCAAACAGGTTTGCCTGTCTCACAGCAGGCATTAGCCTGTCTCACAACCTTTAAACAGGTTAGCCTGTCTCACAACAACCTGTCTCACAGCTAACAGGTTAGCCTGTCTCACAACAACCTGTCCCACAGCAAACAGGTTAGCCTGTCTCACAGCAAACGGGTTAGCCTGTCTCACAGCAAACGGGTTAGCCTGTCTCACAGCAAACGGGTTAGCCTGTCTCACAGCAAACGGGTTAGCCTGTCTCACAGCAAACGGGTTAGCCTGTCTCACAGCAAACGATAGCATTACATTATTTAAAGGTCTGATATCCACCCACCCAGCAATAGATACTCTGATAGTTAAGGGAGTTCATCTATGAGAATTATTAAAACTCCACCACAGGAAAATGCACGGATGATAGAGTTTATGATACCAATATGTGGTTTTTGCTCAAGGGTACATGGCATATTGCAGACTGAGAAAACTCATCATTTCCTTTGCTGTTTTAGGGTTTGACAGTTCCTCGAAAAGCTGGATATGATGCCCCCCTCGTCGTATCCACTGTGACGGATAAGAGGCTGGAGTGAGAGTTGGTACTCATATATACAAGACTCTTGTTAAAAGGATGGCTAAGGCACAGGTGATGTTCTGGTGCCTGATGTAGCGTCCCAATACACCATGTTTTAGTCTACATGGATGTAAAAGCCTAGGATGGGTGTAAGCATGGGCTTCCACCATATCTCTTATACCAGTCCATTCCTTTCCTTTTTTCCTTTTTTTCCTTTTCAAGTAAGGTGAGTGCAACAAGTCCACATTTTAGGAAAAGTTGGATTATTGGGATGCAATAATGGTCACCAGAGCAGTGTGTGTGTGTGTGTGTGTGTGTGTGTGTGTGTGTGTGTGTGTGTGTGTGTGTGTGTGTGTGTGTGTGTGTGTGTGTGTGTGTGTGTGAGAGAGAGAGAGAGAGAGAGAGAGTGACCTGGATCACTATAAGTGTGTCTCTCTCCTGTCTTATGATTGGATTAAAAGGATGGCTGGAGGAAATGGTGTTTTTTTCTGACAGTCAAGATGAGAAACCATGGTTCATTATCAGTCTGTCTGTCTGTCTTTTCTATCTAATACAGTAGACCCTCATATGGGTGGATGAGCTGCTATCGCACTACTATGCCGTGCCTCTACAGAGATAAACTGCATTATGTGAAGCTGTTAAGCTGTTAACAGGCGATAATTAAAGACACCTTCATAACATAATTAAACTGAATGCTGCTGAGATTCCAGTTGAGCTGAAAATGTAATGTGTAGATGTGATTCACAGCAAGTCACAATCTCACACGTTGAAGGAGGAAAGAAAGTTTACTAGTTAAGCTGCTTGTTGACAATTGTGGTCTAAAGCAATCTACTGGCCTAATACAGCATTAAGGTAGTGTCACTTTAGGTAAAGGAGCTTAGGCTATTTTTACTCTACTCTAGTGGTGTGTGTGTGTGTGTGTGTGTGTGTGTGTGTGTGTGTGTGTGTGTGTGTGTGTGTGTGTGTGTGTGTGTGAGAGTGTGTGTGTGTGTGTGTGTGTGTGTGTGTGTGTGTGTGTGTGTGTGTGTGTGAGAGTCTGTGTGTGTGTGTGTGTGTGTGTGTGTGTGTGTGTGTGTGTGTGTGTGTGTGTGTGTGAGAGAGAGAGAGTAACCTGTCTCACCATAAGTTGACCTCTCAGTGTGTCTGCATCTCTCTTCTGTCTTACGATTGGATTGAAAGGATGACTGGAGGAAAGGGCGTTTTTTTCTGACAGCCAAGCTGAGAAACCGTGGTTCATTATCAGTCAGTCTTTCTGTCAGTCTTTTCTTTTTATTGCAGTAGGCCTTCATGCGGGTGATTGTGCTTTGAACAGTTTGCACCAGGGGAGGCTGGTGGTGGTAGAAATTGTGGACGTGCTCGTTTGGAATGGGATGAGGAATGCTATCAAATACGTGTTTTCAGATAGGCTTGGCATTGAAGTATTCCCACTGAATATTTGTAAAATATATACATATATATATATATATATATATATATATATATATATATATAAATATATGTATATGGAATGGAATGAAGAATGGTATTCCTTATTCCATTCTATGCATTACAATGAGCCCGTCCTCCGATTTCTACCTCCACCAGCCTACCCTGATACATATGATAAATTAATATGAGTTATGCCTTTATTAATGTCAGTATCATTCAACAGTACTTTCAGATCAATCATCTTGACGGTTTATTTAATTTGATGTATGTGCAGGGTTCCAATTAATTATAGTACCGCTGTAGTTACAGTATTGTTTAAACATACAGTTATTCGACAAGATAAAGTAGTTATACTGTACTTGGTAATTGCATAGTAATGGCATTGAGTTTCTATTGCCATTACACACACTGAAAGGAAGAAATTAAATAAATTCCATTGGTGCTTGAAAACAGCACTGCTCAACACCATGGCCCTTTACTACAACTGAAATCCATTGGAGGACTCCCTAGAAGGTCAAACTACACAAGGAGGCATATTTAATATTCTACACTAAGCTCCCTAAAAATGCCAGCAGACTACAAAGCACCAGTCCTGCTGCTGTGAATGCAACCATCTCATAAGAGTCAATGACTGTAATTGTTTAATGTTTAACTCACCAACTGCCATGGAATTGCGGAACACTCACCAGCTAGAGTGCCAAGTGTTTTATGTGGTTATTTAGCAACAATACTTGGATTGACTACCAAATGAAGCATCATAATTTATGCATTTTTTGTGACTTTATTCACCCTCGGCACTAAATGAGTTAAGACAGCAGGAGCAGCAGGAGCTTCAATGCTGAACTAGCTAGGCAAACAAGAGTGTAAGGTCAAGCAGTTACATCATCATAGTGTGTTTTGTAAGTCAGTTGGAGTTAGTCCAGAACAGTCCGGAAACGGTTACTCCTGCTGGTTCTGCTTTGGTAATAGGCAGAACACAGGGTTTGATTCACAGGAGAGGTGTGATTAGTGCCTGGGGTTTACCTTATGTTTAAAGTGAAGAGGGAATGGGGGCTTTGTGTAATCCTGGCGCCCAGCTTCCTCAACGTAGGGTGTGTGTGTGCATGGGCCTGTGTTCATAGGCGTAGGTGTGTGTGCATGGGCTTTGTAACTCCCCAGTAACTCCCCTGGAGTGTGTGTGTGTGTGTGTGTGTGTGTGTGTGTGTGTGTGTATGTGTGCATGTGTGTGTGCATGCGTGTCTGTGTGTGTGTATGTGTGCATGTGTGCATGTGTGTGTGCATGGGCGTGTGCGTGGGTGTTGCAACTCCCCTGACTTTGGCTCCTGCTCCATGGGAGCTCTTTGATCTATATATGATGGTGAGGAGGACGGGGGGGGGGGGGGAGGACAGGGGGGTGGCAGCGAGGTGTATCCTCAAGACAAATGAGCACAATGGCACTGCCGCATTAAATCATTTTGTCTCTACTGTTTTATTCACAACAACTAAGTCCTAATTATGTCACTGTGTTGTTAACCTGATATATCTGATATGTCATGGTCCCCCCCCCCCCCCCCCCCGTCTTCCCCCCCCCCCCCCCCCCCGTCTCCCCCATCCACGCCCACACACCCCTACAATAGATAATAACCACTGTCCTAAGCAGTTGTAATAGCATTGGTTTTCATCACCCACTACTCTTATCTTGTACATTGACGGTCACAGAGGCTGGGGGGTTACAACCTTCACTCCAGATGGGGCTTGTTATTGGGGTGAAACTTAAGTGGATTTGTGACATTTAGATTAACATGGCTGCTATCCCTGCAGATAAGGGCTCTGTAAATACCAGTCTCTTCCTGATTTGATTAAAAGTAAACAGGGATTTTACTATGGTGTTGTAGATAGTGGTCAGGTCGGCTTCTGCCTTGTTGTAACAGTCAAACCGTCCTCATTTACATCAGGTGTAACTGCATGCTATTCAGTGAGCTGACTTCCTCTGGTACAGCAACACATTATTACTTGCTATTAAGCCTGGTTAGTAACAACTTTAGCAACAACAGTCTATTGTTATTTTCTTACATGATCATTGTTGTTGTTGCATTGTGATTGCATGGTGAAGTGGTTGAGTTTTTAGTTTTTTTTTCTCCCCACAGAGTGAATGTATGATCCCTCCAGAAACTAAAATGTTTCCATTTCCAAACCAGATGTAAAATCATCCATACACATGAAACCAGATGTAAAATCACCCATACACATGAAACCAGATGTAAAATCACCCATACACATGAAACCAGATGTAAAATCATCCATACACATGAAACCAGATGCAAAATCATCCATACACATGAAACCAAATGTAAAATCACCCATACACATGAAACCAGATGTAAAATCATCCATACACATCAAACCAAATGTAAAATCATCCATACACATCAAACAAAACGCTTGCGGCTGGTTCTCCACTCCAGGCAGCAAAGTCTGGGGAAATCTGAAAGGATTAAAAGTAAACCATATACTCATGAGAGAACTGTGGCAGATGTTTTGGTCAGACGTATATGAGGAGCTTTTTATTACTGAGCATTGTTGCTCATCTCCCTCTCGTTCCCTCTGATGCTACGGTACGTGACAGGAATTGCATAGTTTTCTTCTCGCTTAAACCCTTCCGTTTATTACCTATCATTTTCACCTCAATGTAATTTGTTTTATTCAAAACATCACCCAATAATCTGAGCAGCACCCTTTTCGATCTCAACTGGTTCTTCATTTTGCTTACAAAACACCCAGAAATGAGAAAGTTTCTCTTCCCCCCGTTTAAAGTGAGTGTGTGTCTCCCTCCAAAAACCCCATTAGCTCTCGAAGATAATGACTTGTGAACTCATGTGGAACTTCCATTTCATGAGTGCAATATAGCATGATGCTGCCATTACCATGTGCAATGTCAAAGAAATAAAATAAAATCATAATTATCTGTCTCACAAAAAAAAAATACACAAGGTCTCAGTTTTTTTTTTCACTAGGCGAAGGAAAGGGGATCATTTAGTGTGGGATACAGGCTGCTCTACCCTCAGACACCCATAAAAGCTCAGAGAGCAGGGGGTGCTGGAACAAAGGCCCTGGCAGGGCAGAGTAATCAACCTCGTTCCACTTGAGTGGGTATTCTCATGGTAGTCTGGAAGACTTTATTAACCTAACTTGTGTTGGATGATGATGAGGCTTGTTCTTCAGCACTCTGGAACCAGCTGATGGGAAAGAAAGAAAGAATTAAAGAAAGAAAGAAAGAATTAAAGTAGGCTTCCATACAGTACAGTAGGGGGATTATTCATAAATCTGCACTTCTTTTCATTAAATCGGCTTTGCATGAAAAATCAACAGAGATTTAAATTTGATTCAGGGTAATAACAAGATATAATAAATTAAACAGAATTAGAAAACACGACAGAATTTCCTTCAGGATTTAAACCATTGATTTCCATTGATTGAGGAATTATGCGATTAACAGTGGAGGTAACATTTTGTGAATGATCCCCACGTGACACTAACCAACATCACGACAGTCTGATGTTTAGCACGCCGTACCTACTGTACTTGCAGACTGCAAAGTAGGGGTCCAATACGGCACGCGGAGGGTTAACCCTCTATGGAACACTGTGTGTAGAACTCAGAAGGATATCTTCTGCTATGTATTCTTGCAAGGCAAAGAGATCAATCCTCAGGGGTGATTTTTTTCCACGGCCTCACAATAGCAGCCTCTCCTCTTTCCCCCTGGTGATGCTGCGTGTGCTCTGAAGGCAGGGGCTTCAGTCGAGAGGTGGGCTTTCTGTGATGACTGCTGTGCCAAGGGAGGCTGGTAGAGGCATAAATCGGAGGACGGGCTCATTGTAATGCATGGAACGTTCCGTGTATTACAATGAGCCCCAGCGTCCGATTTCTACCTCCACCTACAGTACAATACCTATTAAATGGATGCTTTTTGAATAATAATACACAATTAACAACTCAAAGCCATGTCAATGTGATGCCCATCATATTTATTTGAGCATGGCTGCCATTGTTAGACATCACATGTACCAAAGCTTCAAACAATTTGATCATCAGTTTGATCCGGTTTCTACTTCCGCCAGCCTCCCCTGTATGACACTGTACACTCTGGACAACTGCTCTCACAGCATGAAACACCCTTGTAATTGTACACCTCAGCTGCCACCATGACACCTCTCAGAGTCCATTCTTGTGTTTTCACAGGGTTCACTGGTTACAAATTGTATGATTCAGAACACATTTGGATCCATCCTGGTGGAAGGATTGGATCTGTGCCATGTGGTACTTCTCTCAACCCCTGCCAGTGAAGTGGAAGCTTTTGGTTTTGGTGTCAAGCAAGCTGGACTGGATGCCTCTATCCAGGGTCTTGGTTTTAGCTTATTTTCTTTTGCCAGGTCCAGGTCTCTCTTTGTCTCTCTCAAAGAGGTCTAGAGAAACCCAGAGAGAAAAATTAATCACACTTCTGGTTAGAGGTGTGTCTATTTCTATTTTTAGAATTAAATTAAAACAGGTTTGATCAAATTGTTTATCCATGAAGCTTTGGTACATGCATTGTTTAGCAATGGTAGCCAGGCCAAAACAAATATGATGGGCATCACGTTGACAAGGCTTTGAGGTTTTTTTTCATTGTATATGATTATTCAAAAAGGGTCCATTTAATTGGTACTGAACAATAGGTGTGTATCAGGGGAGGGTAATGGAGGCAGAAATCGGAGGAACGGCTCATTGTAATGCATGGAATGGAATGAGTAATGGTGGGTTCATTGTAATGCATGTATCATCCATTCCGTTCCATGCATTACAATGAGCCCTCCTCTGATTTCTACCTCCACCAGCCTCCCATATGTATTAGACCAATGTTCCGCAAGAAGAGTATCTGTGATGCTGTAGTGGTTGCCGACTGTGCTATTTCTGATTTATGAAACTGTTTTGTTTCCTGCTCTGATTGAGCTGGCTAGTGTCTCCTTTGTTGGAATGTTGTGAAGAGGTTTTTACGTCCTGATTCAACGCAGAAATGGCTCTCAAGTACCCTTCAAACCTCAGTTGGCCCTCCTCCCCATTACATTAAAAACGAAACTGAAATAGGCTGTTTCAAGGACACGCTCTCGAGTGGAATATCAACACTCAGTCGCCCTTTTCAGTTGAGAGGCGTTCAAGAATCTGATATAGTCACTCATTCCAGCTTATTTACACTGTTGACATCTTCCCTTTTGCTATTTCACTGTTCAGATTGTTTGTCGTAATATGCATATGCAAAATCTTCCAGGTTTGGTAAATAGATCTCTAACCTCTAACACGCATTATCATGGAGAGTGGATGCAGGCAGAGTCGCTACTCTAGTAGCCAACCAGGAGGGAGGAAAGTCAATCATTGTGAGGGTCACCTCCACTCTTCACAGACTCTGAGAGTCTAGGCACTGAAGCATGTGGAGGTTGTGTAATTCTCCATGATTTGAACCAACTTACTGGGGGGTGACCGAAGAATGTCATGCCAACTGACACAGTCTCACATGCCCCCGGGAGTGACACACAATAGTGTTTGATTTTCACCCTTGTAATGGAAATCAGAAAATATTTAATATGAGTTAAATTGAAGGATTTGATCAGAACCTAAATTGGGTATTGCCTTTCAAGTGCCTCTTCTGAATGTATATCAAGACTGTCAACAGCACAATCTGAATGGTTTTCAGAAAATTCATTATATACAGTGCCTTCGGAAAGTATTCAGACCCCTTCACTTTTTCCACATTTTGTTGTGTTATGGACCCAATTTATAATGGATTAAATTAAAAGAATTTGCCATCAATCCACACACAATGCCCCAGAATGACAAAACGAAAACACGTTTTTAGAAATTTCAGTAAATTTATTAAAATTGAAATACAGAAATACCTCATGTACATAAGTATTCAGACGTTTTGCTATGACACTCTTAAAATTCGGCAAAATGCAAAAATGTCATCAACAAATCACTCAATGAGTTGAATTGAGTCCATCTTAATGCAAGGATGATAGTTTGGAATTAATACCTTTTTGTAGGGTCTCTGATTTGCATAGGAATCAATTACACACTGTGTGTATAACACAACAAAATGTGGAAAAAGTGAAGGGGTCTGAATACTTTTCGAAGGCATTGTATTTTAGAGGTAGTTGCTTACTGAGAATTGACAAATGAACCATTCGGTCATATGGCACCACAGAAGAAAATACCTGGATTGAACCTGATGAGGTGAGTTGATTACTGCAGTTTGATATGAGATATGTCAGCTTTTTAATAGATTTTAATACATTGGATGACAGGTAATATAAACCAATATACGCTTTAAATCTTGATATGCATATGAAAATAGAGAAATAATTGGAGATACCACCTTTCAAAGGTATCATAATTTGATATTTAATAAGCGTTTATATTTTTCAAGAAAATATGCAACATTAAATTAAGATTGTGCGGATATCACAAATCTCATTTGCTCCGAATTTGCTCGGAAGTCACTGATTTCTTGAGCGTTATTCAATTGACGCTGTTTCCTTTTCAATTTTGAGTCCTTAGTTATTTATCTGACAAATGGTGATCAGCTTCCATCAACGCCAGACTATAATGCTTCCATTGCTCTGTTGGTTGATGATTGCCTCCAGCAATTTAATATGCATGTCACTCAGTCTCATACTGCATGCACACCACATTTGCAAATAACCATACAGTATCATTAGAAACTGTCATTACAAACAGTGTTGTCTTCCCCATCTCTAGCATGGTGGCTTCTGGTGGCACTTATTGTTACAGAAAGGCTTACTTGCCATGATTGTGATGTATAGTTGAGTCACTTGATCCACAAATTACCTCGTTGGAAGTCGCTTCGGATAGCAGCGTCTGTGTCGACCCTAGATCTAGGTAGATTAGATTGCATTTACTTGACACTACATAACGGACTCCACACCCTGTAACCCCAGAGGGTAGTGTTGCTCATATGTCCTCGCTCTCCACACGTTCTCAATCGAGTTTCATTTCTCCCTGTTATATTGTGTTTAGTCTCCTATACCGCCATCCATTTTAAAATAAAACCTGGACAAACAATACAATGCTGAGTCTGGCCGACCCAGAGAGGACCAACGTTACAGGTCTGAGATCCAGGATTGGAGGACACAGGTGAGCACATGAGGCTTGGCAGTCACAATGCTAGAACCAGGGACCATTGGCAGTCACAATGCTAGAACCAGGGACAATTGGCAGTCACAATGCTAGAACCAGGGACCATTGGCAGTCACAATGCTAGAACCAGGGACCATTGGCAGTCACAATGCTAGAACCAGGGACCATTGGCAGTCACAATGCTAGAGGAAGGAAGTAGAGGAACTGTACAGAGGGGTAGTGGGGGTGAAGAGGTTTTTAGGAGGGACAGTCTCAAATGCTGTGTGCATCCTGTCATAACCTTATATACATTTGCATGAATCTGAAGATATTTATAGGATATCATAAAACATGTTCCCATACAAATGTCACCATGTGGACATTTATTTTATAATGTATATGTTGTGACATACCCTTTGAATCACATTTAATCACATTAATCAGCTTGGCTGCTGTCTTCAACCAGGTCTCTCTTGAAAACTAGACTTTATCTCAATGAGACTAACCTGGATAAATAAAGGTTAAATAAAAAAAAAAAAAAAAAAAAAAAAAAAATATATATATATATACAGTGCCTATATAAAGTCATCATACCCCTGTGAAATCTTTACCTTTTGTCACATTACACCCTGGAAATTAAAATAAATCAAATCTAACTTTTTTTGAGCTGTATGTACACATTATAACTCTCATCATCAAAGTGAAAATAAAACAATTAAAAATTCTGGACAATTATTAAAAATTAATTAGTGAAATACCTGGTTTGGTTAAGTGATCAGCCCCTTAGAGCATACCATTATAAACTTGCTCAGGTGCAACCAATCAACTTCCAGATCAAACACCAGGCTAATTGCCCCCCACCTGACATCAATTGTAGTGGTTTTGAATAAAACCAGCTGTTTCTTGAGGATTCCACTACTAGAAGTGCATGGTTCTGCAAAGAATTCACCATGGTTGGAAAAGTACTTTCAAAAGGCCTCCGGGATAAAGTTGTAGGAAGGCACAAGTTAGGTGAGGCTACAAAAAGATTTTGAAGGCTTTAGCTATCCCTCTGAGTACCGTTCAGAGCATCATTAAGAAGTGGAAGGCGTATGGCACCACCAACACCTTGCCTAGATCAGGCCGTCTGTCCAAACTGGATGACCGAGCCAGGAGGACATTGATCAGAAAAGCTACCAAGAGGCCAAAGGCAACTTTGAAGGACTTACAAGTCTTTATGGCTGGGACTGGTCTGTCTGTGCATGTGACAACAATCTCACAAGCATTACACAAAGCTGGCCTGTATGGCAGGGTACCAAGGTATCTGAAAAAGTGCCACACTCAGTCTCATTTGTGCTATGCAAAAACACACCTGGAAGATTCTGTTGCCATGTGGAAAAAGGTTTCATGGTCAGACGAGACTAAGATTGAACTTTTTGGACTGAACTCCAAGCGCTCTGTTTGGCAAAAACCAAACACAGCACACCACCCAAAACACACCATACCTACTGAGAAGCATGGTGTTGGCAACATTATGTTGTGGGGATGTTTCTCTTCAGCGAGGACTGGGCAATTGGTCAGGATTGAAGGGAAAATGGATGCTGCCAAGTACACCCAAATTCTTGAGGACAACCTGCGTCCCTCTGCTAGACAGCTGAAGATGGGCAGGTCATTCACCTTCCAACACGACAACGATCCTAAACAACGCAGTGGCTTAAGGATAGAAAGGTGAATGTCCTTGAGTGGCCAAGTCAGAGCCCTGACTTAAATCCAATAGAAAATCTGTGGATGGACTTGAAGAGTGCAGAACATCGCCGCTCACCACGGAATTTGACTGAACTCGAACAATTCTGCAAGGAAGAATGGGCAAATATTCTCCAATCTAGGTGTGCAAAGCTAGTAGAGACATATCCAAACAGATTGATGGCTGTAATTGCAGCAAAAGGTGGCTCTACAAAATTTTAAATCAGGGGACTGATGACTTTTCCAACCCTGTTATTCTTGTTTTTAATTTTTTATAAATTTTCAGAACTGTCGCCTTTTTTTCATTAGTTTGATGTTGTATGGCTAAATTTGTTGGAAGCTGGAAAAAGTTTTTTTCTAATGGGTTTTGATTTCAGGCTGTACGACAAATATAGTAACTATTTCAAAGGGGTATGATGACTTTCTATAGGCACTGTATATAGTATATTTTATATATATATATATATATATATATATATATATATATATATATATATATATATATATATATATATATATATATATATCTATAAACATAGCTGGTCTTCACTCCAGCACATGGTGCCATTCTAGTTCTTATCATGTTTGAGGCTGACCGCTCGGTGATCTTAGGCAACCACTCTGAAGTTTATTTTGGGGGTGGGCGCCTGTTTTCTTGCACCACTAAGGCTTCAAAGCAAAGACTCAATACAACATTTATGACGTCAAAGACAAATAAGAGTGTGTTCCTGTGTGGCAAAATAAAAACTGGCACCACTCTTTCTCTCTTTTTGATATAAACCACCAGCTGTGAACAACATATTTACAGAGGCAGTAACTGTGTTTTCACTGTTATTACCAAGCGTAGTATGCAAATGTATGGAATAATTTACACAATAGGTTGCCCCTCAACTGTGACTTTATTCACGATAAAGCACAGCTTCTCATGCCCTATTGCTTGATACTTTATAGTACTGTTTTCTAAAGAAACCTCAAGCTGAGCGCATAACAGTTCTCAAAATTACCCTTACAGTTCTCAGTTATGGACACATGGATAAAAACCTACTGAAATACTGTAATTATAATATAAATATACCTTATGTTTTTATTATCACTGCTCAAAAGAGAGTGTTCCCACGTGTCTTCAGAAACTTTATGTAATCTCTAATTGCAATGTTCAGGACACTGCAGCAAGAAATGGCCCACCAATCCCCCTTGACAGTGCAGCAACGTTGTAAATGGTGTGGGAGGAACAGAGGTAGTTATTCTACAACTACAACAATATATGTCTGCTCATTAAAGTGTTCCTCATGCACAATTTCACCCTCCTCTTAAAATTACTGCATTCATGCAAAAGCACTGTGATTACCGAGAATGTTCCAGTTGGTGTTGGTGGCTATCAAAAGAGAACTGCTGGATAGGTAATGTGGACCTAGAGTAACCTACAGTACTACATTTATTCTGTTCCCATTACAGTACTGTATGTCAAAAAGAACTGCTGGATAGGTAATGTGGACCTAGAGTAACCTACAGTACTACATTTATTCTGTTCCCATTACAGTACTGTATGTCAAGCTTGTGTAAAGACGTTCCATCCATCAACCGTCGTTGTTGCCTTTGTTGTGAACCTCTTATGCAATACTTATGTGGCGTGCCCGCATAGACACATTGTCATCTTTGCCGTTCTCCATCACTGTTTATATTTCCACTTTCTTTTTATATTTAAGTGATTTAGCAGACGCTTTTATCCAAAGTCAACGATACGTCAGTCATCGTCAGTAAAAACCTTCGATAAGAACAAGTGCCTTTGGCAATCACAGTGCTAGAGAAAGGATGAAAACAAATTAATTTACGTTTATTTATTCGTTTTGTTGTTTGTTCAACAGTTTGCAGACGCCTAGAGCTAATGACTATATGAAACTGTTATATTGATATAGTTGGACTATTGCCATGTCAAAAAATCAGGTAATACAAATTCATAAATAGCCATTGGTTTGGTACCTTTTACATTTACCTGTATAGTAATCAAGATTTACTTTGTTTGTAATTTACACCACTCTCTTAATTCTAATCTTTGTGAAAAGCCTGTGTGTAGCAGATGGAGGTAGAAATCGGAGGACGGGCTCATTATAATGCATGGAAAGGAATTAGGATTAGTGTGTTTGGTACCATTCCTCATTCCATGCCATACATTACAATGAGCCTGTCCTCTGATTTCTAACTCCACCAGCCTCTCCTGGTGTGTAGGCATGGGGTATCAAGAGCACGAGTACAAGTTGAGTGCTTTTGGCCATGACAGCTGCAATGAGATTAGCAAATTACATCAAAGGAGAAACAGATTCTTTTTTTTTTTGCAGTTTGCAGGAGAAAACGACTTTCATGGCTGAACATCTTCCCCCCTGTGAAGCAATGGCTCCAGAAGCTTACATTGCTGTAGGGGTTGTTCAGGTGTTTTGACAATCTTCTAACAATCTTCTAACACTTCTTGAAGTTAAAGGAGCTATAAGGGGGTCAATGATGATAAAGGCTGAAACATAACTTAATCAGGTGTGTTTTCTGTTCTTGCTGGGACTATTACAGTAGTTACTATCTAAATAGTGGGAGCTTAACATGATTGTTATGTCATGAGAAATTACAATCTCTTCAAGGCAGAAACCATCACAATCTATCACAAAATGAATACGAAAGGCGTTGTTTTCTTGTCACAATTCTTTATTTTGTGTTGTAACTGTTAAAAGCACTAAGGCACCCAGGCCTAACAACGGCCCTCAGCTGTGACTTTAGTCATGAAACAGCACGGCCCCTCGTGCCTAATTGCTTAAATGAGGAATTACAATTGTGTATGTGCATGTTAGAACTGGTGTTGATCTAGTTGGGACTGACTAGCTGAGACTACGTAGAAAAAAAGCTTGTCATGATTTGGATGGATATTCAATCATATTGTAGGTGTAGGTTGTACATTTTAAATGTACTACTTACCCACACGTGTTTAATACCATTCCTCATTCCATTCCATGCATTACAAT
This sequence comes from Argentina silus, assembly GCF_951799395.1. Classification (NCBI taxonomy): domain Eukaryota; kingdom Metazoa; phylum Chordata; class Actinopteri; order Argentiniformes; family Argentinidae; genus Argentina; species Argentina silus. Next base: position 46,036,885 of record NC_139653.1, on the reverse strand, counting down.
GAGCCCGTCCTCCGATTTCTACCTCCATCAGTCTCCACTGCTGTGTGTGCGTGGGTTTGTGCTTGTATTTGTGTTTGCGTTTGCATGTGTGTGTGTGTGTGTGTGTGTGTGTGGTAGTGAAGAGGATGTTTACCTCGTCATAGCTGTATAAGCACATTTCTTGGCATTAGTTTGGTACCATGGGTGTAGAAGTGGCCTGTTTTGGCAGTGTTTCTCCACGCCTGTCTGATCTCATTATCCTGCTCCACGTCTCCAGAACTGATACACACTGCTGTGGAGCAGGTACACACTGATACACACTGCCGTGGAGCAGATGGAAGCTGATGACCGTTCATAATGGAGAAAATGAACATTAAATCACCTGATAATAAGAAATTATATTAGTTGTAACCAAGCATTTCTCTTTGTTAATTAGTCTTTTAGCTATGCTGATTCAGGACTTTGGAAATGTTCTCTCCGAATTACCGACTGTAAATAATACTGCCTACAGATGTATTCAGAGTATTTTACAGATATTGATTCATAGATTTGTTTTTCAGGAAACAAAAAGCTGTGTGCAGAATTTATACTGTTTTATACTTAAATAAGATAGCCATCTTCATTGTCAGGTGGCGCTGGCTGGCTCACTGAACAATCCATGCTAGTTTTCTTGTACATTTCCAAACAAAATAATGGCTGCTAATAAGTCCTTTGCTAGTTTCAAGGTCATGTAACTAAAACATTCACTGGAGAAAAACATGAAAATAATTGCCAGATGTTTCAGTTGCGAGTAGTTGACACATTGTAACAAAGGTAACGATATGACAGCACATTGTAACAAAGGTAACGATATGACAGCACATTGTAACAAAGGTAACAATATGACAGCACATTGTAACAAAGGTAACGATATGACAGCACATTGTAACAAAGGTAACGATATGACAGCACATTGTAACAAAGGTAACAATATGACAGCACATTGTAACAAAGGTAACGATATGACAGCACATTGTAACAAAGGTAACAATATGACAGCACATTGTAACAAAGGTAACGATATGACAGCACATTGTAACAAAGGTAACGATATGACAGCACATTGTAGCGGGGCTACTTTTGATCTGTCTCATGGCGAGATACGTGTGCAAATGGAGTGGCGCTATAGTTGAGCCAAAATCTCCTTTGTCAAAAGTTGTCTAGTTCTCCTTTCTACTGTATATGAGATACACATGCATGAAAGTCCTCCCCCAGCCTTTTTTTTGCTTGTGAGATCAGGCTTCTCACATGTCATGGTCTTTTTGACACTTGATGGTCATTCTGTCTCTGAAGCTGGAGGGGTAATGGGTGTTCTCCAGGGTTCAGTCCTTGGCCCTGTCCCGTAGTGTCCGCGTGCATTCCCAATGTGGCATCAGCAGACAGAGTGGCCTACATTTCATATTTCATGACAGTGCTGTAGCTGTCCTTCACCACCTGTAATTGTAGCCCTCTAGCCATACAGATGAGGTGATGTGCTGTTGGTCCAATCCTGTCTTTTTAAAGGGCCACATCCTGACATGACATTCACTGGACAATCACATCGTCCATCAAAATGGATGAATGATTTATGCAAATGTAGACTTAGGGGTGAAGGGGGTGGGGGATTGGGGGGGGGGGGGCGTAGGAATCATCCTATACAGTCACAGCATCAATCAATATGCTTAAACGCAGCCTCTGCTTCATTAACTAAAAGCCTATATCCAACACAATTAGCAGCTTTTTCTTTCCAAATACAGGCGTAGGCAGCTAGGCATTAGCCTATAGATTAACCTCTCCCCAACCTCATCCCACATACGGCGCAACCGTGCCTTCCTATTCCTCTCAGAATCGATCTCTGGGGTCCACTTTGACCTGGTCAGGCTTCACCAACTTATCAGATCTTCCTATAAGACCTGCACAATACCTCTCTGCTGCTCCCAGGACACTGTGATCATAGATCAGATCTCCCCACCTGGCTTTCCTGGAACTGTAGTAATGAATCCTTAGCCCTCTGAAGGAGATGCACTTACTCATCACCCTCAGGAGGCCCTTTCTCTTCCTACCCCTCTCTTATTGTACGGTACAGCTCCTAACCAGGGGAGGCTGGTGGAGGCAGAAATCAGAGGACGGGCTCATTGTAATACATGGAATGGAATAAGGAATGGCAACACACATTACTTATTCCATTCCATACATTACAATGAGCCTGTCCTCCGATTTCTACCTCCATCAGCATCCACTGGTCCTAACAGAGTATTTTTTTATCTACAGTACAGTATACTATATTGCTGCGGTAAGGTAAATGTGGCAGGGGTTTTGGCAGGGTAACACTACAATGCAGTAGGAGCAAGCACCAAGTTCACACACGGCAGCCACCTCCTCCGCAAAAGAAAATACCTACACAGGCATTTATATGAGGATAAGGAGATGTTTCTCCCCTTCAAACATATAATCAGACATGGTGTGGGTAGAATGTATTTCAAAGGGACCCATCTTGTATGGATGACATTTCAGCCAGACAGGCTCGTCCAAAGCCATAAAAGCAAAAGGAGGGGGGGAATTTTGTGCCATGACTGTCATAGACACAAAACTGTCAGACAGAGGGGAGAGAGAGATAGGGGGAGGGAGAGAGTGAGAGAGAGAGAGAGAGAGAGAGAGAGAGAGAGAGAGGGAGGGAGAGATAGAGAGAGAGAGAGAGAGAGAGAGAGAGAGAGGGAGGGAGGGAGGGAGAGAGGGAGAGAGAGAGAGAGAGAGAGAGATAGGGGAGTGAGAGAGAGAGAGAGATAGGGGGAGGG
>NC_139653.1:46029694-46032194 GCF_951799395.1 Argentina silus | reverse complement strand
TACAAGTGCTTACTGGGGATAGGGGTTTATATGAAATTAAGCGGAAGAAAATACTGTATAGGAAACAATAGAAGGTGTTATTTTACACATGATTGAATCTAGCTGCCTTTGTCCTACACATTGTTTTCAAAAAACAGAATCAGTATATTGTGTCTAATTGATGTTTTGCATGAGTTGCATCCATTGTTAGTATGATTATGTTCATTACTCTGCCTGGTGGGTTTCTCAAGAATCAGTTCAATTATGCATGCTCTAATATTTAGATTTATACACACATTCATCAAAGGAAAAAAGGTGGACGTGAAACAACCCAGCATGTGTTTTCCAAACCATCTGTCTAACATTTATAGAGTATGGTGGTTTCTGCAGAGCCCTTGCACCAATTCATCAGCAGATAAATGGGAACTCATCATTCATAAATCAACGTTGTTGGCCTCTGGCCATTTTCCTTGTGTGTTCATTACACTGACATATCAGGACCTGTGTAATTACTCGCGGTATTGACCATGCTGCTCCATTGATTGTGGAGGGGAGAGAGATAGAGAGAGAGAGAGGGAAAGAGGGAGAGAGGGAGAGGGAGAGGGAGAGAGGAATAGAGCGAGGGAGAGGAAGAGAGGAACAGAGGAACAGAGAGAGAGAGGGAGGAAGAGAAAGAGAGGAAGGAAGAAAGGAAGAGAGAGAGAGAGAGAGAGAGAAAGAAAAGCAAGAGAGGGAGAGAGAGTGAAAAAAGGAAAGAGGGGGCCGTTTGGTCAGTGTGTTATCTTCTATTGACTCACGCTATGAATTGGATTTAACTGTGACTTACCTCCTTCTGCCATGCCAGTAACTCAGGGAGCTACAGACGCATTAAACCGGCCCATATGGACTACACGCTGTTCAGCGAGGACAGAGACTCTTGTAAACACAGGTTTGGCTGCTTACAGAGACGACAGTGTCCAGCCACCGAGACCAGAGGACCACAGGACATCACACAAACAATGGCTGGACAATTTTTAATCAGTGTGTCCCTTCTTTTATCGTGGTGGTTATATAAGGTGACAGGTGTTATTCTGCTCACGTGGACGCCATTATGGCTCCTGTCGCTGTGGTGACTGCACTCCAGAGGGCACTTAGAGGGAAGTCACAGCCACAGGCCTCAGTTCATAAAACTCATCATCTGTGGCATTAGTGAGAGTGAGTGTGTGTGTGTATGTGTGTGTGTGTGTGCGTGTGCGTGTGCGTGTGCGTGTGCGTGTGTGTGTGTGTGTGTGTGTGTGTGTGTGTGTGTGTGTGTGTGTGTGTACTCGTGCTCATGCTCGTGCTTGTGGCTGGCTTAGGGGCGAGAACAAACACCTGGTGGCCTTGCAGTGTCACAGAAGGGCTTTAAAAGGCACAGCGGAAATTATTGTCTTCCATCCATGTTTAGCAGAACCTTGCTCACAGTAGATGGTTTATCTGTTGTGTTGCCCAGTGAGAGACAGATAAACAAACACTGTTGATTCAGCCACGGTGAACAAATGAGATGACATACAGTAGAGGTCTCATCTCTAATATCATACAATCTTCTGTTGGTAAGGTTCAATTGCCACCATCTCCTGACTATTCTGCATGAATGGTTCAGTAGTCAACATTAGAGTGCGATTTGTGAGGGGAAATTTGTTTATATAATTCCAATTAATATAAATAACTTTTGTTTCTACTGTATCTATCTAGCAATCAATCAATCAATCAATCAATCAATCAATCAATCAATCTATCTATCTATCTATCTATCTATCTATCTATCTATCTATCTATCTATCTATCTATCTATCTATCTATCTATCTATCTATCTATCTATCTATCTATCTATCTATCTATCTATCTATCTATCTATCTATCTGACAGGCTTTTTGCTGTGCCTGTGACAGTCATAGGTGGATCTCTGTAGGATTTGCTCTCTCTCTCTCTCTCTCTCTAGTTGGTTGTCAATTTCTTTTATATAATTCCAGAAAATTTTATATAAATAATTTTATTCAAGGATTTGCACATGTTGGCTCAGCCCCAGGTAAATGATAATTGGAATGGAGGGTCTGGGAAAGGAACAAAAGTGGCCTTTCATGCAATGCAACATAATTTGACATGGCTGGAAACATACAGTATGTCTAGAATATTTGTTTTGTAACATTTCAAACTCACATGGGCAAATCCTTCTCATGCTGCTTCTATTTTCAACATGTTAGCTGTCTTGCTGTGACTACCTTTGCCAGTACAGTTTGCACATATGTTAAGGAAATAGAGGGGAAAGATGTAAAGGAAAGAGAGAGGACAAGTAAAGGAAAGAGAGAGGACACATGTAAAGGAAAGAGAGAGGACACATGTAAAGGAAAGAGAGAGGACAAGTAAAGGAAAGAGAGAGGACACATGTAAAGGAAAGAGAGAGGACACATGTAAAGGAAAGAGAGAGGACATGTAAAGGAAAGAAAGAGGACACATGTAAAGGAAAGAAAGAGGACACATGTAAAGGAAAGAGAGAGGACA
>NC_139653.1:46019694-46027194 GCF_951799395.1 Argentina silus | reverse complement strand
CCTGCCTGCCTGCTGTAGTGCATCCTCCCAGAGAAGCAAGTAGCTTCAGCAGTCCCCCCCCCAACATCCTCTAGCCAATAATCCACTGCTTTCTACAGGCCTCCAGATTTAGAGATGAATTTAACCTGGTTTACAGAGGGGGCTAGAGGTGTCTCTGTCTTGTCTTTCAGCCAATCACAACAAAGGTACTTCCGTGCACTGTGTGTACTGTGAAAATTCAACAACAAACACAAAAGCATGTGCCTTGAGAAAGGTCTATGTAAACAACACCATTCCTCGTTCCATTCCATGCTTTACAATGAGCCCGTCCTCCGATTAATACAGTACCTCCACCAGCCTCCCCTGCTTCCGCCTTGAGAGCATATGCAAAAAAGGAGATGCCCTGGTAACCCTTTATTTTATAGCCAGGTACTTACTCAGAAAGTACTGGGTAAAACTGTTATTACTTGATAATTGCATTTTAATCACACTACGCAGTCTGAATTTATTGAAGTTAAATGCCAAAAAGTGTCCCTTGTTACCATATACTGTGCTAAAATACTGGGTAAATACCAGCTGAAACAGGGCTGTAAAACAAACCATTACTGATGTCCTTTTTTTAGCTCCACACTCCCTCTCTGATCTCACACATATCATGCACAGGGCGCACCCGCAAAAGACGGCTCGGTCTCAGTGTGCGTAAATAAACGTTAAATAACAAAATAAATGACATAAGATATATGTTCTAGGCTTCTTTTTTACCAAGTGGTCTGTGTCAGACAAGACCGTGACCAGATTAGCATCGGCCCTGTAAGACCCCTCATGCTGTCAAGTTTGGCGTGTCGAGCCACCTCGCCGTGCCAAACAGGCGTGGGACCGTAGGAGCCAAGCTTGGCATCTGAAGGTTCCTATCAACCTCTCTTCCAAAGGAAAAGAAAAACAACTCATTAGTCGGGCCAGATGAGAAATAGGTTGTGGAGGCAGTGCTACTGAATGTCCTTAATTAATTCTCCAGAATGTATAAATATTTATTTTTTTATGTATTGTTTGCTTAATTGTATGCAGATATGTGCTGTACTGTAATTGTTGATTTGGTCTCTCTCTCTCTCTCTCTTTTTTCCATCGCTGCTCCATCCTGGGTCCCTGGAATCTGAAACACAGGTAAATCATAGCAACATTTCCTGGATGACGATGGTGTGTGTGTGTGTGTGGGGGGGGGGGTGTGTGTGTGTGTGTGTGTGTGTGTGTGTGTGTGTGTGTGTGTGTGTGTGTGTGTGTGTGTGTGTGTATGTGTGTGTGTTTGATTTAAACAGTTTGACAATGATGGCGTATGTGTGCATGCGTGTGTGTGTGCGTCCCTACGTCCCTACGTCCCTGCGTGCACGCCTGTGTTTGATTTACCCACTACTTATCTTGCCATATTTGACCAGCCTAAATGAAGCAGCAGATTAAAACGAATGGAGAGAAGCTGTCATTAAGTGAACCACTACTCTTGCCCAGTCACTGCGCGAGGACAGTGCAGGTCAAGCTAATTGAAAGAGAAACGTTTAGGGGTGATGAAGCCACCATTACCGACACATGGTCTTATAATGACATCCCCTCTCCCACCATCTGTAGCCGCCTGTTCTCCCCCATTCATCGTATTGAGCAGACTCTGCCGTGTCAATAACCGCCGCGGCCACATTTCATCATTGTCTTTGACCTCTGCCATGAAGGGGAAGCAAAGGGGAAGCAGAGACGAAGCCAGGTCACGCTTTATGAACACCATAGTGCATTACGATGTGGTTATAATGCATTATGAGACTTGTCTTTGGCCCATGTGGATTCCTTTTGATGTCTTATAACCATCTCAAAGTGATCCTGGAGTTCCCGCTCCTGACATTTTGACATTTTGACATTTGCCACAAAAAGATGTAACCTACAGTATTATGACTCAAAGACATTTGATCAGATTTAGGCACACTTATAACATGTTATAATGCACCAGTGTATATTTAAAGTACTGTGCTAAACAGTTCGACCCATTTTGTTGCATTGTATCGTTCTGTTATTTCAATCCACTACCGTTAGTCCTTATTGGTCACATGACCACCACTCTCATCTTGAAATATTGATCGCGTCTGTGCTGGGGAGCTAATCATTTAAAATGATTGAATTATTGACATGGAGGGAGTCTGAACGCTGAAATGTATAGTCAAGGGGGAGATAGGGTGGATAAGGACTTCTGTACAATAGCGAGGTCCCATGTGGGTTCCCAAGCAACAAGCTGACAAAGTCAAGTCAAAGTTAATGGCAGAGGGGACGGCTCTAGCTTCCTCTTACCATAAAGTGGCGAGAGGCAGTGTCACAAACTCTACCAATGATGTCATAAGCTGTGCTAGGGTGGGTATGTCACATTTTAGTTTGCTAACGTATTGGTTGCCAACAACAATTCCAGTTCATACAGAGAATACCATATGGTTGGTGCTTTTTGATGAATGTCTTTGTCATGTTCAGTTTACCACTGTGTGCATAAACTATACAAACATGCCCTAATCCGATGCCAAAAAACGCTTTGGTTTTGTAAAAAAGTGAACGTCTTCTGCATATACTACAATTCCTTGGTTAAACAACCTGTATTCAGTATTCAATACTGTAATCATTATTCTTTAATATATTTTTAGAATCCTTTAATGTTTTCCATGGCGGTGGTGGATCGTTATGCAGCTGTTTAAAAACAACTTCACCAAAGGATCCCATCTAGTCAGAGGAGAGGTGTTGAGTCACTGCCTCCTTGGTAGAGACAACATGTTCCTTCCTTCCTGTTTGTGGTTCATTGCTTCCTGTCTCACGTGTTGCTGTTACAATGATGTGAAATGCCACTGCCGCTCCCTGCGTATGTTTACAAGAGCAGCCTTTCCTTATGAGACGGTTACATGGATAGGTCACAGCAGGGAGTACCGTCACCCTTTTTATTTTTTTGTCAGGGTGTCAGTTATGGCTGGGTGATATGACGTTTGTATCAGTGGGGTAGCGGACATCAGTGTCACGTGTGAGGCCAGGCCAGGCCAGGTGAGAACTGTGACAACAAGACAGGTGATTCTCCAGGGAGAACAGCTTAAAGGTGAAACATGTTATTCTCTTTGTTGCTGCCTTCTCCGGCCACACTGAAAATGTGAAAGTGTACAATACATGTGCTATGTTTTCTAATAGTGCCAAACATGTGCTTGTCCTTATAAGCAAACAAACCTGAACATAGGTACTGTACATATCAGCACTCAACCTCGACACCGGATTTCAGAAAGCCCCTGTTCTGACCGAAACAGCGTGTCTTTTTTTTATCAACTTATACCTCGATTGCTGCTGATGTATCAAAGCCATTTAACACTATTTTAAAGCTCAGAATAGTACTTTATTTTCTGCACTGGTTACAACAGGAATTCGTCCTCTGCTCTGATCTTCAACCTTTATTGTCAAATGAACAAAGGGGAGTGGATGACAGAACAATGGAATTCTTATCGCAAAAACTCTCCTCTGGGAAAACACAATAGAACACGATAGCAGCATAGAAATTGCTGTTGTGCTGAGGCACGGAACACAGTAGTAACACAATAATACATTAACATCACAATCCACAAACAATTGTACATTTAATAGGAGCACAAGGTCTGCCACAATGCTGGAGATACAGTAGTAGCTTGTGGGTTAAGTGTTGTGCCCAAGGACTCATAAGGACAGTAGGGGATTGTACCTTGGACCTGAAACGAGCAGCCAGTTTAACAATTGTATTTCGTTATTTTGTTTACGTCCATTGGTGATTTGAACGAGCAACCTTGCTTTGTAGTACTTTATACTGTACCAATAACTATATGTTTTAGCTTTAGGGTGTGACAGTGTTGCAGTTGGTGGGGAATGTTCTATGGAGACAGATGTATCTTTTACTATGGAGTTCTATGGAGACAAATAATCTCACGGTAACTAAAACGAGTGAAAACTGGCAGCCTCACATACAGTCTCTCACACTCCCACACCTGGTCTTCTACATACTGACAGACTCAGTCTATGATGTCATTGTATAGTCATGAATTTTAATATTGAACAGATATTATGTTCTATGCAATTAAACAAGATGTCCATATGGTGGGTACAGCTGTCCAGCTCTTCTCACTGTTCAGACTTAAAGCCACAATCAAGAGTTTTTGAAACAGAGAATTGGCTTTTAAAACACACACCCACTGATTAGTGTGTGCCCCACTGACCCACAGGGCTACAGCCTTACTTTATTATTATTATTAAAAAGCGCTTTATAAACATAATACATTATTATTATTATTATTATTATTATTAGTAGTAGTAGTAGTAGTAGTAGTAGTAGTAACAATAACAATAATAATAATAATGATAATAATGATAATAATAATAATAATAATAATAATAATAAAAATGTATTACATTTATAAAGCGCTTTTCATTGTAAAAGAATAATCTCAAAGTGCACAGTCAATTAAACAGGGTGTCCATCTGGTGGGTCCAGCTGTCTAGCTCCTCTCGCTGTTCTGACTTAAAGCCACAATCCAGAATTTTTGAAACAGAGAAATGGCTCTCTTACCACTTGAGGAAAACAACACGTGAAAACTGTGTTAATGTGATTGGTACTCAGCATTTCACACTGCATTTAGCCTAGGGCTAATAGCTCATTTAGCCCCAGGCTTGGGGCTAAGTAACTGTTCACTCTTTCTCAAGTGGGCTAGCACCATTGACTTTAGCCCAGGGGAAGGGTTAGCACTGACTTCATCTGGGCTAACTGCAATGGAATGCTATCCTCCAGTCACACAGCATACAGTTGACTGGTTGATACAAGATACAAGGTCAAACTCAAATGTCCAATTCATGTTATGTCTCCTTATGCCATGTAGCTGTGACAGCTTTTGTATTCATTATCTCATGTAGTGTATATCACATGTAGTGTATATCTCATGTAGTGTATATCTCATGTAGTGTCTATCTCATGTAGTGTCTATCTCATGTAGTGTATATCTCATGTAGTGTCTATCTCATGTAGTGTCTATCCCATGTAGTGTATATCTCATGTAGTGTCTATCCCATGTAGTGTATATCTCATGTAGTGTCTATCCCATGTAGTGTATATCTCATGTAGTGTCTATCTCATGTAGTGTCTATCTCATGTAGTGTATATCCCATGTAGTGTCTATCTCATGTAGTGTATATCTCATGTAGTGTATATCTCATGTAGTGTATATCCCATGTAGTGTCTATCCCATGTAGTGTATATCTCATGTAGTGTATATCTCATGTAGTGTATATCCCATGTAGTGTATATCCCATGTAGTGTATATCTCATGTAGTGTCTATTAAGCAGTAGGCCCCAGCACCTGGCATGGATATAGAAGGGGATGGAGACATGCCGAGCTGCTTGTCCAGACACATGAACAAACTAGTGCTAATATGGGTCGGTATTTGCATCAGCTAGTGCACATCTGGAGACATAATTAATGGCCGTCATCGTGGATTTCTAGCCCACATTGTAATTCATCTGCGAGCAGTAATTGCATGATTGGATAATGTTTTATATGGTCCGTCCGCCCACCCAGCCAACCTCCCTCTCGCTGCTGACGTCACCCAGGCCAGCGCCAGTGGCACTTCTGAGCATAATAATGGACACGGTTCAGGTTCTGATTATAGTACTGATAAAATGCCATGCTCTAAGTAAGTCAGGGTTAACTGCAGCTGCTTTGGTATTGTATTAAACAATCTCAGTGTTTTTCATTGAGATGGAACGTGGGCGGTCTCGTCCCCTAGATCACATTCAACTTAGTGTGCAGTCATGTTGGAAACGTCAGTGTCAGTTAATTCACAGTGATCCCAACGGTGCTGTATAATGGACAGGGGGGCCTGTCTGGATTACATGGCATTAGTTAATGGAAGTTAATGGCACAAAATGGATACAGGAAGTAATTGAAATGACACATACACTGTTTCTTTGTATCCATCACCCCAGCGCCCTCCCCTGAACCCAGTCCTCAAAGCAATATGTCCATGATCAGTCAGCTGTCCTGCAATATTGTACGTCTGCACTTACACTACATAGCAAGGGCATACTGAACTAACTTTAAATGTTTTGAGACGTAAATGGTTTTGCAGATTGATGAGTAATTGTTAAAGGATATAGGTTAAAGGGATAGTTCACCCATTTACAAAATCACATATTTGGCTCCCTACCCTGAAATGAGTTTAAGGACAGACTTCATCTAACACTGTAGTTCTGTTTATCTGGGCACTGTAACTAACAGCTAATTGTTAGCATGTTAAACCAAAACCCAATACAAGTCAATGGACCCTAAGTTAGCATGCTTGAAATGTCATGCCTAAATCATCTCAAATTACAAGAGACTCAATTACTTGATTTAAATGATCTGAGCGTGCCATTTCAAACATGCTAACTTTGGGTCCATTGAGCTGGGTTTTGTTTAGCTAGTAGTTACAATTACCCTGATAAACAAACCTAAGTGTGGATTGAAGTTTGAAAGTATGACTCCTTTCAGGGTAATGAACCAAATATGTGATTTTGATGCCTTATATGTTGTATCTCTCTCTCACACACACACACACACACACACACACTGTGATTTCCCCATGTATAAGCTGACTGGTGATAGAGCACTGCCACCCAGTGGAGGGGACGTGCTATGCACATCCCATGCATCACTGTGATGTTTAATTTAAACCCATGTGTTCGGCATACAACAGTCAAGGGGAGTGTCACAGTTCTACAGCATGTTCTCCCTGAATCATCAATCTAAGCCACTCTGTTGGTGAGTGTAACTACCGTAAACAAGTTCATGAATGTGGTCGATAAAGTTATCCATAATGACAAATATCTTAGCATGTACACCAGAAATAATACTAAATATACCAGAAAATACTGACATTTTCCATGTGAAAACATGTAATAATAAAATGTAATAGAAATGTAATAAAAAAACACATTATTTTTGTTTATCTTGTAGATAAAATGTATATGTATAAAAACTGTAAAAACAAATACAACAAACAAAGTACTTAGGTCCTCCAATGAGGTGTTTTTAAAAAAAAAATAATAATAATAATAACAAATAGCCTACAGGAGGTTTTTGAGAATCGTGTGGGCATATTGAATGGATAATCATCCCTAGCAGAATAAATAAGCACTTTGTACCCTGATAGAGTTCATGGTAAAGTCAGTGGAAAAGTTATTACGACATAATTGTATTCATTATTAATTTCTCTTTCGAGAGGGTTACAGTTGGCATTATAATGACTACTGTAAGTTATAAACATAAGTTTCATTTTGAAAAGTGTTTCTCCATAAATAGTGGAAAACATTTGGACATATTGGTAAGGAACATTTGGCTTTATATGAGAGAGAGAGAGAGAGAGAGAGAGAGAGAGAGAGAGAGAGAGAGAGAGAGAGAGAGAGAGAGAGAGAGGCTGTGTTTCAGTTGTGAAATCCTGAAGGCAAGATGGAACCAAAAGTAAACATCT
>NC_139653.1:46007194-46014694 GCF_951799395.1 Argentina silus | reverse complement strand
TGGCTAATCTGATGTGACCAACAGCTTTATTGAACTCTATAGATCCTCCATGTACTGTGAGGTGTACAAACATGTAGCAATATCAGCCATCAAGGTTTGTATTGGTGGTGAATGTTTGGGAGCAGCAAGTGGTAAAATTAGGTCCTAACTTGATCCATCTGGTAACATTGCAGGTAGGTTTTGGGTTTACCATAAATGTGTTCTGCCTTGTTGACTAAGATAGTGGAACTCTTAGTAAAGACAGATCATTACAATCAGCACCAAGACGGCCAAAGAATATGTCTGGTGAAATGTCTTACTAATTGCGTACTCGTTCCTCTTTTGGTAATTTTAAGGATCATTCCTTGACATGATGGCTATTTTGTAAGAGAAAATGAGCATTGTCAGGTAATTAGTGATAATTTAGTCAGCTAAATGATGATGAAAGTCTTGATTTCATGAGGTGTCTGCTCCACATGGGTTATTACATATTACCCCCATTAAAAATGAGATTTCTTTTTAGTAGTCTTTATTTCATTCAATGGATGATAGGTACTGTAGACACACGTTTCACCCTAAGCCTTCGTCATTGTCGTCACAGTGAAGACCTGACTCTGTACCAGCTATATACGTATATATATATATATATATATATATATATATATATGTGTGTGTGTGTATGTATATATATATATATATATATATATATATATATATATATGTGTGTGTGTGTATATATATATATATATGTGTGTGTGTGTATATATATATATATATATTAGTTCTATTACATTTTGGTGGACACACCTTTTCTGAGCGCAGTGGTCACACAAACACTCTTATAACATAGATTGTTGCTTATGATGACTGATGTATAGATGATTCACTAACTTTAGACAAGACAAGTCTCTTTGGATAAAAGCGTGCGTTGAATGTCAAAAATGTAAATATATATATATATATATATATATATATATATATATATATATATATATATATATATATATATATATATATATATATATTATAACAGATTCCTACCATGTCTCCTGTTCTGTTGGGCCGACAGTTTACGACAAACTATCACCACACAGCAGCATGTCAAGCCGTTCCAAAAATAGAGATTAAGCTGTGTATCCTGTTCATTAGGACAAAGCGGAGCTGATGAATAGGAGATAACGGAATTAAACACAGTGCTTATCTCATCTGTTTGCTTGGCTTCTCTGTTTGACATGACATTCGGTGTATACTTAGTACATGACATCCCTGCACACATTAGCAGATTGCTTTCCCCATTGTCTTCTGCAGTAAAATGTGACAGTTGATGTTCCTTCAAGTTAATTGTAATGCTTGTTTGTAGAGTGCTGAAAGGCGGATGTTTTTCCCTTTGCTCATCATGCACCTCAATATCAATTGTGTCTGGTTGAAGCAGACTTCAAGGAGCAAGAGTGAGTGTGGAGAGAGTGACATCTGGATAAATGACGTCATCACAAGCATATTTTCAAAACTGGAACAGGAAGAATTATTGTGAGCTATTGGAGTTTTTACCATTATTTCAACGGAATCCTTCTGATTGTAATAGAGGTGTTTTGGTGAACCGGACTTCCATGGGGACTGACCTAGCTTCAGACCTGCCCAGGCTTATGCTCAGCAGGCTAACACAATATTGTGGTGCGCAGACAAGAAGACCTGTGTTCGAATGTAGTTGGCCACAATAAAAAGAATATTTCTAGGTAAGCATTTGTAAACCGTTCTCTTGGATGCAGAAATTCTGTTTCGGATTTAGATACTGAGGAGGTAATATGATGACTGCACAAAAACAAATACTCAATGTTTATGTTCCCATTTCCATTTCTTTGTAGATTTGGAGGCATGTTTTGGATGTTGTTCAAGCTGCAGCATCTATTTTCGGCCAAGCCTGGAGACTCTTAGCAGGGGGTAGAATACACATTACATTTCTGGCCAAAATATCAGAGCATTCTCTACAATCCACATGAACATAGCAAGTGCCCACCAAGCTGATGCAGAGGTGAAATGAAACAACAAAATCAAACTTTAATTTTGTGACTTTTTTTTTTGCTTCTCATTTTCTTGGCACCAAGCAAGGAGGAAAAAATTAAAAGGGTCACGTTTGAAGGCCAAGACAGCCGATATCTTTATCAGCTATGATGAAGTGAAAATTGACACACACATATGCCAGCTTGTTCTCTCTCTATTTGTGCTGTTGAGATTAAAAGCACTGTAGTATATTTACAAATCTAATAATTAGATATTCTCCCACACATGCTTATTACCATGGAAACAAATTTCTTGGTCACAGTTTCAGTACATTTTTGGTGAGCTATCCATTATGGTTTACACACTGTATGCATTTGTATGTACATGATCATAAATTGATAATTGATAATTGATCACTACTTATTGGCTAGTGCACCTTAATTTTGAAGACAGCTGAGGGTAATTTGTTATGATCAGCTGAGGGTCATTTGTTATGATCAGCTCAGGGTCATTTGTTATGATCAGCTCAGGGTCATTTGTTATGATCAGCTCAGGGTCATTTGTTATGATCAGCTGAGGGTAATTTGTTATGATCAGCTGAGGGTCATTTGTTGTGATCAGCTGAGGGTCATTTGTTATGATCAGCTCAGGGTCATTTGTTATGATCAGCTGAGGGTCATTTGTTATGATCAGCTGAGGGTCATTTGTTATGATCAGCTGAGGCTAAAGCTGACACAGATATGCTGAGACATGCTAACTGGTGTCATCATGTCTGAATGATGAGGTGTGCTGCTACCTGAGTCGTTTCAGAGAAAAAGTCTGATGGGGTGCCACCTTCATCCCAATTTGGAGTAGTAGTTTATATAGATATATGTGTGTCATATATAGATATTATGTGTATCACAACCCGAATAGTCTTAACAGGCCCATTGTGATGTGTTTACGAGCACTCTACAGTACGTCTGTGCTAGCTGTCAGATAAGCTGTTTACACCCGACACAGTCACCTGTTATAGTATAATATATAATAATATATAAAAATATCATATAATATATGCCATTTAGCTGACATGCTACATGTTGATATGGCAGCCTACTTAAGTGGTCAGTCTATACACCTCTCTGTAGCCTACAGTGTTGTTGCTGGTACTGTTGGTGTGCTATGAGAGCTGCTATTGTTTTGTTCCCACCACCACCCCCAGCCTACACCTGCTTTGGTCCTGCTCTGTCTGCATCTATCAGGGGGGGTTGATAGGTGTGTGGGCTCCCTGCCATGTAATTTGTAAGTTATGTGTTGTAGTCGTTTATAACTCCCAGGCAGGGAGCTCTCAAAAGAGTGGAGCCATCCAAATATGCCAAGCCTGATTGTATAACCGTTTTATATTCAATAAGTGGCTTAAACCAAGACGTGAGTGTTCCTGACTGAACAAGGTGTGGATGTATAGGGTTAGGGGTTAGGGTTAGGGTTAGGGTTAGGGGTTAGGGTTAGGGTCAGGGTTAGGGTTAGGGGTTATGGTTAGGGTTAGGGTTAGGGTTAGGGTCACCAAGGCTGAAGACTATTGTGTGGATGTATACGTCACCAAGGCTGAAGACTAGTGTTCCTGACTGAACAAGGTGTGGATGTATACGTCACCAAGGCTGAAGACTAGTGTTCCTGACTGAACAAGGTGTGGATGTATATGTCACCAAGGCTGAAGACTAGTGTTCCTGACTGAACAAGGTGTGGATGTATACGTCACCAAGGCTGAAGACTATTGTGGGCCCATGTGAACTTGGTTTGAAGCTTTATAGTTAGTTTGCTGAAAAGCTGTTTTGTGTAAAACATGAAAGATGAGGCCTCCTTAGGAGTCAGTTTTTCTTTGAAATCTCAAATAGTTGTTTGAATCAAGATAGAAGCTTTAAGGCTGTTATTGAAAACTTTGTTTGACTTTGTGAAAATGTTAATGACCTAAGCAATATATGCAAGCAGGATGTGAGAAAAAACATATCTTAGAACAATTTTCTGGCAATGGAACAAAAGCAATGTTCAATCTTATCAATAAAATGGTTAAGGGCAATGTGAGAGTAACCAAGGTTTCCGACTTGGCTCGTTCATTTCCGCAAACTGCTTTGAAGTCGAGACATTATCAGCTATTTCATGCAGTAAAGAGGTCATATTTGTGGAAATCCTTTAGCGGATCATATCCCACTGGGATTTAGAGCCTTTATCAAAGTTGGAAATTCATCTCACGCTCACGGAAATTCAGACAAATATGTAAAGTAGACAAGTTCTTAGCTTAACCTTACCACAAGGGCCTTTAATCCGCCCTTTTCTTTTTTCTTTTCATCCCAACACCAGGAGAGATTGGAATGTGCCTAGCTCCCTATGCCAGACAATGGCCAAATCAGTCAATGTTTGGATTTGTGATGTATCCTTCAGCAATGTCATGACAAAGAGCTCAATCCGGTTTAAGTCTCATAATTCACCGCTTTATGAGTGTCCTTGTCACACACAGAAGTGATGATGAGACAAACTGGAGGACATCAGTAACTTATGCCGGGGTGGTACGGAGGGGAAGCAATAGCTTGACATTACAGCACTCAGGTGAAACAAAGGCTATACACAAGGAACCAACAATATGCGTCCTCCTTGTTGCGTGAGTGAGGCGCCTTTCGTAATTATTAGTTTTGAAGACGTGTATGCCACTTATTCAATTTGACTGCAATGAGTATCCATAGTCAGATTGTTAAACAAACCCCTTCATTTCGCCCTTGAGCAACAATGGGCAATTACCACAATCAAAAGTGTCTGATCTGGAACATTGGGTTATTCAATGTTATTCAGTGCTTTTTCAGTGTCAATAGAATGTGTCTGAAACTTGAAACAGAAGTTATTTTCTCACCGCAGAACATAAGAAGGCGTTAAGAGTTGAGGATTCTCAGTAACCTCAACCTTGCCTCTCGCCCCTCACGTATAACGTATAACCTGCTCCTGGGTAAATTGACTGCAGAGGATAATGTGCCTGCACTACTGACACATTTGTGAGCTGCTTGCACACTCCTCCCTTCCCCTCAGTGGCACTAATTATGAACATAGGGTGGTCTAGGTAAAGAAGGCCCATTAGAGAGAGAGAGGCACTATTTATGGACATAGGGCAGCTCATTACAGAGTGAGGTGCGTGTACTGTATGATTTTAATTATGAGACACGAGATTCAGTTATCATATTCACATTGTAGTTATGTTGCTGCTGCTGTAGGTAATACTTTATTTGGATACTCCCAAATTGATGGTTTGTAGATTAATCTTTGTAACTAAACTAGTTTGTAACTAATCTTTGATCGCCAATGACATTGTTGTTAAAAAAACAAAAGCGAAAGTAAAGGCATTATGATGTTCCTCAGTGAATTCGGCTTTTTAGCAGTATTTTTTGCTAATTTTGACATGAATAAACAGGAGTCAAGTTTTGATAATGCAATCCAGTGCCACGCTGTTCAGAAATCCTGGGGAGAACCCTGCTAACTGTCAACAACATCTCAACTCACGATCCACTAACCCTAACCCTAGCACCTAACCTTAACCTTAACACTTATCTGAACCCGAAACTTAACCCGAAACCTAACCCTAGCCCCAAACTTAACCCTTACCCTTACTCCAACGCTAAACCTAACCCTAGCAAGCTGCTGCATATCAACAGAGTGGCAGTTGATACTTGGGTGGCAGTTGATAGTTTGAGCATCTGTACATCATACAACAGAGGATGCTTGTGAAGGTATAAATCTGAGGACGGGCTCATTGTAATGCATGGAATGGGATGGGGAATGGTATCAAACATCCGTATTTAATACCATTCGTCACCAGCCTCCACTGCTATGGGGACTAGGGGACTATCCAAAATCAAGTGTGACCTTATGTTGTCGTATCTCTTCTCCCTATCTACATGTAGGTGGTACGCTGATCTCAGCTGCATTTTCACAGACCATGTTCCCTCACAAATAGGCCTATTCAGAGGTGAGATTGAATGAATTCCCAAATGATGCACTAGTCCAGTTGAGCACTATTCAGACTACAGGATTATTTCCGGAATGAAATGCTCCATTGCGAGTTGCGCATCTGGGTGTGGTTCCACCAAAAATAGGGGTGTGTCTGGAGATGGATGACTGGATGTCATGAGGCTGACAGACTACAAGTGTATACAGAGGTTTCGATTGAACAAGGAATCCTCTACTCCTAATCCTCATCCTCTACCTCTGCCGACTGCTGTCAGATGACCTGGAGGGCCAGATTAACAATCCCCGTTCCATCCTAGTCCTCCACAGAGTAACAACTCCTCCCTCTGTCTTGGGAGCCGGGTTCTTTTAATTTGTTTATTAAACCTTTATTTTTGGCAGGGCAGGTCCTACTGAGACCAATGTCTCTTCTTCAGAGGAGCCCTGCTTTACAAACATGTAAATACTATGATCAATATACACAATATAATCAATTAAAACATGTAAATACTATGATCAATATACACAATATAATCAATTAAAACATGTACATTCCTCGGAAGGATACTGTCTCAATTTCTGACCAAATGACACAAGATAATCTAATTTGAGTACTTTTTGAAGGATGTTCCAAGTACTCAGAAACAAAAGGTGATTTTGGCGCAAAGAGGGCTGAATGATGCTTTGTCTGTACTGAGGCCGCTCTTGAGAAAAGTTTGGCTTGTGCTGCTTTTGAAATTTCTTCTCCATTGTCTAGTAGCCAAATGCCTGATTATGCAGGTGCCTTTTTCTGTACCTGACTGATTGTCACGGTAGGTTCATAGGAGACAGACTGATTGTCACGGTAGGTTCATAGGAGTCAGGCACTCACTTGCGAGACCAGTTGACTCTGATCATATTATTACATGGACAAGAAACCTTGATTTCAAGAATTTATTTTAACTGTCCCATGGGGAAATGGTAGCAAGGTATTAGTGCTCAGGAAACATGTAATTGTGCTGAAGCTTACTATTGAAAAAGCAACAATATGTATCGCTGTATTCAAGACCATTAACTAGCTATTATCTAGGAGATCCCTGATCGTACTGTAGCTACAATACAGATTTAATCTGAACACAATTTTGCTGACATTGTACAAATAAAGGCGCACTCCATTAAAGGAATTACTCAGTACTCATGAAGGTACAAAGATATCCTAAAGAAAACATACAGAACATTATTGCTGGGCATCAGAGTTAAGCAGATAGCCTACGTAGTTGAAGCGCCATAAGGGGGCTTGAGGGGGCAATGTTGTCTTTGGTCAGGTAATTTTATCCTCTCCACAAAGGGTTAACTGTCTCGAGATGAACTTGTTGTTTCTCCCGCCTCCAAAAACGTTAATATGATTGGCTGGACTCTGGAAAGACGTCCAGCCTGTAAGCCACCATCTGAGGTTGCCACTTGTCGGTCAGTCCGATATGAGTGT
Organism: Argentina silus; assembly: GCF_951799395.1. Classification (NCBI taxonomy): domain Eukaryota; kingdom Metazoa; phylum Chordata; class Actinopteri; order Argentiniformes; family Argentinidae; genus Argentina; species Argentina silus. The sequence continues at coordinate 46,007,286 of NC_139653.1, read as the reverse complement.
GTGCCAGCCACTGACTGAATGAAAGCCAGGTGCCTGGGTTGAAGGTCAGGTCATCAGCAACATAGTTTAGAGTAAGTAAACCTACCTACCTA
>NC_139653.1:45954694-46002194 GCF_951799395.1 Argentina silus | reverse complement strand
ACATAACCTCTCCACATCCTAATACATAACCTCTCTACATACTAATATATAACCTCTCCACATACTAATATATAACCTCTCCACATCCAAATACATAACCTCTCCACATCCTAATATATAACCTCTCCACATCCTAATACATAACCCCTCTACATCCTAATGCATAACCTCTCCACATCCTAATACATAACCTCTCCACATACTAATACAGTAAACATTAATTTGATATAATAGTTTAACATAAATAAATGATTAACCCATGCATTTTTGCACTGTTGGAATTACCAATACCAGCAATTCCCAAAAGTGATTTTAATGATACATCTCTGTGCAGATGTACATCCTAAATTGATGCCTGGACAGCAATAGCCCACTCCTGCCATCTTTAATGTTTAGCTGAGGCAATTCCGTGTTTATCCGCAGATCTGGGCTTTTATATTAGCGTGGTTAATGGGGCAGTAGATAGGAACAGCTTGCAATAGTTTACTGACTCTCTCTCTCTATTATTATAGAGTTTGTAATTCAGCTCACATCGAGTTCTCACACGTCTCAATACCGTATTTATGCTGTCAAAGTCTTTTTTTTTTGCTCTGCATTTGTACACTTTTGAAATACTCATTTCATTTAATCCCGTTGCCCCCCTTGGGAGCATGAAGGTTCCGCCATGGTTCTCCACCTCACTCTTTTTTGCGCGAGGGCTTTTGCGTCTTTCCTGAGTGTATGTGCAATCCATCTCCGTTTCCTTCTCCTGATCACACTGCTGACAGCATCCTGTTTCATTTTCTTCCACGGGTCATGGTTGGTCATTTAATTTAGCCACCATATCCTCCAGTATGTAACATAGGCAGTTGTTATTAATGAAGACTTGTAATGTATTGATTAGGGGTTGTGTGGTTTTACAGGTTTTACAGCCATAGAGAAAGATATATTGTACATTTGTGTTGAATATGTCGACCTATGTGTTAGTGGAGAGCTTGGATGAGAGCCATATAGGGTGTAGTGTCCTGAAGGCATGTCAAGCTGGCCTTACATCCTCGTTGGCTCCCCCATCAGTGCCGATATTGCTTCCAAGGTAAAAGACAGTCAGGCTGGTTTTCAATCATTTCCCCAACAATAGTGATTTGGTGTTAATTCTTTTTCCCACATGTATTTTGAGGCCAGTCAATGAGGCTTTTTGACCTTGACATTTACACTTTGTATTTGTGTCCTGTATCCAGATACTGTTTGCATCCTGATTGGGTTTGCATGAAATGTCAGGTGTAAATGGAAAAAAGACACAATGTGATTGGATCACATGATTGGAGGTGGATGAGCACGCATTGTGGCCGAATCGCGGACAAGTGTAAATGCCATCCAGACACAGAGGTCGTTAGCCACATTTTGTTCCACTTTGTTTCAGTTAGACACGTGCCCAGTGCCACGAGAAGGGACATTTAAACGAAATCCAATGCAGACACGGAAGTCAGATAAATTGTGCATTTTAATGTGAGGTATACATGTGAGCTGGTAAAATCCGTTATCAGATCATACATGATCCAATCCCAGCACGCATTGTAATGCAAGGTGTAAATGGGGTCTGTGCTGCATGTTTTGACAGAAGTAGTCCAACTCTGTTAATGTGCAGGTCTTCTTCATTGGGGTTTCCAGAGTAGAGAAAAGTTTCACCAGTGGTACACTCTTAGAAAAAAGGGTTCTTCTTTTGTCCCTGTTCCATTTTTTTCTCAGACTGTATTTGTAACTTCCTCTAAAGTGTTCCATCTGCTCTCTCAGACTCCAATAATGCTCAGATTGTATCTTCTCATCACTCTGGCTCGTGTTTGTGACAGCTTACCTGTCTGGTGTAATGTTCCATGTTTTCCCTGATGTGGATTCAGGATGCAGGTACCGAGAAAATGGTGGACAGGTGTGTCCAATTACATTCTTGTAACAAATAAGTTTTCTTGAAAAAGGTGAAACTAACTGAAACGTTGAGCACTGTCTCACTTTCTGTTTTTGTTATTGTGTGATTAAATCAAAAATAAATGTTTCATGGTGTAATTCCACCATCCGGTTCTCACTCTTGACTTCAGCTGTAGGGGACTCTCCCTCCCCTGGGCTTTCAGTTGGATTTGGCTCAGGTGAGCCACAGACTCATTTGCAGGGTTGTCTGTTCGGCTCAGGTGTTGTTAAGGGTGAGTATCCATAGTTTCGGTTTCTGTAATCAAATCAAATCAAACTTTATTTGTAGAGCACCTTTCATACACTGATGGAAAATGAAGCGCTCTACAGGAATATTAATAAAAAAAACAATTAAAAGACAACGAGACAAAACATAGGAGGATATCAAGTATAACAGCCATGGGAGTTTAAAACAGTAGCAGCAGAGAACACGTGAGGATTGTAGAGACTAATGCATGGTAAATTAAAGCTCAAATGTAATTAAAAAAGAACAATTATAATATAAAAAAAAGTTGAGCTAAGAACTGAATGACTAAAAGACTAAAATACTAAACGCACCCTAAGTAAAAGCTCCAAAGGCTAAACATGGATGTTTTAAGATGTCTTTTAAACATGTCCACAGTGTCTGCCCTCCTCAGGGTCTCTGGCAGGCTGTTTCAGAGGCTGGGGGCATAACAAATAATCATTTCCATAACAGCTGGATGGGTGCTTAACCCAGGCTGCTGTATCCACAAGTTATCCACCGTGGTTGTAGATCATTTCCCTACCAGGCTCTATGATCCACAAGTTAGGAGGATGGGTCCCCCTTGGAGTCTGGTTCCTCTCAAGGTTTCTTTCTCCCAGGGAGATTTTCCTTGCCACTATGCCCTATGTTTTTCGCATTTTGGCTTGGCATGGCTTGCTTTCTGGGGGTCTATGGTTTTGTGTTAGTTCATATTGTTTGTATTGTATTTATTGTTTATAATGTTTAGTGTTGTTTTTGTTGTGAAGCACTTTGCAACATTTGTCCATGTAAAAAGTGCTATACAAATACATTTGATTGATTGATGATCAAGAGATGTTGGGGGACTGTGCTTCGTCTGAACCCTCACCGGTCCAGTTTGGATAAACCTGCTGGGGGTTACCACGGTTACCTCCCACACCGATATAGATAGATTTATAATCATATCAGTTTCCACACAAAGGTTTGGCTGAAACTTTTGGCTATATTTTGTTAATAGCCAAGCATATCTAATATTGATAATCTTAATCTGACTCCAATGTAATTATCACTATGTGCAAATAATTGTTGAGTTTGTTCTTTTTAGTGAAAGAATAGTCATATAGAATTAATCAAATGAGGCTTTAATAATGCTGTATACTTATACAACTATTACAAGGCGAATACTTCATAGAAAAATGTTACATTCTAATAGAGAGAGAGAGAGAGAGAGAGAGAGAGAGAGAGAGAGAGAGGACCAAGGGTCATTCAAACAATGCTACTCACAACTCATGAGGAGAACCACACGACAGGACAAAGAAAGAGAGAGAGCTATACCCTGACCTCTGCTTTTTATATCACCCTAAAAAAACCACAGTATTTAAATTAGGAGCTGTTGATAAGGAGACCCAACCACCATTCATCTTATTACTTCTACACTGATGACATCACACCTTAAGACATTCCACAGAGCTCCCAGCCATTTGTCTTCCGGGGGAGGGGGCTCTCAATGAAAGGGACAGAATAGCACTCCTTTCACCGGAATAACTAAGGGGTCGTTGAGGTACACAGGCCCCCTCACCACAACAAGGTGACAATCCATAGAGGAGGATACCTCGGAATGATTCAGCAAATTGTTTAATTGGGCCTGAGTGATGGTGACCATGGCAATGGAGTGTAGTAATACCATGTATTGATATCTTTTCATCAAATGAAAAGGCAATCGGAAAAAAAACTGAACAAACGCTAGACTTGTTATTCACCGGTTAGTTGTATAATTGAATTGAACCAGGTCATGTATAACTGAAGTAGAAGTGACAAGACGTGAGAGAATCTTAGTGAAGGTATAATTCAAAACTTTCTGCCACTGTTGTTTAAATCTGGCAGATGTTCCTTGTCATCTTCGTCACCTGGGAGGTGAACCAACATAAACAGATGTATGGTTTTAAATCAGCTGCCATTTGAACACATACAGGTTGGCAGTAATTAAGTAAGTCCAATCGAATAGTCTCTCACTGGGGGGGGGCATTCTGTAGAACAATCAGAGTCGTCGATTGTAGCTAACGCAAATTATTGATCCACCATTACTATCATCCCCAATTGCACTGGGTGCTTGGTGTCTGACTAACACCAGCCCCATGCAGAGTGTTACCTGGGAGAATGATATATTTATCCCCTCCGTCACAGGCTTCCCTCTCAGGTCCCACCCACACCCCACCCCCCCCTCCTTTCCACACACGAATTGATGCATTTCCATTAGCATGTGGAGTGGAGGGGCCTTAAATCACCAGTCAGGCTCGCCTACATCCAAATAAATCCCTCTGCTATCTCCCAAAAGACAGTCTTTAACACCATGATAATCCTCCCAAGTTGGGCTAAATGGCCGAGTAGCCTAGGAGTGTCCCCTGAACGGCTGGCTATTATTGAATGAAATGGTGTAGTGTGGCTGGAGGGTAAGATTAATGCCACCTCTTATAGCCTCTCTCTCTGTCTGCTCTCATTGGGTTTTGGTAGCTATTGTCTTTATTGAAGGATTGAAGCTGAAGAGTGATATTTCTTATTTCAATTGGTCCGCTGCTATGGCAATCCACGCAAATGTAGTCAAAATGCAATACCAAGCTGTCAGTTTTGATCAACATGATATGGATCTTTTTTTCCCCCCTCTTTCAAGTGTTTTTTTTGATGGAAAATCATTTCTTTTCATTTTATTTTTATTTCTGCTATGTATTTAAGAGAAGAGAGATGAGAGTCAATATTTAAACCGCTGTAGATTGTCTTGGTAGATGCGTCATGAATGGAAATTAATTCTGTTTGACAGGGAAACACACCGTAAACACAAACGCTTTGATGTTGTCCTTGTTAAAAATACCCTGCTGTTTGAAAAACCCTAAGCACAATTTAGTTTTGTTATGTTCCATAAATTAGTTACAGTCAACGTGTATTTCCATCTTTGGGACATTTCTAACTGGGAAGGCCCATATTTTCCAGATCTCTTTTTGAAGACAGCTGCAATGGACGACTGAAAACGAAGCATCTCATGTCAGTTCTCAAGTAGCAAGTTATGTGAGAGTATCAGCTTCAGCGCTCGCAGCGTTGGAGTGAGAGCTGCTGCTAGCCAGACTCGGATTTCAATCTCTATGCTAATTCACAAGAGTGAAGCATGATTTTTATCCTAACTTTGCCCTCATTAGTGACAGAAATGTGTCTCCAATCACTTGTAACTATGGGAACAGTACAGGCTAGATACTGAAAGGCATACAGTATATCACAGTCTGACTGGTCCATCCATTTGGGGAATTTTATTGGTATCAAGATGATTGTCTTCAATTTACCTCAGATAGTTATGTAAATGTGACTCATTGAACGTATTTCAAAGTGCTTAGCTCAGCATGTGCCTATATGTTGTGTGCTCAATGTAATTGCTCAATGTAATTGACAGTTGATTCCTGTAAAGCAAATTACTAAATTGACCTTACCTGCAAGCTTAGTAAAACTTCGGTCAAATCAAAACATATTTACAGTTTGTTAGCAATCGCTCAATTGATAGATTTACTTTTACTAGCAATCATAACAGTGAAAATGATGAGTCTCTCCAGTTAAGTTTACATCCTCCAGTTTGTGACGTACCGTACGGATTGCAGAGCATCTTCCATCATCTTGAAGTTCTGAATCTGTAAAATAAAACAAATAAAAAGTTATAAAAAGATTGACATATATGATAATAGAGAAACAACATTAGTCAAGATAATCCTTAGTTACTGTAGCCTGTCATGAACTCAAGTTCAAGTTCAATTCAAGTATATTGTTACGTCTCATACACAAGTGCAGGGAGTAAAATTCTTAGGCTTGGTTCCATGACAATGCAGCATACAAAAATACAAATAAGCAGTAGGCAATGAAATAAGGTCAAGAACTCGTAACCATCAATGTAAAATACTCCTACTGTAGAATTGTTTTGTATTTTCACACAGCATATTATTATTTTCTCAAACCACTATTTACCACCTTCAAACTCTAAACCATGCAATCAAACTGCAATTCATTTCAGTTCCACCATCATAAGGCTTAATGTGATTCACAGTGGCATGAAGTGGCGAAATGGACAATTATGGGTTTTTTATTTTTTTATTTTTCCCCATCACAGGATTTTTGATTAAGGTGTAGGTAATGGGAGGTCTTGAAGAGGGTAATTGCTAATTGAGTTGTTGATGAGTGCGTTTGTATAAACCGGCTTTCTCTTGGTGGACTCCTCTCCACCTCTACTCCTCTCTCACATTTCCTCTGAGATCTCGGGAGGGCTGAGTCAGATAAGAACACAGACAGACACTGACAGGCAGACAGACAGGCAGGCAGGCAGACAGACAGGCAGGCAGGCAGGCAGACAGACAGGCAGGCAGACAGACAGACAGGCAGACAGGCAGGCAGGCAGGCAGACAGGCAGACAGTCAGACAGGCAGGCAGGCAGGTCAGCATATGGCTCAGCTTTGCGCATGCTGAGACCTCTCTTTAAGATCTCAGTTTCAGCTGTGCTCAGGAAACTGCTTGTGCCTCTCCACTGGTTTCTAGCCACTGCCCAGCACAGCCAAGAAAGGAAAAGCTGATTGCCTGATGATCAGCATATACTTCATTTTTAACCCTAACCCTAACCCTTTCTTGCTGTCGAAGAATGCCAGTCATTCACACTTCAGATTCCTGTCACCTCCGGTACACAGATGGTATGAAAGGTATGACTTTTCCATGCAGCTGCTGTACTGTATACAACTGTCAGGACACAGATCACAGGGTTTATTTTTACAGAAATGTGCTGCAATGTCGTGGAGCAACTACTTGTGGAGTAGTTACAGCAGGGGAGGCTCGTGGAGGTAGAAATCAGAGGACGGGCTCTTTGCAAAGCATGGAATGGAAAGGGGAATAGTGTCAAACGTGTTTGATACCATTTCTCATTCCATTCCATGCAGTTTGATACCATTTCTCATTCCGTTCCCTGCATTACAATGAGCCCGGCCTCCGATTTCTACCTCTACCAGCCTCCCCTTTACAGTTACAGTGTATACTGTAGTTATAGATGTGTTCCATCTTTCTTGTTATTGAGACCTGGGATGCTAGGTTCCCGTTCAATGGCAGCCAAGTCCAACTAAGTTATAGAACAGAACATTAATAAAATAGAACCTTTCATCTGAAGATGGACAATTGTCTGTGGCCTAACCTCACTTACCAGAGCCATACACTACACAATAGGTTGTCCATAGAATGAGTCTAGCTTATTCTTTTAAAGGGACTTGTTTAGCTTATGTAATTTGACATTTGAGCAGAATTAATTTACTGCAGGACAAACAATGTCACTCTTTTACAACCTAGAGAATGCAAACACTGCAGTATTTTCACTTCAAGGTTTTTTTGGGAGAGTTGCTGAATTAGCGAAGTGCTGCCCACAATGTGAACATAGCAATCAATTAGACCTAGCCACAAAACACAAACACACAAGTGTGAGGGTAGCAAGTAGCTATGAATGAACGTCCATGGTAGTATCTCAGGTACTTAGCATACTCAAGGTTAATCAAATGAGACAGCATTTTGGTCCAACCTTTGAGGAGGATAATTGAGACAGTGGTTTGGCGATAAAGAACCCTTTAATCTCTCTTTTAATGTAATCCTGAAATCCTCCTGCGTTGGCAAAAGAAGTTTGACGTGTCTTAGAGAGAAGAAATGCAAATGTTCTCAACTTCCTGTGGCCAAGGTCAATGCTAACTAAATCCCTATATGCTGAAGCAGAGGTGTCCTAAACATATTAATGATTTACTATTTAAGGCTTTCTGTGCCAATATGGCTTAAACAGCATATGATGGTCTCTTCTTTAGACAAACTGGCAGTAGAATAGATTTAATTCTTATCCATTACCTTGAGTTTAAGAATTTATAGAAAAATATTGTATGGGAGACTATCCAAATGAAGTGGGGGCCTAGTTTAAATGTGATTTACGCTTGGCAGTAAATCATCACCTGAAACATAGCACATTACTGTAGGACTCTTTATCATTGGTTATTATGAGAACACAATGGAACCTTAATGGAATCCAATGTCATGCACCGTGCCGGATAAACGGATTATTCTCCACATGTTTCACCCACCACTCAGACTGCTACTGTTCCCTCCCAGCATGGCGCAGAGCAATGGAGGCTGATGGAGGTAGAAATCAGAGGCCGGGCTCATTGTAATACATGGAATGGAATATTTGAGGATATCAAACATGCATGTTTAATACCATTCCTCATTACATTCCATGTGTTACAATGAGCCCGGCCTCTGATTTCTACCTCCACCAGCCTCCCCTGGCACAGAGCCAATACGACTCTGAACTTCTCACAAAGAGTGAAATATTTACAATTATGTCTTGTTGGTGGGAGGCTCTCCTCTCTCTTTCTCTCCTCTCTCTTTCTCTCCTCTCCGCTGCCTTCTCTCTGGGTGCATGATTAGCCAGTGAGGGAGTGCGCCTGCAACAGTACGATAACATCCGTCTCTCCTTGCCTTCCTGCTTTGAACACGGGGAAGTTTGAAAGTCAGAGAGCTGTATGGGTCTGTGTTTGAGGTCTGAGCTGAGCACTCTGCAGGAAGGAGCTCAGACTGGCAGCTGTCTCCTTTGTCTCCATCTCCTGTGAGAGAAAAAAATAAAATAGATTTACACCCACTGACATCAAATGCAGAACACTATGAGCGAGGAGAGACATCGGGCATTAGGCATTATATTTCCTCTGCCATCAGAATTGGATAGGAGGGGTTTGTGCCATAAATCTGGGCATGGGGCTTAACTGGATGGGCTGGGTGAGAGCTGCACCATGGGGCTGCCAAGCCAACCTTTCAGCTCCGACTGAAATTCCTAGCTGAAATAACATTCATTTGAGAAAGCAAATGTGTTGGTAACAAACGGCAAAAATGTGGTTTTCACGGTAACTAGGTAAGCTATTATTCTGTACCATTGTAAAAAAAAATAAAAAAAATAAAAATAAAAACTACACTGAAGAATAGTCTGAAAGGCATTTTTAAAGGGGCAATCTGGGATTGCTACATCCATTTATGGACTTTTAAATATGATATATAGCCCTTGAATCTTATATTGAATATGAATATTACTCATAAATGCCTCATGACCTTAGTTCAACTGTCATTCCCCGTCAGAAACTTATTTTACTCCATACTCTAGCTTCAACACATGGTTAAAATTGTCATTTTTATCTCATGGATGGTCAGTCCTTGCATCCATAGCTCTGTCTATGAATTTGAGAGTGGTTACATTTCTTCAGCCCCATCCCTCAGCTGTTTACCCAATAATATGTGACGGGGAGAAGGCTTTCTTATTGTTTGAATCCCAGACTGCCCCTTTAATGATGTTCCAAATGCCAAATCTCTCTCCAAAGCAATTTGATTTAACTCCCATTGAGTCCCATTGAGACCAAGGGAGCTATGCATACACACAACATAAATGTTTAGAAGTTAAGAGCACAGGCGACTTGAACAGTTCAAGATGTATTAACGACTGGCCGGGACAAGAAGCAGCCAGAGCACACAACTTCGACCAAATGTCTCACACACACACACACACACACACACACACACACATACACACACACATATATATATATATATTCTGGAGAGAAATATACTTCTCTTAACCTATAGACACAGAGTCCATAGTATAGACATTGTATTTCACCAATATACTGTACGTAAACCAGATGTTTCCTTAAGTTCGATTCATTAAGAGTCTGAAACCAGATGTCTTGTTGTGGCCTACATAGTATATCACCTTAATTTTACATAACTGCATGGCCCCCAAAGGGACTGCATGGTCCCAGCCTCAAGCTTCCGTGCCTACTGTGGGGTGATCATACATTTGATACCTAAGGCACACATTGGTGCATGTTACATTCAGATTATATTCAAGTTTCCATCAGGTCCACAATGACTTCTTTGGATTGCAACACAGTGGTACCCATTATGTGCCCACCACACCATGCCACGCCATGCCACAACACAATAAGTCAATTACTGTCCTCCTGTATAAACAGAGCCGTCTCCCCAGAGATACAGCTGACAATAGCTGAATAATCAGGACGTGTGTGTGTGTGTGTGTTTGTGTGTGGATGTGTGTGTGTGTGTGTGTGTGTGTGTGTGTGGATGTGTGTGTGTGTGTGTGTGTGTGTGTGTGTGTGTGTGTGTGTGTGTGTGTGTGTGTGTGTGTGTGGATGTGCGTGTGGATGTATGTGTGGATATGCATGCGTGTGTGCACGTGTGTGTGTGTGTGTGTGTGTGTGTGTGTGTGTGTGTCTGTGTGTGAGAGAGAGAGAGAGACTATAGTGTATAGAAAGTATAGACTGAGCAGGGAAAGGGCAACACAACACTGTGGATAAGGTATATGCAGCAGACTGACTCTCCCAGCTTTTACAAAGCCAACCAGCTCAATAGCTGCTGTTGTTCTCTGTCCATATAGCTAATGAATGGATATAGTATGTATATGTCCAACACTCTGAACATCACCAGCTGAATCATCAGGAAGTGTGTGTGTGTGTCTGTGTGTGTGTGTGTGTGTCTGTGTGTGTGTGTGTGTGTGTGTGTGTGTGTGTGTGTGTGTGTGTGTGTGTGTGTGTGTGTGAATGTGTGTGTAACATCAAACTGGTGCTATGTATCACCATCATCCTGTCACAAGACGCACTGCAAAGCAAGAGAAACTCAGTCATTGTCTCGTGCAGAGAGAGAGGAGGTGGTTCGAATTAAGCTTGCGCGATAACTCTAATGTCATTGAAGATCAAATTATCTCAGATTTGCTATTTGGCCGTGGCGTGATGGGGAATTGAGATGCACAGTCTGTTTTCACAGGGTACAGTGACATCCATCATTATTGTGCTCCGGTGGACAGGCGTACCCTTGCCCACCTCCATATGGCCGTGTGTTTTTTGGTCAGTGTCTCCCAGTGGGTTTGCGTTCCAACTTCCCCCAGATGTTTTTTCAGCTTGTGTTTGTTCTTCTTGTTTGTTGTGGTGCAACACAACACACCGTTAGTATTAGAACCCCATCTGGCTTCCCTGGCAGACAGCGGTAGACATGCCAACACGCTGTCGTTGTTGCTGTTGTTGTCGTCGTCGTCGTCGTCGTCGTCGTCGTCGTCGTCGTCGTCGTTGTCGTTGTCGTTGTCGTTGTCGTTGTCGTTGTTGTTGTTGGATTGGATTATATTCTAGGATATTCTAACATTCCATTGTATTCTTTGGTAAAGTATAGCCATGACAGTGTGTGTGTGTGTGTGTGTGTGTGTGTGTGTGTGTGTGTGTGTGTGTGTGTGTGTGTGTATGTGTGTGTGTGTGTGTGTGTGTGTGTGTGTGTGTGTGTGTGCGTGCGTGCGTGCGTGTGTGTGTGTGTTCTGCAGCACAATACAAACGGCCTCATGCTGAACTGTTGAGCCCCTATCAAGGTCACTGAGCCACACTACAAACTGTCACCTAAGTAACCTCCACCTACCTTTTGCAGTAATATCCCAAACCTAGAATCCAATTTCTGCCATATGTGAATACCCCCTGCAACAGCAACATCTACAAACACTACCACTCTCTCACTAGGTCCCAAATAGTCATAGTGGATGTTATGAAAGAGAGAGTTGGAGAAAGAGAGAGAGAGAGAGGCAGAACAGAGAGGGTAAAGGCAAGATGAAAGAAAATAGGCTGAAAAGAAAACACTGGAAGAAAGCTCAAAGAAAAGCGAAGAGGAGAGAGGGGATAGGTTTATCCTAGGGCAAAAAGAAAACGTGCAAGGAGAGGAGAGGAAGAAATGGAGCGCAAGAGAGAGGTAGAAGTGAATAACCCCTGCTTGTGCTATTCAAGTCTTTTTTTGTGTGTAAATGATGGAAACTTAATATAATCTGATGTATCATGTATCATGTATCAATGTGTGCCTTATGTATCAAATATATGATTACCCTACAGTAAGCACAGAAGCTTGAGGTCCCTTTGGACCCTGATATTGTATAGTGACTTGTGAATGACGACATTCTAGGCTAGGACCATGCAACTCCTTTGGGGGCCATAAAGTTATGTAAGTTAAGGTGGTGTAGGTGACTATGTAGGACTCTATGTGACCACAACAAGACATCTGGTTTCAGATACCGAAATTGAAATACAGGACTCCCTCATATGGAGATGTATGTTGAGTGAAAAACACATGTATCTGCAAGCTGGTGTGATCCCTGCCTACAGAATGTTGAGATATGGTTTGGTTTATGTTGGGTTGTGAGATCGGCATTAAAACTGCTTCATTTTCTATATATACACTCACCGGCCACTTTATTAGGTACACCTTGCTAGTACCGGGTTGGACCCCCTTTTGCCTTCAGAACTGCCTTAATTATTTGTGGCATAGATTCAACAAGGTGCTGGAAACTCCTCAGAGATTTTGGTCCATATTGACATGATAGCATCATTGCTGCAGATTTGTCGGCTGCACATCCATGATGCGAATCTCCCATTCCACCACATCCCAAAGGTGCTCTATTGGATTGAGATCTGGTGACTGTGGAGGCCATTGGAGTACAGTGAACTCATTGTCATGTTCAAGAAACCAGTTTGAGATGATTTGAGCTTTGTGACATGGGTACACTGTGGTCATAAAGGGATGGACATGGTTAGCAACAATACTCAGGCAGGCTGTGGTGTTTACAATGCTCAATTGGTACTAAGGGGCCCAAAGAAAGGTGTTCTTTCTGGGAGACACAATCTAGGTGTTAAACCTGCAGCTTGCTAGCATGACATTCTCTCCCTCGATTGGTACATTGCTGAAGTCTCCACGAAAATGTGCATAAAATAGAGCTGGTACTTACTTAATATCAAATTGCTCAGGTCACCAGATGTCACAAGACATACATTGAAAATGACTGTTCTCCAATCGCTTCGTACAGTGAGGACCAGAGGAAGCTGGTGGAGGTAGAAATCGGAGGACAGGCTCATTGTAATGCATGGAATACAATGAGGAATGGTATCAAACAGGTGTGCGCGCGCGCACACACACACACACACACACACACACACACACACACACACGAGTGTACAGACACACACGTGACACAACACTCTTTATTGTGAAGCTCTTTAATAGCGTGGATGTTATTGTTCCCACATGACAACTGTATCAGGATTTACCACACTGTATTCTACAGAAAAGCTCTTGTGAACTCTACTGAATAACTAAATACTCAATAACAGAATACTTAGTATTCAATAACAAAAACTTAAATCTACTGACAGTACAGCACATTCACACCAGTGACGATTTTATTTCCAGACACTTGGAGGTGTTCCTTCTGGAAGACACAATCTAAGTGTTAGCCAATCCAGCAGCTAGCTAGCATGACATTCTCTCCCCCGATTGGTTGGTCTTAAACAGAGTTGGTTTCTATTCTGATCGTGTCGCCCAACTGTCAGATTGGTCACATCACCGGATGTCACCACCATACATTGAAAATGACTGATCTTCGGCTGCTTCGTCGCTAACGACTAATTCTGGTGTGAATGTGCAATGAGGACCAGGGGGAGGCTGTTGGAGGTAGAAATCACCAGTGGAGGCTGGTGACGGTAGAAATCACTAGTGGGAGGCTGGTGGAGGTAGAAATTGGAAGATGGGCTCATTGTAATGCATGGAAAAGAATGAACAATAGTCATTGCTAACAACTAATTCTGGTGTGAATGTGCAGCTACTGTAATCTACAGTGAGCACCTTCCAGGAGGAAGAGATAGAGTTTGCCCTATTAAGTTAACTCTGAGGATCTATAAATGGCCTGCCTTGTTGTTTCATCAATTCAATCCTAACAACAAGTCAGTACATTGACTTGTCGTTGATCGAGCACCATACACGGACGCTAAGCCCAAACACTAAACATGCTGAAATGCCGATTAGCTAACAGAAAATCTATGGAAAGTTAAAAAAAAAAAAAGGGAAAACTAATGCAAAAAAACAACATGATTTTGCATTCGTTATTAGAATGGCCACTAAGGGGATTTACTGAGTGTTTTAATTGCTTGTACATGTTTCTGGTGAAGGATGGGTTCCAAACGGTAAACACATGATATGAATAAAAACATTTAATTAACATTAGAGAATTATTAATCATTAATAGTTAATTACATTGATAGTAATAGTTATATATATATATTAATAGTCCTTACATACAGTATGTGCAAGAAAGTAGTTTACTTTACCCACAGTATCTCATTAACCAAGGCTGGTTTTTCAAATATGCTTCATTATGACGGAGTTGTATTTCAGATGCGTCTATAAAACACACAGTGATAATGTTCCTTCTATCAATATGTTCACATTTGCATTGTCTGCCAAATGAGAATGTACTCATCTGTCCTCTCCCTGTAGCATGTATCAGTTTAACAGCCCTCGTGAAAGAAACCCATTAATGATCTACAGTAGCTGTGTTTATGAAAGCTTGTTTGTGTGAGAGAGATTCTGCTGGCAGGCAGGCAGGCAGGCAGACAGACAGGCAGGCAGGCAGATAGGCAGGCAGGCAGACAGACAGGCAGGCAGGCAGGCAGGCAGGCAGGCAGACAGGCAGATAGACAGGCAGGCATGCAGGCAGTCAGGTAGGTAGGTAGACAGACAGGCAGGCAGGCAGATAGGCAGGCAGGCAGACAGACAGACAGACAGACAGGCAGGCAGGCAGGCAGGCAGGCAGGCAGAGAGAAAGGCAGGCAGGCATGCAGGCAAGCAGGTAGGCAGACAGGTAGGCAGACAGGTAGGCAGACAGACAAGCAGGCAGGAAGACACGTAGGCAAACAGGCAGACAGGGAAGCAGGTAGGCAGACAGGTAGGCAGACAGACAAGCAGGCAGGAAGACATGTAGGCAAACAGGCAGACAGGGAAGCAGGTAGGCAGACAGGTAGGCAGACAGACAAGCAGGCAGGAAGACACGTAGGCAAGCAGGCAGGCAGGCAGGCAGGCAGGCAGGCAGGCAGGCAGGCAGCTCAGCTGTGAGCCAGTGATTGTCCTGAAACATGGGGATGGTGTGTGCTATCCCCACTACAGTATTGTCTTCTGTTAAAGCACAAGCCCAGACCCGTCAAGGCAGCATAGCTACGCTGCAGGGCATATCGGCTACTCTGCATATTATGCATTGCGTCGTACACATTTAAAAAGAAGAAGCTTTCAACCGAAAATGTCCTTCCTTCTTCTTCTTCTCCTTCTGCAGCCAGATGGAGAGAACAAGAAAGGAATGGAGAGGCAAACGCACTGGTGGCGTGTTGCGTAAGCATCTCATCCCCGCAGCCTCCCAGAGAGGCTTTTTCTTTTTTCTTCTTTTTTCATATAAAAGCATGAGGCTGACAGAATGTTCAAAGTGTTCAGGATCAAAGGGAGCAGTGTCTTTCTGACTGACTCTGGATTGGATCTGGGGGTTATGCTGTGTCAAGCCCGGTTGGCATTCTTCTTCTTCTTCTTCTCTCTCTCTCTCTCTCTCTCTCTCTCTCTCTCTCTCTCTCTAGTTCCCTCTCCGTGGAGGCAGCAAGCTAGG
This sequence comes from Argentina silus, assembly GCF_951799395.1. NCBI lineage: Eukaryota > Metazoa > Chordata > Actinopteri > Argentiniformes > Argentinidae > Argentina > Argentina silus. The sequence continues at coordinate 45,986,505 of NC_139653.1, read as the reverse complement.
CCTACAAAGCTGGTTGGTGAAATCAAACACTGATGGCTACTCTAATCGCTATAGCAGCCTGTAAGCACCGACTTCATTCCCAAATTGATGATAAATGATAAATCAAAGGCTTATTATATTCATGCATCCGAAAAGGAGTCCATGTCCCTGAGGATAGGGTTCCATTAATGTGTGCCATAGTTGGCCTTGTTACACTGGGTACAATGGATCCGTTAGGAATTCAATTAGATCATATCTGGTTTGCACTTTTCAAGAATTTTCCTTTTGGAACTTTGTGAACAAAAAAGATTCAGCAGCATTCTTGCATTCTTGCCAGCTTAAGATTTTGGGGGCAAAGAAAAGTCCCTTCTTTCTTTTGCACAGTATTGTACAGCACTTTGAGCTGCATTCTAATGTATGAAAGGTGATATATAAATAAAAGCTTATTATTATTATTATTATTATTATTATTATTATTATTATTATCTTAAAGCTCCTTAAAGCAGTTTACTGCATGTGCCTTGCATGAGTTGGTTTGACTGACAGCATGGATCAGTGTATTGTAATTGTTTTTTTGGAGTTGTATGTAGTCATTATATAGTCTGTCAAGTGTTCAACTTTTGGGAGGACAAATACTTGAGAACATAATAACTTTGAGGAGTCTGTTGCACGCCTGACTGTAGCTGAGGAGCAGGAGATAAAGAATGGAGGAGGGTAGAAGGATAAAGACATAGAAGGTATAAAATGAACATACTTAAGAACATAACAGAATTAGTGTGTGTGCGTGCGTGTGTGTGTGCGCGTGTGTGCGTGCGTGCGCGTGCGTGCGGGCGTGTGGCCGTGCGTGCGTGCGTGTGTAAAAAAGCTTCTTCTTTTTATCCATAGGGACTTACAACAAATACATTTGTTTCAGTAAGTGAATCATCTATCCATCAGTCATCATAAGATAAAGTAATCAATGCTCGGACCAGGGGCCAGTCACAATGCTAGAAGAAGGAATTTTTTTTATTAACAGGAGAGAAACTTGTACAGTGGGGTAGTGGGGGTGAAGAGGTCTTTAGGAGAGACCGTTAAGATGTAGCCTGAAGAGATGGGTCTTCAATTTACTCGTTCCACCAGCAGGGCGCCAAGACAGTGAAAAGCCATGACCGAGTAGCGTGGCTGCTGCATCCATGTAGAGGCGGCGGTGCCAGGCGGCCAGCCGAGGTGGAAGAGCGGAGTGATCGGGCAGGGGTTTGGGGGCTGACCATTGCTTGAAAGTAGGGAGGGGCTGTGAAGGGTGCGGAGGAGGGGAGTGACATGGGAGAATTTGGGGAGATTGACAGACGGGCGGCAGTGTTCTGGATGAGCTGCAGAGGCCTGATGGTGGAGGCGGAGAGACTGGCATACATAAATTCTGAGACAGTTTTAACAATTGAGGTACAGTTTAGCATCAGACACAGTATGATAAATCAGAGAAAGGGCCTGAAGTAAAACAAATAATAATATTAAAATAACTCACACTGCCTACAAGGTGAGGATACAAACATCTCAGCCTGCTGCTGACAGCCAGTGAGTCTGCACACAGGCATAACAGGGTGTTAATTAGCTGTCTATTATTCCCCAGACGCACCGACGTGTCACATCATTGTCTTGCTACTGCAGCTCATATATACACCAATGAGAGACTGAGGTCCTCCTGCACAGTCGAATAGTGGCCTTGTCAACAAGACGGGGAGATGGGGAGACGTGGAGAAGGGGAGACGTGGAGAAGGGGAGATGGGGAGATGGGGAGACGTGGAGAATGGGAGATGGGGAGATGGGGAGACGTGGAGATGGGGAGATGGGGAGAAGGGGAGACGTGGAGAAGGGGAGATGGGGAGAAGGGGAGATGGGGAGAAGGGGAGACGTGGAGATGGGGAGATGGGGAGAAGGGGAGATGGGGAGACGTGGAGATGGGGAGAAGGGGAGAAGGGGAGACGTGGAGAAGGGGAGATGGGGAGACGGGGAGAAGGGGAGACGTGGAGAAGGGGAGATGGGGAGATGGGGAGAAGGGGAGATGGGGAGAAGGGGAGACGTGGGGATGGGGAGAGTGGTTCTGTGCATTCGTCAGGATCTGTCGATCATGTTCAAGTCCTAAATGTTGAGATGTCATCAAACAATATGGCACAGTTCGATTATTGACAAATATATGTAGTGTACTTTAGTGAGAGATAAAATATGTCTTTCAAAGAGGCCACTCAGATACACACCACACACATGTGCACCTGCACGTGCACACAAGCACAAGCACACACACAGACATGTACAGGCACCCACACAAACACACACACACACACACACAGACGCACACTCACACAGACGCACACTCACACACACACACACACACAAACACACAACTCAACTAGCATTACATAGAAATTATAGGGTCCTCCCTACGTTTGCATTTGACATTTCTAGAGCACCAGGTGTTCTATGAGAGTTTTCTTCTTCCACCAGGCCTCTAGCGCATCCCTCTGAGGTGGGATGAAGTCGTGTCCTAAATAACGGGAGCACTCGGCAGCTTGAGGTGCAGCTCCGCAGGTCATGCTAATAGGGAGCTAATCCAGCAAAGACAGGTGTGTGTGTGTGTGCGCGTGCGTGCGTGCGTGCGTGCGTGCGTGCGTGCGTGCGCGCGTGCCCATGTGTATGTATATATGCATGTGTGGATGTGAATCAGACTGCCATCCCAGTGTCCCCCAGGCTCTCTCCGACACACAATTCAGTCACTTTGAAATGCAGAGAGCGTAGAGCCCCACTATAGTGAGCACTGATGCAGCCTTTCAGATATGAACTTTATAAAGGGAGAAGGAGTGAGAGAAATCTGGCATTTGGCAAACTGGCGCGGTACTGTCCGGCTGCCAGCCAAGAAGGATCTCCTGGGCGGACATAAATAAATGAGATAGGACTCACCAACCCACTGAGGTCTGCTTGCCCGTGAAAGGCAGAACTGAGTGCATCACAAGGGAGGATGGCCAATGGGAAGAATTCAGAACAAAGAGATTCCGGAATACATGAAAGAAAGAAAACAACACTACTGCTACTTGGGTTAGGATAATGTATTTTTTACTGTGCACATAATTGAGCAGTTTATTTTTTCATATGTGAAATAGGGAGGTTTAAGAAGTTGCAAGTTCATGCTAGAGTATTATTACACAGGTGTAGAGCAACTTTAGGGGAGGCTGGTGGAGGAAAAAATCGGAGGACAGGGTCATTGTAATGCATGAAGTCCTGTCCTCAGATTTCTACCTCCTCCAGCGTCCCCAGAGCAACTCAAACGTAGACTGAGGGATATGACGTTACCACAGGAAGGGGAGTGACTTCAGAGATGTTTCACCTCCATCCAAGGATGGAAACTCGTTCACAATTCCCTAATGAATACAATGAATCCTTAATACAATGCCATGGCAATTTATAATATTAGAGCTGGACTAATAACAGAATCGCCATATCATTGGCAAGAGAAAGAGGTTATCTTTAACGAGGAAAATAGTCTCCATCCAATGAAGGCCTCAGTTCATGTGCAATCTGGGCATGGCTACAGTTCCCCCCATACCTCCCTCTGCAGCCTCTGCAGTCAAACTTTGTACTTGTTTTGCTTTTTGTGCACTTAGTGAGATATTGTAATTTGAATGTGAGCCATTGTCTCATTTCCATTTGTTTGCATAATTTCATGGACAATAAACCAATTTTGAATCTACTGTTATAAATGAATGCCCTCAACTCAATAAACCAATGATGTGTTTGTTTACATTCAAGTACCCCAAAGCAGGAACTAAGAGCTTGACAGAGTGAGAGACATTTTGTGCCCAACCGATATCGAACCCGGGTTGTTTATGCACCACAACTTAGCTTGGTGAACTAAAGTTTAGGCATCACCTTGAGTCATGTAGCCAACACAAACACTCAGAACCACAATGAACCTGCCCCACACCTTTCCTGCTTCAGTCATTCAGGAAACCTATAGTAGTATTGGTGGTTCAGTACCCCATTAAAGGTAGACTCTGGGATACGTCATCAACGGGAAAAGGGTAGGGCGATGCTACTGTACCAGAGATCATTTCCAAAAGGAGACGATCAAGAAATGAGAGGAGACGATCAAATCCTGCACGCATATCGCAGCGGTGCGCATGCTCCGACATCAGGCGACCGCCTAGCGTTGTTCACATGTTTACTTACGACAAATATACTTGGTTGTTGTGTGACTTTCTGACAGGACGTCAAATCCCATAGCGGGCCCGGTGCCACAAGAGGGCTTGAGGGGGCAATTTTGTGCTCCCTCAGTTTTGTGCCCCAATAATTTAGATAAATCTGAAATATCTTTTGTCAAGTAATTTTATCCGCTCCACAAAGGGTTAACTGTCTCAAGATCCCCTTGTTGCTCCTCACGTCTCCAAAAACAATGCTAATTTGATTGGCTTTGACTGGGCGCTAGAAAGACGCTCATCTGAAGTTTCCGCTAGTCAGTCAGTCTGATATGAGTGTGAGGTGAGCCAACCGCTGATTGAATGAAAGCCAGGTGACTGGGCTGAAGGTATTGTGAGGTTGTCATCAACATAGTTTGAGTAAAAAAAAAACTACCTACCTACCTAAATGACTAGCCAGCTAACTATAACACATATATTTTTTCAGTATATGTTTGAGTATAATAGTTTGAAGCCTGTATTTGCAAAGTTGTTCAAATGCGCTCTCTCTTTGTAAAGCGGTTCAGCAGCCAGTTCTCCGCTGGCAAGACAGCTGTATATGGCTGCAAACAGATTGTATGGTCAATTATTGTTCTTTGATAAATTATCGTTGTATGGTCAATTATCGTTTTATGATCAATTATCCAGCCTGTGTTATGACCAAGCTCAAGTGGTTTTGTGGTTTGAGTTGGAGTTTTTTGCTCAAATAGTTAATTGCCCCTTCAGTTAATTGCCCTCCTTTTATTTTATTTTCCCTCGCTCCAGGCCTCTCCCAGAGTCTACCATTAAGTTGACAGGTAGCACTGAAGTGACTCCCCATGTGACATGCAGCTCTACGCCGTAGTACAGCTGCAGACAAAAGCTGTCATACGAAGCACTGATGTCACAAAGGCACGAGCTGAAGCATTTGCTGCTGCTGCACTTTATTCTCCTTTTCTTTTCTTCACTATGTAAATCTACTGTAAAGAGTACCAGATGAGGCTGGTGGAGGGAGAAATCTGAGGAATGAATGAATGGAATGGAATGAGGAATGGTATCAAAACAAATGGTACCATTCCTCATTCCGTTCCATGCATTCCAATGAGCCCGTCCTCCGATTTCTACCTCCACTAGCCTCTCTCCTGGAGTTACATGATACATCTGCAGCAGCAGCAGCCGGCTCTCCACTAGGGTCAAGATGATGTGTCAACAGCATTGCATCCTCAATTTAAACAAAACATATCTCAAATATTGGTCGTACTCTACTAATAATGGTATCCTACCCAAACAATGAATCTTGTATGATCTTGAATCTAAACGTTCTGATTAAATGGAAATGCAAGGCTGTTTCCACTATGTTATTAATGTGAAGGTGGTGTCCATACTCCAGGACACTATGTACACCATTTTTAGTCTAAATTGAATCAAAACACAATTCACAGAAGGTAGACATGTTTTCATGTATCTCACGATTGACTGATTGCGTGTTTCCTTCGTGATGAGCTGCTGTATGCAGTATTGTGCTATGACACATCTTGAGTGTTGAAGTCAAAGTGGTACAAATTGATACCACCAATTTATATTCTGTATGCTAATGGTAAAAGCAATTTGGGGACACACAACCACACACACGCACGCACGCACGCACACACACACACACACACACACACACACACACACACACACACACACACTCAGTTTGTGAAAATTAAATGATGTACTCAAGGCACAAACAAACCAGTAACCATGTGCAGCTGTCTTTTAAACCTCCACTTCTATTGGTGCCTATTACTCTACTAAAGACAATGTTGTGTTCTTACTGCATTATGAAAACCTCCACTTTAAAGAGTTTACGATAACATGCTGGTCGTACTGTAATACTACGTGCATGCTGTACACAACACATCACACAACACAACCAAAGGCAGCCAAAGTGGGGTTTTTTAATCTCACAGTCCTTAATATTGTTACAACGTTAGAGCACGACTGAAAATAGCTTGACAATTTGTGTGATGAAATTGTAATAACCCACTGTGGAACATTAGACTTACTGAAGCAGCCTAGAACAATGCATACATAATTCATAGAGTCAAGAAGTAAAATAGTAGGCCATTCAAACACATGCGAAAGATTATTCATGGAAAGATTTGCATGCTTTGCTTGTATTTGTTGTGCAACACCGCACTTAAGTTAATGAGATTTCAGCAAAGATTAGCGGGTAGCTCTGAATATAATAGCCCGGAGCCTCTTCAGCCTTGCCTGGGCAATGTACTAATTATTTCAAAACCTACTCAAGCATACTTATACAGTAGCAGTGACCCTGCTGTGCCTATTAAAACATTATGGTGTAGTCATCTCCACCTGCTCTAACCTAATTACCTGTGTTATTACTTACAGTACAGTATGCTTTTTGACGGTGAGGAATAGTACAATTCTGATACACAGTATGTTGGCTGCTGTATCTACAGTGTCACCTCCCACGCACATGAGAGAGAAATTCCAAACAGATATACACCATCTCCAAAAACATGACATATACACTGTACTTTCTGACCTCTATGTCCACCTTTTTGACTTAAAAGACTTAGCCCCAAGAAAGAGTTCAAGTTCAAGTTCAAGTTTGACTCTATTAATCCCACATGGGGGCAATTAGTGTTGCAATAAATAAAGTCAGCTTGAACTTGAACTCTTTCTTGGGGAGTTTCCAGAAAGCATTCCTGACAGCAAGCGCATCTTTGGCTAGCGGTTGCCAATGGAAGCAAAGATGATTTCAGTGCGACGAGGCTTTTGGGAAAGTCACCCTCTCCTCTGTGTCCCATTCATAATGACATAATGCCAGCTTGTGTTTGTTGCTAGCTTGTGTTTGTTGCCACCATGTGTTTGTTGCTGTGTCAAGTTTGTTGTTTTTCTTCAATGTTGTGATGAGAAAACCACCTTACCAGGGAAGACATTTAGAGTGGCATTGGCTGGCATTGCTTTTAGGAGTCTCTCTTTTGAACGCGAGCCACATGTAATTCTTTCTCTTTGGCGCCATCTGTGTATTAGCATGTTGTTGCTGATGTATCCAGTCGTCAACACGACAAGTTTGACTTGCAAGTCTTGCAACTCAGATGCTTTGTTAGGATCCACATACAAGCACAGCCTCTCATCCAGATGAAGGAGGATAACCACCACTGAGTCACGTTCTGCCTTTATGTTCCACATTCACACCTTCCTTTCAAATTCTCCTGAGAACAGCTTGAGCAGATAATCAAAAAAGGCTGTTTCACCAAGCAAGCCTGAGTGTTTGTGAGAGTGGCAGTTGTACATCCATGCGTAGCGCGACCAATGAGTGACATTTTTGGGATTGTGTGAAATAGCAAGGAATCCTACAGAAGAGGAATTGGAGGAGCACATGCCAGGGCTGCTTCTCCTCAGCTTTTCATGGTCTTTGTGAGCGTGTCACCTTGATCTCAGTGCTTGTGAAGCTGCTGTTATTCAAGTCATTTTTTCTGTCATGGGGCTATAATTGCCTACCACAGTGAAGTGCGTTAGATAGATAGATAGATAGATAGATAGATAGATAGATAGATAGATAGATAGATAGATAGATAGATAGGTCCTTTTTTGATCCCCGAGGGGAAATTAAAGCGTTACAGTAGCTCACATCACAAACAACAAAATAAAGTGACAATAGAATAATAGAATAAAAATAAAATAGACATCTGAAACATTATATACAGTAAAAACAGTCCAGTATGATTTAACATCCCCCAGCCTGACTGTGATCAAGCTGATCGAGCCAGCCGGAGGAGGAGTTGTACAGTCTTATTGCAGCAGGCAGAAAAGATCTCCTATAGCGCTCCTTAATGCAACGTGGTTGTAGTAGTCTGTTGCTAAAGGAGCTTCTCTGCTCTGCCACAGTGTCATGTTGGGGGATGGGAGGGATTGTCCATGATGGCCAGGAGTTTGGTCCTCATCCACCTATTGGCCACCTCCTCCACAGTGTCCAGGGTGACACTGAGGACAGAACCAGCTTTCCTAATAAGCTTGTTCAGCCTCTTGGTGTCACCTTCCTTGATGCTGCCCCCCAGCATACCACCACATACAGCATTGTGCTGACCACCACTGACTGGTAGAACATGTTCAGCAGAGTCCTGCACACGTCAAAGGACCTGAGCCTCCTCAGGAAATAAAGCCAGCTCTGACCCCTCTTGTACAGGACATCTGTCTTACCAGTCCAGTCCAGTTTATTGTCCAGGTGCACCCCCAGGTACTTGTAGCTTTGACCACCTCCACTTCCTCTCCCTGGATGGAAACAGGAGACAGGGGGACCCTAGTCCTCCTGAAGTCTAAACCACCATCTCCTTTGTCTTGCTGATATTGAGTAGCAGGTGCTTCTCACACCACTCAGAAAAACTGTCCACCAGTCCTCTGTACTCAGTCTCCTGACCTACACTGACACATCCCACAATAGCAGAATTGTCCAAGATCTTCTGCTGATGGCAAGTATCGGTGTTGTGTCTGAAGTCTGAGGTACAGAGGGTAAAGAGGAAGGGAGCCAGAACTGTCCCCTGGGCGGAGCCAGTGCTGCTCACCACCCAGTCCGACACACATCCCTGCAGCTGTACAAACTGTGGCCTGTTGGTCAGGTAGTTTGTAATCCAGGAAACAATGGGGGAGTCCACCTGCATCCTCAGCAGCTTATCCGCAAGTAGTAAGGGCTGTATGGTGTTAAATGCACTGGAGAAGTCAAAGACCATAACCCTCACATTGCTGCCAACCTTATCTAAATGTGAGTGAGCTCTGTGTAGCAGGTAGATGATGGCATCCTCCACACCAATGTCCACCTTGTAGGCAAACTACAGGGGGTCCAAGGATTCAAGATTCAAGATTCTTTATTTGTCACGTGCATACAAGTATACAGTGAAATGCAAAAGTGACAGTGCCACAGAGTAGTGCAACAATACGTTTTAAAATAGAATAAAATAAAATAAAATAGAAGTACTAAAAAATATAAACAGTATGAACAGTATAAACAATATAACAGTATAAACAGTATAAGCAATATAAACAGCGGTGAAGCAATGTACGCAATGGAATGGCAATATACAATGGCAATGACAGGTTGACAGTACAGATAATTACAGTGGAGGATGAGTCTGCAATGGATGATTATGTGTGTACATATGTGTTATGATGTCAATGAGTGTGTGAGTGACTTGAGGGGGGCACTGCTGGGGTCATCGTTGATGATCCTGATGGCATGGGGGAAGAAACTCTGTCTTCGTCTCTCCGTTCTTGCTGCATGACAGCGAAGGCGTTTGCCTGACCGCAGCAGCTGGAACAGTCCGTTTTTCGGGTGGTGAGGGTCCTTCATTATCCTGCAGGCTCTGGTCCTACACCTCCTGGTGTACAGGACATGGAGAGGGGGGGTTGGAGCTCCCATGGTCTTTTCTGCCAGGCGTACCACCCTTTGCAGAGCTCGCCTGTCCTGGGCCGTGCTATTACCGTACCAGACGTTGATGTTGCCAGCCGGGATGCTCTCCACAGCTCCAGAGTAGAAGGACTGAAGGATCCTCCGGGAGACTTTGAATTTCCTCAGCTGCCTGAGATGGAACAGGTGTTGCCTTGCGTTTCCCACCAGTGTACTGATGTGGGTAGTCCAGGTCAGGACTTCTGTGATGTGGACTGCCAGGTATTTAAAACTGCTCACCCTATCCACAGCAGTCCCACCGATGTCCAGCGGCGTGTAGGTCCTTGGATGTTGTGCTCTCCTGAAGTCCACAATCAGCTCCTTTGTCTTGGAGACATTCAGGATGAGGCTATTCTCCTGACACCAGAGTGACAGGTCCGCCACCTCGTCCAGGTTAGTTTGAGAGGTGTGAATGGGTCAAGACAGAGCAGGGGGAGGGGAGGGGGGCTGGTCAGATAGCTGAGCAGGGCTGGAGGAGCTGGGGGGAGGAGAAGGAAAAGGAGGACGGAGTGGAGAGTCGTTGATGGAGCCCCTGAGTCAAACCTGTTGAAGAACTGGTTCAAGTCATTGGCCCTGTCCAGATATCCAGCCACTTGCAGGTCGTTAGCCTGCTTGTAGCTGGTGATCTTCCTCACGCTGCTCCACACCTCTCTTGTGTTGTTGTCCTGCAGGCTGTCCTCCTTCTTTTGCCTGTAGGTGTCCCTGCCGTCCTTCAGCTTCTCCTTGAGCTTCCTCTGCTCTTGCTTCAGTTCTTCCTTGTCACCAGACCTGAAGGCTCTCTTCTTTTCATTGATCCAAGGCTTGTTGTTGGGAAAACACCGCACCCTCCTAGTAGGTACAGTGTTCTCCACACAGAAGTTAATGTCGTCCGAGATGCAATATGAAAGACCATCAGTGTCCTCCCCATGTGACTCACAGAGAACTTCCCAATCTGCCTCATCAGCCTCCTGTGTCCATCTCCTCACAGTCCTAGTGGTTACAAAGTGCTGCTGGACTAGAGGCTCACACATGGCCTTGAGGTGGACTAGGTTGTGGTTCGATCTGCCCAGTGGGGGGAGTGCTGTAGAGATGTAGGCGTCCTTCACATTAGCATATAACAGGTTCCGTGTTTTGTTCTCCCTATTGGGGCACTTCACTAACTGGGACAAACATTTTGAGGTAAAATCAATATTGTAGTTACAACCATAGTGCAATGTGCAATATATACTCACTGAACACTTTATTAGGAACACCTGTACACCTTCTCAAGTTTCAAGTTTATTGTTACGTCTCATACACGAGTGCAGGGAGTAAAATTCTTTGGCTCGGTTCCATGACAATGCAGCATACAAAATACAAATAATACAATAATACAAATAATACAATATGCAGTAGTGCAATGAAATAGGACAAGACAATAAGTGACATAGTACAAGATAAGTGAGACAGTTGGACAGTGACGATTGTTGGGGACACATAAGACAATAGACATGACACAATTGCAGTATAAATAGTAAAAAGTAAAAAAAGTAAAGTGGGTCAGTGGAATGTCATTATTATTGCACTGTGCCGTTGGTGTAAGAGGTGGTTGTTTAAAGTGACTGTGTGCTAGTAAAGTCCATTCTGTGGGTGTGCTGGGGGTAAAGTCATGAGTCTGGAGTAGGCTTGTTCATGAGCCTGATGGCCTGGGGGAAGTAGCTGTTGGTGAGCCTCTGATTTTTGGCCCTGAGGCTCTGGAGGAGGTTCCGTCTTTTGGACGGCAACAGTTCAAACAGGCTGTGGTTGGGGTGGCTGGGGTCTCTGATGATCCTCTGGGCTTTGCTGACACATCGTTTGTTGTATGTCCTGGATGAGGGCGGTGCAGTTGCATCACTGCCTGGCACTGCAACTGCACCGCCCTCAACCGCAAGGCGCTGCAGAAGGTGGTGCGGACAGCTGAGCGCATCAGTGGATGTGAGTTTCCCTCCATCTCATGGTGGTGGTGGTGTAATGGTGTGGAGAATGTTTTCTTGGCACACTTTGGGCCTGTTAATACCAATCAATCATCACTTGAATGCCACAGCCTCTTTGAGTATTGTTGCTGACCATGTGCATCCCTTCATGGCCACAATTTACTCATCTTCTAATGGCTACTTCCAGCATGATAAAGCACCATGTCACAAAGCAAAAGTCGTCACAGCTTGAAAGTGCACCTGAAAAATCTGCAGGAATTGTGTGATGCAATCGTGTCATCATAGACCAGAATCTCAAAGGAATGTTTCCAACATCTTGTGGAATCAATGCCACAAAGAATTGAGACTGTTTTATGAGCAAAGGGAGGCCCTACCTACCCAGTAGTATAGTGTTCCTAATAAAGTGTTGAGTGAGTGTAGTTCATGTTTAAATTTTCAAATCACCAGAGATGTTTTCTGTGTGTGTGTGTGTGTGTGGGGGGGGGGTTGTTCTAGGGATCCATTATGAATACAGCTTCTTCTTCTCCAACATTGTGAGAAGGAGTCGGTGACTCAGACAGAAAGCTGGTCTTTTGAGCAGCTGTGAGAAGGCATGCTATGAACACAGACCTATGCCCTCAGACACACTCGCTCGAGTGGCTTGTGATTTGTCTCTTGAGAAAGCTAGCATGCCTCAGGTTTCTTCCAGGGTTGGGTGTCAAGGCACTGACACACAGACAGCCAGATAGACAGGTGGAACTAACCATCCTGTTCCCAATGAAGCTCCCTGTCCCTCATTAGGGTAATCTATGTTCATATGCTCCGTGGGGACCTGTGTGCGTGTGCGTGTGCGTGTTTGTGTGTGTGCATGTGCGTGTGTGTGCGTGTGTGTGTCTCTGTGTGTGTGTGTCACCTCTCTGGAGCTCCAGGGAGTTGTCTCCATCTGTTCTTCTTATGGGGGGGGGGGGGGGGGAGGGTTCTGGGTCAGTCTGGGTTCTGGCAGGGTACCTGTGGTTTAGCATCCCTTACAATACATATTAAGCTGTCAGACTTGCCTCAGGTGTCTTCCAAGAGAGGGTAATCATGTCAGACTCTGACACACAGACAGCCAGATAGACAGGTTAGAACTAACCACCCTGTTCCCAATGAACCTCCCTGTCCCTATGGGTAATATATATATATATATGTGTGTGTGTGTGTGTGTCTGTGTGTGTCTGTGTGTGTGTGTGTCTGTGTCTGTGTCTGTGTCTGTGTCTGTGTCTGTGTGTGTGTGTGTGTGTGTGTGTGTGTCACCTCTCTGGATATAGATGTTTTTTTGTCTGACAGCCAAATAGACAGGCACCTGCAGTCAGGGGGGACTGACTTCTCTGTCCCTCATGGAGTTGTCTCCATCTGTTCTTCTCTGAGGGGGAGTTGGCTGGGTCAGTCTAACCTCTGGCTGGGTCAGTCTAACCTCTGGCTGGGTCAGTCTAACCTCTGGCTAGGTCAGTCTAACCTCTGGCTGGGTCAGTCTAACCTCTGGCTGGGTCAGTCTAACCTCTGGCTAGGTCAGTCTAACCTCTGGCTGGGTCAGTCTAACCTCTGGCTAGGTCAGTCTAACCTCTGGCTGGGTCAGTCTAACCTCTGGCTGGGTACCTGCATTTATTAATACACAGGACAAGATGTTATAATCCCTTGTGCCATGATCCAAGGTAAAACAGATGTAGAAGGCCAAATCAAACCAACAAAGCGAGTGATATATCCACCATTCGATGCAACACCATAGCAAACATCAGGCTACGCCGTCATAGGTCTACGGAGTCATTCCTCAGGTGGTACCATTCACCGGTTACCTACTCTAGCCAACTGAGGTAAGCAGCATGTCATTGGGGTTATCAAGTGGGCACCTTCTGTCACCGGTGTTTCGTTAAGTTAGGCCCACGACACCTCGAGAAGGCTTAACTGTGTAGTCCAGCGTCCTGGAAACACCCCCCTCAACACCACTACCTCAATACTATCTTTAACTTAAACCCTACAACCAACCTATCAGCCTACCCACCCCATCAGTGTGTGTGTGTGATGCCCTATCTAGGGTAAATGTTTTCTGTAAGGTAAGGGAACGGTGTATGTGGGGGCCTAAATAGTGTGTGCATGTGTTTATGTTTATGTCTTTATATAAGTGTAGATGCAGGGATTCAAACCCTAATTTAGGGTAGAGGGAAGGGTTAGAGGTGGGGAAGCCCCCGGGTGGATACGGTCCCGGATTAGGGAAAGGAGGGGTGAGTGTGCCCTTTATTTATGTTGTGGGGGAATGTTTGTGTCCGTGCAACTTCATGGCTAGCCTACACTGGCTAGCAGTACTAACCCCCCCCACCACACTATGACACGATATCCTCTCATAAATATAGCCAAACAATGGCAGTACAAAACCCCTCACCACCACAATATGACACGATGCCTTCTCATTAATATAGCCAAACAATGCCAAGCTATGCTACCTCATGCTCTAGTCAAGTCGCTGTTGCATCTTACCTTTAACGGGAACCCCAGCTACTGATCTTCCGCCTCAGCCACAGCCACTGGCTAGCGCTCTCCGCTGCTACCGACATATTCTTTATCGCCAGTTTCAATTCTCGTCCGCGAATACCCAGCTCCGTTAGCAGTGCATAGGTTGTCTTGGCCACAAATCCTCGACAACCAATTTCCACTGGGCGAACAAAAGCGGTCCACCCACGCTGTGTCGCGTCTGCCGCTAATTCTGCATATTTAGCTTTCTTTCGTTCATAAGCCTCGTCAACCCGGTCTTCCCAAGGGACCGTGAGTTCGATAATATAAACTAGCTTCTGTGCTTCAGACCACAGCAGCATGTCTGGCCGCAAATTAGTGCTAGCAATTTCAGCCGGTACGATTAGCTGTTCAATTAAATCTACCTTTAACTTCCAATCTGCGCCAGTTCGCAACTGTCCCTGCGCGCAGCTGCGCCCTGGCCTCCTTACGCCAGTCTCTCCCTCTCTTATAAATGCAATGTCTTTCCGCTGGCCACTACTAGCTAGCGAGTTTACTTCTAGCCGTTTTCCCTCAACTGCAGCAGCTAAACATTTCAACACTTGATTGTGACGCCACGTGTATCGCCCTTGAGAAAGACTGATTCTACACCCAGTCATTATATGCCTAAGTGTGCATACGCTGGAACATAAGGCAGCATCCTCACCCAACCATTGATTAAGATTTTGGGGAGATGGCAGTACGTCATAAGTAGCCCCTATGATAAATTTAATTCTGCTTGCCTCCATGCTCCACAAATCCTTCCACTTCAAGCTTCTCTTCACTACGCTCTCCCAGTTTACCCACTGGCCTTGTTTTGCCTGTGCCACCGCCCTTGTACATCTTATCATCTCCTCCTGTCTGTGTATTTCTTCCACTACCAGTTTCCTCCTTTCTACTGCTGTTGCCTTACTCCACACAGGTTTTCCTGCACACAGCCCTAGACCTCCACGTCCATGCTGAACCTGCCCAATGATATCCCTATGGCTAAGGGCTGCCTGTGCCTGTTGCACTGCCTCTTTAGGCTTCCACTTCCTTCCAGTTTTAACTATGGGCGCTGCACTTCTAACAACTGGGTCCTTTGACTGGGTTAGAGTCATTTCCAGTCTAGCCTTGGCACATTTAAATTCCTCTGTCAGACTAGAAATCGGCAGCTCTAGCATGCCCTTTCCATACAGGGCCACACTGGTCAGACAGCGCGGGGCTCCAAGCCACTTTCTAATATTAGAGTTAATCAACCTTTCCATTTTTTCAACCTTCGATATGGGAACCTCGTAAACTGTCAGTGGCCACATCAGCCGAGGCAACAATCCAAACTGTAGGCACCACAACTTTAGCTTGCCTGGGAGCCCTGACTTATCTATACCTTTGATGCCTTGAATCATCTCCTGCCTCAACTCCTCACATTGACTCTTGTCATTGAGGCTTGCGTCATACCATCTTCCTAAGCTTTTAACCGGTTTCTCTAACACTGTTGGAACCACTTCCCCACCAATGAAAAACTTTTTATCAGCTATCTTCCCTTTGACAATGGAGATACTCCTAGACTTGCTTGGCTTCACTTTCATCCTAGCCCATTCTAGGTTGCTATTTAGTTTATCCAGTAGCCTCCTAGTACAAGGGGCTGTTGATGTCATAGTTGTCATGTCATCCATGTAAGCCCTGATTGGTGGGAGGCGCAGCCCTCCCTGCAACCTTTCCCCACCCACTACCCATTTCGAGGCTCTGATTATGACTTCCATTGCCATGGTAAAGGCCAAAGGGGAAATTGTACAGCCTGCCATAATGCCTATCTCTAGCTGTTGCCAAGCTGTAGTGTACTCTGCTGTAGTAAAACAGAGTTGAATGTCACAAAAGTAAGCTTTAACTAACCTCTTTATACTGTCTGGCACTTTAAAAAAGTCAAACGCCTCCCATAACAGACTATGCGGTACTGACCCAAAAGCATTCGCCAGATCCAAAAATACCACATGAAGGTCTTTCTTCTCATGTCTAGCTGTCTGAATTTGATTCCAAATCATGCTGGTGTGTTCCAAGCACCCGGAGAAGCCTGGAATTCCAGCCTTTTGCACCGTAGTGTCAATTAAGCTATTCTTTACTAAGTAACTAGACAACCTCTGTGCCACCACACTAAAGAAAACCTTCCCTTCCACATTAAGAAGGCTTATAGGCCTAAACTGACTAATGTCTACAGAGTCTCTTTCTTTGGGAATAAAAATTCCCCCTGCTCTACGCCATGCCCTAGGAATAACCTGTTTCTTCCAGACTACCTTCATCAATGTCCATAAGAACCTCAGCACATCTGGCGCACTCTTGTACAGCCTGTAAGGGACTCCATTGGGCCCTGGGGCTGAAGACGCCCTAGCCCGCCTTACTATCTCTTGTACCTCTTTCCACCTAGGTGGGCTATCGTCACACTGACTGGTTATCTCTCCAATAGGTGGAATGTCAGGGGGGAGGGGTAGCTGTCTAGACCTTTCTCTGTCTCTATGCACTTCCTCCAGATGTCCCTCAAGCTCCTGTTTTGGAGCCCTAAGGCTACCATTTTTCCCCTTACTAAATAACGATTTCACAAATCTAAATGGATCTTTGTAAAATGCTGTTCTAGCTCGCTCTCTCTTTTTCCTGTTTTTCCTAATGCTCTCTGCTCTTCTTAACACTGCCAGTCTCTCCTTCACATCTACCTGCAGCCTATTTAACCCTTCCTTCTCAGCCTCTGTAGCTTTCCTCCACTGTTTCCTGAGCTGTCTTCTCTCCCTGATAAGTCTATCCATTTCCTGTTGGCGCCTAGATTTAATTACCTCAGTACCTGTCTTCTTCTTTTTCTCGGACACGCCAAATCTTTCTGCTCCATAATCATAGATAATATCGCCCATTTTCTCCAGTTTACTCTCGGCAGTACCTTTCAACTTGTCTAAAATCCTACTCAAGTCACTGTTGATACCTTCCCATACCCTGTTTTCTGAAGCCCCTGGCCATTTAACTCTCGGCTTCTGGGCACTAATCTTTTCCCTTTTGGGCTGGCTGGTCTCTCTGTCTTCTTCAGTGCTAGGACCTACTTCAGGGGTGCTGATGTCCTGCGAACTGTGGTTTACTTCCTGCCGCTGGACTTCAACCGACTGACTTGACATACTTCTGAGGAAATAATTGTCAATGCGGGATCCCTGTGTTCCCTCTACCAAGCACTTCCTCCTCCCTTGATGGATTCTAAGACCCTTCAAAGTTGTTACCTTTTGCCAGCCGCATGAACAAGTTTGGAGCTTCTTCCCACCCATCTCTGATCTAGTGCCTTCCACAGCCATGTTTTCCCTACTCGTAGTCAGGTCCGTTCCAGAGTCAATAACCATGTTAGCCATAGATGAGTCATCTTCCGCCCCCGCTCTCGCAGACTCTAGGGGTGTTTTTCTCAAAGTCGTTTCTGTAGCTAGGTAGGGTGTAACCACTAGGTTTATACAACCTTGGTTACTGCAGCATTGAGTTGCTAACCCAATGCCGCCCCGGTGGGGTCTATTTCCTCCTGTCAGCTGTCTTTCCATTCTGTCACAAGGTCTTTCCCTAGTTGTCAGCTGCTCTATTCACAACAGTCACTAGCCTAAGCTAGCTTTAGCATTTATTAATACACAGGACAAGATGTTATAATCCCTTGTGCCATGATCCAAGGTAAAACAGATGTAGAAGGCCAAATCAAACCAACAAAGCGAGTGATATATCCACCATTCGATGCAACACCATAGCAAACATCAGGCTACGCCGTCATAGGTCTACGGAGTCATTCCTCAGGTGGTACCATTCACCGGTTACCTACTCTAGCCAACTGAGGTAAGCAGCATGTCATTGGGGTTATCAAGTGGGCACCTTCTGTCACCGGTGTTTCGTTAAGTTAGGCCCACGACACCTCGAGAAGGCTTAACTGTGTAGTCCAGCGTCCTGGAAACACCCCCCTCAACACCACTACCTCAATACTATCTTTAACTTAAACCCTACAACCAACCTATCAGCCTACCCACCCCATCAGTGTGTGTGTGTGATGCCCTATCTAGGGTAAATGTTTTCTGTAAGGTAAGGGAACGGTGTATGTGGGGGCCTAAATAGTGTGTGCATGTGTTTATGTTTATGTCTTTATATAAGTGTAGATGCAGGGATTCAAACCCTAATTTAGGGTAGAGGGAAGGGTTAGAGGTGGGGAAGCCCCCGGGTGGATACGGTCCCGGATTAGGGAAAGGAGGGGTGAGTGTGCCCTTTATTTATGTTGTGGGGGAATGTTTGTGTCCGTGCAACTTCATGGCTAGCCTACACTGGCTAGCAGTACTAACCCCCCCCACCACACTATGACACGATATCCTCTCATAAATATAGCCAAACAATGGCAGTACAAAACCCCTCACCACCACAATATGACACGATGCCTTCTCATTAATATAGCCAAACAATGCCAAGCTATGCTACCTCATGCTCTAGTCAAGTCGCTGTTGCATCTTACCTTTAACGGGAACCCCAGCTACTGATCTTCCGCCTCAGCCACAGCCACTGGCTAGCGCTCTCCGCTGCTACCGACATATTCTTTATCGCCAGTTTCAATTCTCGTCCGCGAATACCCAGCTCCGTTAGCAGTGCATAGGTTGTCTTGGCCACAAATCCTCGACAACCAATTTCCACTGGGCGAACAAAAGCGGTCCACCCACGCTGTGTCGCGTCTGCCGCTAATTCTGCATATAGCTGTAGTTTAGTATCCCTTACATACATGTAAATCCCTTAAATACATATTAAGTTGTTGGTGCACTGATGTACAGGTATCTCTTTACATCATAAATTGGCTCTACACAACTGTGTTCAATACAACATTGTATTGATAAGTTGTCGCATAGTCTTTTTGTACTTGCTTTGTAATCACTTGGTAATGTGCAGAAAAGACACTGTACATAATCAAGCATACCAAGTTAAGTTGAAAGAAAATGAATTATTTCAACCCACGTTGGATGTGTCAGCAGGTTGGGTTTGCCAGCATATTATGTTAATCATTTGTGAGTCAATAATTATTATGAACCTATTTTTTTAGAAAGTTGCTGTTTAGTAGTAGAAAGTCAACTTGCTATGATTTAAAATGACAAGTTGTTTTTGCTTTTATGGCTGAGTGAACCGAGTGAAACAAACTGCTGCTGAGTTGTGTTGATGATTATTTTAACTTGCAGATCAATTTGACATGTAAGATTCATCCATTGATTCCTTTTCATACCAGAGAATAATGACGTGTAGTATCAATAACTAACACCTTTGATAATTAATTTCTAGACTTTATTACATACTGTAAATGTCACTGCCAAATGTAACTTTTTCATGTGACTCACAGGCTGAGTGAACTGAGGGGAACAAACTGCTTGTGTTGTGTTGATGATTATTTTAGCTTGAAAACAACTTCAATGACTTTTCAGAAAAAAAGATTGTGGCGAATTAATAAAATATGAGTGATGTGCCAGCTAAACCTTCGATAAAAAAGAACTCCATCGCAAACATTTGTTAATTAAACTATCAATAACTTATGTTGATTCACGCTGAATGCTAATGTATGATATCTTATTAACTGAAAAAAACAATTAAAAACTTTCCAGTTCAACTTTAATTGACTTACAAGAAAATATTCAAAGAGATATAAACATTTCTTTTTTTTCAGGAGTGCTTTTGAGCATCCTTAAATCGTTTTGCCTTGGGTGTTCCTCAAAGCAATTTTTTTCCAGAATAGAAAGGACTGGAGAAGCTCCCTTATAGTGATGAATAATAATGGGAAGTCTAAGGTGATTGACAGGTCTCTTTGGTTAGCGTTCCTGTGAAGCAGTTGACCGTAGTAGGTTTGTCCCTTGAAAGCCACACTGACATGTCAGCCTAACACCACTCTCTTCAGTGTCCCATCTCCTCCCTAACACCACTCTCTTCAGTGTCCCATCTCCTCCCTAACACCACTCTCTTCAGTGTCCCATCTCCTCCCTAACACCACTCTCTTCAGTGTCCCATCTCCTCCCTTGCTGCTCTTACAGCATCTCTCATGTTTTCCTTTTTCTCTCCTCTTTTCTCTTTTGCTCAACCCAGTACACCCTACCTCAACCCAGTACACCCTACCTCAACCCAGTACACCCTACCTCAACCCAGTACACCCTACCTCAACTCAGTACACCCTACCTCAACTCAGTACACCCTACCTCAACTCAGTACACCCTACCTCAACCCAGTACACCCTACCTCAACCCAGTACACCCTACCTCAACTCAGTACACCCTACCTCAACCCAGTACACCCTACCTCAACCCAGTACACCCTACCTCAACTCAGTACACCCTACCTCAACCCAGTACACCCTACCTCAACCCAGTACACCCTACCTCAACTCAGTACACCCTACCTCAACCCAGTACACCCTACCTCAACTCAGTACACCCTACCTCAACCCAGTACACCCTACCTCAACCAGTACACCCGACCTCAACCCAGTACACCCTACCTCAACTCAGTACACCCTACCTCAACTCAGTACACCCTACCTCAACTCAGTACACCCTACCTCAACTCAGTACACCCTACCTCAACCCAGTACACCCTACCTCAACCCAGTACACCCTACCTCAACTCAGTACACCCTACCTCAACCCAGTACACCCTACCTCAACTCAGTACACCCTACCTCAACTCAGTACACCCTACCTCAACCAGTACACCCTACCTCAACCCAGTACACCCTACCTCAACCCAGTACACCCTACCTCAACCCAGTACACCCCACCTCAACTCAGTACACCCTACCTCATTAACTTGAAAGAAACCAGATCAATTTGACATGTAAGATTCATCCATTGATTCCTTTTTATACCAGAGGATAATGATGCGTAGTATCAATAACTAACACCTTTGATAATTAATTTCTAGACTTTATTACATACTGTAAATGTCACTGCCAAATGTAACTTTTTCGTTAAGACTGGGTCTTCAAACCACATAGACAAGGAGCAATTGTAATAGATGTGGTTCGGTGAACCATGCTCTCTTACTAAATAGCCTTGCCTTGAACCTGAAGATGTGTTTTACCTA
Organism: Argentina silus; assembly: GCF_951799395.1. Taxonomy (NCBI): domain Eukaryota; kingdom Metazoa; phylum Chordata; class Actinopteri; order Argentiniformes; family Argentinidae; genus Argentina; species Argentina silus. Next base: position 45,965,383 of record NC_139653.1, on the reverse strand, counting down.
GGCTTTAGCTCAGTGGGCTAACACAGTCTTGTGACATACAGACCTGGGCTCAGTCTGTCACACCATGTCTTAAAGGATGTCCTGTTTAGCACTGTTGCTACAGTACACTATAGTTACTATCCACTTGACATTAGCACGTAGCCCAGCTGTTCCCAGACTTGGGGTCGGGACCCCATGTGGGGTAACCAGATTTCAAATTGGCTCCCCTGAGAAAATCAAACTAACCTCTATGATTTAATTGAAAAAGACAGAAACATTTGTTTCTGTGTGTTGCACCTGTAGCCTATATTGCAGTGTTTTGGGGTTCATATCCAACCAATTAGAGCATCTTTTAAGTGATTAGAATACATGTACACATCGTATGTGTTGGCATAGCCCACAATCAAGTTGATGGGGTCACAGGAAATTATAGCATAGTAGAATCATGTGATTTTGTGTGAATTACAGTACGGAAAGGAAAGCTCAGGATGTGAGAATTAATCACATGCTTGGAGGTAGGCTTGCTGTGTCATACAATGGTGGGCTGGTAAGTGATCACAGTCACTTAAGATTGTATAGTCTACACTTTTACTTAAATATGACCTCGTCCCTACCTGTGCACATGCCTGTCCTGGGGACTCACAATTGTTGTTGTTGCTCTAACACACCTGATTAAACTAACCATGGCTCAGTGAGTAGTCAGGCCAAAACTGAAATATGCAATACCTCAGGCCCCACTTTTTAGTTGAACAACTCTGCCCTAAACTGTGGCACCAACTGAACATAAGACAGGAAAGTTATTGCTTAAAGTCAGAACATGCAGAAACAAATAAAAGAAAAACATTTGCGCCTTCTTTGGTGAGGTGCATGCTGGCGGAAAGTAATCGAAATAACAATTGTACACTCCTACTTCAATGCAATATTAATTTATTCACAGGTTTCATCCTGAAGAAAGCAGGTTGCTGGCAAATACATTATTATTGCATTGGAGTGAGTGTGCATGGGCTTTATTCTTCTTCTTTGAAGTCAGACCATGAACAAAGAACATGTACTGTAAAAGGTAGGGCTACGAGCTAGCTTGGTCACTGTTGTCAAGCTGCTACATCATGGTTTTAACGCTCACCAGTCAGATGATGCTGCAGCACAGTACAACTAGATGAGCTGTCAAACTAAAGATTTTATTTAAAATATATATATATATATATATATAACATGTCAAACATGTCAAGAGAAGCTAGAGCACATTGTGTACTAGGCCTAGTTTGGAATGCCATGAATATGTGATGCAATATGCTGGTAAAGTGGAACATCACAATTATAGCCAGTGGCACACTGTTTAACCATGGTGGAGTGTCGCAAACTCTGCTCTTTTAAACCTTGTCCCTATATATATATTTAACAAGGAAAAGCTAATTGAGACACAAAGTCTCTTTTGCAAGGGAGATCTGGCCAAGAAAGCAGCAGCAGTCATTATACAGCATATGTACATGTATGTCTTTTGCCTTTTTTTTTAAAGAACTATCTTTAACAAGTCATTATACAGCATATGTACATGTATGTCTTTTGCCTTTTTTTTTAAAGAACTATCTTTAACAAATTGTATATCTAATAACGTCACTAACTAACTAATGACTAACTAACTAATGAATCACCTTTTTTTTTTTTTTATCATGGAAGTTTCACTCTTTAGAACATTGTCTGCTTCTTTAACTACCCCTTTGCTAATATACAGGTAAACCCCCCAAAATTATGAAAGCACCCCTGGGAAGTGAACTAAATGTCAGTAATATAAAAATAGAAATAAGGATGTCTTCATGTATGTTTGATTGCCTAATACACTGATCATTCTCTTTTTAAAGTATCAAAGCTTGTACTTTCTATGTCATGTCTTATCTTTCGTCATATCTTTAATGTTAAAAAGTGTTACAGATCTTCAAAGAAAGCAAAAATGGTAATTGAAGTTTGAGATGTTTCTTAAGTTACTAGTTTTAGTCTGAGGGGTGCATGACAACTAACTGCAGGGGAAGAGATCAGGCCAAACATGTCAAGAGAAGCTAGAGCACATTGTGTACTAGGCCTAGTTTGGAATGCCATGAATATGTGATGCAATATGCTGGTAAAGTGGAACATTTACAATTATAGCCAGTGGCACACTGTTTAACCATGGTGGAGTGTCGCAAACTCTGCTCTTTTAAACCTTGTCCCTGAGATACATACATGAGATACATGCATACATGAGAATCACCTGACTGGCCTGACGGACAGCTGTGCCATTCAACTTAAAGTGTCCTGCATCCCCATCATCCCAAAACGGAGACAGTGTGAAAAACTGAGCAGGTTAAAATATTTATTTTCAAAAATCAGTTTTCAGCTATAGTGACTGGTCACGTTAGCCACGTTGCTTGTACCAGTATGTGTCTCGAAGATCAAATACAAATATTTTGTAACGCTCAAAAAATTGCTAAAATAGCTATGTTTAAAAGTCTCCTATGGAGATTCCAATACAAACTTGCTATGTTTGTCCCCAGACAGCTTCGTTGTCATGGTATCCTTTGTTTATGATGCATTCACTTTAGAAGAGAACAGGCTTCACCATTTCCTATTAAAACCAGTCAGCTGGTCAGTTGTTTTTTTACATGAACTAGGTTATAACCAACTGCATTCATATCAAGACATACAACCTTGAGAGGGTTCTATTTCATGGCATTTTTAATTTCTAAACCATCTTTGTGTAAAGTCTGACCTCATGTTAATGAGAAAGGGTAGCCAAGATATGTCTGTTCAAAAATGTGATTTCTGGATTTGGGATTCTGCACTATTATAGTTCAATATGTTTTGTATCACATCTGATCTCAGATTATGCCCCTAAGTTCGCTGACTGACTCAGGCTCTTTTGATGCTCTGTTTTTGTTCTTTTCGTTCCTCTGACTTCAAAATGAATTTTCAGAAATTGGATAGGCTTGGCTATCTTTGACTCCCCCGAACAGAGGACACCTTACAATCCTCCCTTTCTGCCTGTTAACTTTCTAATTAGTCCACGATATGGAGAGCTGAAACATTAAATCATATCTTAACCAATATACTTTCACATTTCTCGCATTTGAAGAGTTTGTTAATTGCAGCCAGACTATGTTGCTAACTTGGATTTATGATGGACATCCAAAATGCAGATATCTCCACATAAAAGCACTCCAGACGCTTTGATTCTCAGACTTGACAGAATCGTTAACAAGGGAATCCTCAATCCTCTGAAAACATTTGGTATTCTGTTTCAAAACAACATTTGAGATGGAATGTATTCTTGCTCACTCTCATGATTTCAGTTGGTCCCATTTCAGTCCAAATTACATTTGACAGTTTAGAGAAAATAAGGCCACGTTGTTTATTATTAAACTCAAACTGATGTAGTTCTTATATAATTAATCCTGCTTCATATATGATCATGGCCTACTGGAGGGGGAGGGGTGCCCCTAGTTCTTCAGTGGAGGCTGGTGGAGGTAGAAATTGGAGGACGTGCTCATTGTGATGCATGGAATGGAATGAGGAATGGTATCAAACATCATTGAAAACACCAAGTCTGGAACAGGGGGACACATGTGTTTGATACCATTCCTTATTCCATTCCATACATTACGATGAGCCCCTCCTCCAATTTCTTCCTCCACCAACCTTCCCTGTAGCTGCTCCACACAGGGGTCCTCATTGAAAGAGAGATAGTCCCCCAGTAACTTTCCGGTCATCTCAGTTGTAGCAGGGGCCAGGAAGTACATGATCAAGACGCCCAGACGCTCAGTGTTCTCTAGAGTGTCAGAGTGAAACAACATAGAGGTATTTCCCTCTGGATTATCTGATTACTGGACATGTCCATCCTTTGGGATTATACTACACCCTGGAGCTGCTTATTGAACCAGTGGAGTCTTGTGGAGGTAGAAACCGGAGGACAAGCTCATTGTAATGCATGGAACTGAATGAGCAATGGTACGTACCAAACACAGTTTAAATGACAAATGGTATCAGGAATGGTGTTGGATACCATTCCTCATTCCATGCCATGCATTACAATGAGCTTGTCTTCCGATTTCTACCACCACCAGCCTCCCCTGGTAACTTTTTATTAACAAACACAGTATATAGCTTCACACGGTTATGTCTGTGTCTGTCACATTTCATTCTGAGCATGATGGTGTCATAAAAAATTGATGGAAATCAACTCAAAATAGAGAAATAGTGCAGCCAGGCAGCCAGCCTGAGATACAGTATGTGACATGTAGGGATGTAGTTTTGTTGTGATGATGCTTTCAGATGGTGAAGACAAGTGAAATGTGCACCCAGTGCTGAAGACTTTATCAGTGTGTAAGTGAGGCAGGAGATCTTGACTATGACAGGACTATGGACTATGTCATAACAGGACTATGGACTATGTCATAACAGGACTATGGACTATGTCATAACAGGACTATGGTGAAGTTGCATCTAGATGCTGGTCTTGGGTCAGTTGTTGTGTTTTACCCATTCATGGTTTGAGGGGCAATCTGGGATTGATACATTGGACTTTTAAATTAATGATATATAGCCATTGATTCTTAAAGAATATAACTTAGAAATGCGTCATGAGCTGGTTCAACTGTCTTTCTCCATCATAATCCAAAGTATTAGTTTGTTTTACTCCATTGTTTGTAAACAATGTAATTGAACACTGCATAGATTCAGAACGAGCTTCAAAACGAGGTAACAATTATTTTCATCTCATGGATGGTCAGTCATTGCATTAAAAGCTCCATCTATGAATTTGAGCGTGGATACATTTCTCCAGCCCCATCCCTCAGTTGTTTACCAAAAAAGTGGTGGGGAGACCACGTGTTGTTGTTTAAATCCCAGATTGCCACTTTAAGGTTAGGATTTATGGAGGGTAAAGCTGCTCCCAGATCTAAAGGAAACTTCACCCTTTAGCGGTTGAGACCTGGATTCTGTGAGATTCTGATTCAGACAGACCACTGTGGAACCGACCACATTTTTGTTCCTTAAGACTGATAGTGATTTAGGGAGCATGAGACAGTGATTCAGGGAGCATGAGACAGTGATTTAGGGAGCATGAGACAGTGATTCAGGGAGAGAGTTGATTGGAAAGAGCTCTGAGAGAAAGATTCTGTGAGACAATGCTCATATGGACTGGGTAAATGTCAGGCTGACTACAGTAATAATAAGAGGCTCATGTGAGATAGTGATTCTATTGGTCGGTAAGTAGAGGTCTGAGATATTGTTTGTTACAGAGGAAATCTTTCAGCAGGATATATCTAGTTCAGTCAGTTAAACCATTAATTTAATGAAAATGGGAATGCATTTAGCTTGACATAATGGGATGACTAAGCTCTGTATAGTTCCCTGCCAGGAGTAAAATGACCACAGCATACACGTATATAATATGGCAGGGAGCCCGAGGCTTATCAAACCCCCTGTTGGAAAGCTACAAGCCGAACGACCAAGGGGGTGGAGGCTGGGGATGGCGGGTGGGATGACCACACAAAACATACTCTCTTAGCCAGTGCAATATTCACACTGTTGAATGCTCATTCCAGCAGCGGGGAGCCAGGACAGTGAAAAGCTGTTACTGAGTGGCGCGGCCGCTGCATCCACGTAGAGGCAGCGGTGGCAGGCGGGCAGCCGAGGTGGAAGAGCGGAGTGATCATGCAGGGGTTTGGGGGCTAACCATTGCTTGCAAGTAGGGAGGGGCTGTTCCCTTTGCCGCCCGGTAGGCGAGCACCAGGGTCTTGAATCTGATGCGAGCTGCTACCGGGAGCCAGTGGAGGGTGCGGAGGAGGGGCGTGACATGGGAGAATTTGGGGAGATTGAACACCAGACGAGCGGCAGCGTTCTGGATGAGCTGCAGAGGCCTGATGGTGGAGGTGGGGAGTCCAGCCAAGAGTGCGTTGCAGTAGTCAAGGCGTGAGATTACAAGTGTTTGGACCAAAAGTTGTGCTGCTTCTCTGTTGAGGAATGGACGTATCCTTCTGATGTTGTAGAGCACATGTGTCAAACTCAAGGCCCGCGGGTCGAATCCGGCCCGCCACGTCATTTTATGTGGCCCGCGAGAGCTTAAAAAGTACATAATTGTCTTAAAATAAAAGTCTACGCTGCTTTACAGTGTACAGTGACCATAAACTACATCTCCCACAATGCATGTCAAATTTGTGACCCGTGAAATGACGGGATCCTGCCGCTAGATCGTATATCGGCGAGAAAAATCGATGCAGAGGGAAGGCAATTTAATGAAAGGTGGGAAGGCAAATACATGTTTTTGCTTCAAGGAGAAAAACCGATATGTCTTCTGTGCTACGAGGCAGTGTCGGTGATGAAGGAGTACACTCATTAGTTGGATGTATGCCCTCTGTAAGGCTGTCTGCAGCTATTTGTTTTTGTTAAATGCCACACATGTCCCACATGTTTTAGCAGCTCACAATTATTTGTTCTACCATAGTTCTGCCTTTCTCAACTGTGACAAAAAAAGTTTAAAAAAAAGTTGATTTGTAATAACTTGTTTAATCATATTTGTCTTTGTTATTCACTTGAAAATTTTGATCTTTGATTGATGGAGTAATGTGGGTTTCTTAACCTGATAAATTAAAGGGATTTATGTTATAATAACAGTGCAATGTGCTTACATATATTTTTACATTTATGTAAATGCATGTACAATATTTGTACACTTGAATAAATAATAATCAAATGCAGACAGTTATTTGTTACAATATGTTAAGGAGAAGTAACATGTATACAGTCTTACAGTTACAACCGGCCCTTTGAGGGCAACCATGATGCTGATGTGGCCCGGGGTGAAACTGAGTCTGACACCCCTGTTGTAGAGGAAGAATCTACAGGAGCGTGCTGTCGCTGTGATGTTCGTCACACAGGATAAGTGGTTGTCAAGGATCACCCCAAGGTTCTTGGCTGTATGGGAGGAGGTCACAGTAGAGTTCTCTACTGTGATGGAGAAGTCTTGGAGAGGGCAGGCTTTCTCTGGGAGGAAGAGCAGCTCAGTCTTGTCAAGGTTGAGCTTGTAGTGGTGGGCTGACATCCAAGCAGAAATGTCTGCAAGACATGCTGAGACACGTGTTGCCACCTGTGAGTCAGAAGGGGAGAAAGAGAGAAAAAGTTGAGTGTCATCTGCGTAGGTGTGGTGGGAGAAATCATGTGAAGAAATTACAGAGCCGAGAGATTTGGTATAGAGAGAGAACATTAAAGGCCCAAGGACAGAGCCCTGGGGGACCCCAGTGGTGAGGTGTCGTGGAGAGGACAGCGATCCTCTCCATGTCACCTGGTAGGAGCAACTGGCCAGGTAGGATGCAAACCAGGAGAGTGCAGAGCCAGAGATGCCCAATTCTGAGAGGGTGGAGAGAAGGATCGGGTGGTTTACTATGTTGAATGCAGCGGACAGGTCCAGAAGAATGAGAACAGAGGAGAGGAAGGAAGCTTGAGCGGAGTGGAGAGCCTCTGTGACAGCGAGGAGAGCAGTTTCAGTAGAGTGCCCAGCTTTAAAGCCGGATTGGTGAGGGTCAAGGAAGTTGTTCTGAAGGAGGTAGTTAGACAGTTGGTTAGAGACATCACGTTCAAGGGTTTTAGATAGGAAGGAAGGGATACCGGTCTGTAGTTATGGACAGCAGACGGGTCAAGAGTTGGTTTCTTGAGAAGAGGCTTGACTCTGGCTGTCTTGAAGGCAGCTGGGACAGATCCTGTGGATAGAGAGGAATTGATTAAGGTGGTAAGGAACGGAAGGAGGTCTTTGGAGATGGATTGGAGAAAGGGGGATGGGATAGGATCGAGGGGGCAGGTGGTTGCCCGCTTGGATGTGACCAGTTTTAGAACATCATCAGGGGAGAGGGGGGAGAAATCTGATAAACCAGTGACTGGGTGTTGCACAGTAGGTTTGGGAGGAAAGGTAGCATTGTTGGTGAGAGGTAGAGGGAAGGAGCTGCTAATGTCATCAACCTTCTTTTCAAAGTAGGTGACAAAGTCACCGGCAGACAGAGAGGAGGGAGGAGGGGGAGGAGGAGGGTTGAGGAGTGAGGAAAATGTGGAGAATAGTTTCCTTGGATCAGAGACAGAGGATTGAATTTTGGAATGGTAGTATAAAGCTTTAGCAGCTGATGCAGATGAGGTGTAGTTGAAGAGGAGAGAGAGATAAGGGTCTAGATCATCAGGAAGGCCAGATTTTCTCCATTTCCTCTCAGCTGCCTGGAGCCCTATTCTACAAGATTGCAGGGTTTCAGACAGCCAGGGAGCATGTGGAGTGGATGGTGCCGGCCTTGAGATCTGTGGACATTGAGTTGAAGGATGAGGAAAGAGAGGACATGAGGGTGGAGGAAGCTGCATCAGTGGATAGAAGAGAGAAGGATTCAACAGAGGGTAGGGCGGATAAGACAGAGGAAGAGAGAGCGGTGAGTGAGAGGGTGCGCAGGTTGCGACGAGAGGATACAGTGTGGGTAGAGACTGGCTGGGAGGGTGAGCATTTGAGAGGGAGGGAGAAGGATACGAAATGATGATCAGAAACCGGAAGAGGGGTAACAGTGAGGTTTGAGGTATGGGAGGATCTTGTGAAGACAAGGTTGAGCTGATTGCCCACCTTATGAGTGGGAGGAGAGTGGGACAGCGTAAGGCTGAAGGAGGAGAGAAGGTCAAGTGCTCCAGATGAGTGAAGCTTCTCCGACTGGATGTTGAAGTCACCCAGTATTGTGAGCGGTGTGCCGTCCTCAGGGAAGAAGCTGAGAAGGACATCCATCTCATCTAAGAAGTGGCCAAGCTGACCTGGTGGACGATAGATAACAACAATGTGAAATTTGACAGGGGAGGTGACAGAAACAGCATGGAATTCAAAACCAGCTGTTACCTGACAGACAGCTGCCATGTTGACTAAGAGCACCTTTCCTGAACAATAACATGCCAACTAAGGGCTTGATGATGATTGTTTACTAGTTAAATCGAGCTTGCTCATCCTGGTACAAAAATGGCTGGTACAAAAATGTGCATGTTGAGAAAGTGGAGGAACACTTGACCGAGGGCACTACAGTGATATTGCTGGGTTGTAGAACAGTAATCATCCACAGGGGGAAAACTAAATAAATAAATAAATAAACAAAATGCCCTTGACTAGGTAGCCTATAGTGCAGCAGATGGGTGTGCACTGCTGTGCACCCACAGGCCTCACCGCTGGCTCGTGTCATCCTGACGGCTTTGGGTCATTATGCAGACTGCAGAGGCCTGTCTGAGTAATAACACCATGATGAATGGTAGGTCACCTCCATCCAGCTCCACTGCTCCGCTCCCTCTCCTGACCCTCCATTGCTTCCTGGTCCACGTCCAATCAGAGAAGCGTTCAGCTCAGGACAGGCCGCAGTGAGAGCTTTTAGTCTTACAAGAGGGGCTGGGGGTGTATCCTTGTTAGGTCAGGAGTCAATGTAATCCATCCATGTACCCTTTGGTACAGTAAACAGATATATTAATAATGATAACAATAAGAAGAAGAAGAAGAATAACTAGAAAAAGAAGTTCCAGAAGAAACTTTGTGGGCTTGCAAAGTGTTATTTTGGTAGTGGAAAAGGTTTAAATATGTTTCGATAGATAGATAGATAGATAGATAGATAGATAGATAGATAGATCGCTGTAGGAGGCTGTCTCAGTCTCCCTAATATGGAGTTGGCAGGCCGCTCTAAAATGACAGTGCTCTGTACGAAAAATACCTAGCACCTGTTGTTTTTCTGCTGACCTGCCATTACCCCATCATTGATGATTACCATAGTAACCATGGCTACCTGTTCATAGAGCTTTGGGCCTCAGGAAGAATGTGCCATTTTAGGGCTCTGCATGGACGCAGGCCTCCCATGGCATTTATTGTACTCAGCTCACAGCTTGCTCATGAGCGGAAACCTGGTCCAATAGCATACTAGTATTCACCAGGGAGGGAGGGAGGGAGGGAGGGAGGGAGGGAGGGAGAGTGGGAGGGAGAGGGAGGGAGAAGGAGAGGATTACAGATTTTTATGTTATAGCATAACTACTACCATAGATTTACTTGTTTATGATGTGGCTTTTCAGGCTCATTATTAGCAAATAAGAGGATAATTGTCTTAAAGAAGGCCATATCCTCATGACAGTCCTCGTTGACCATAACAGTACCCCAACCCCCCCCCCAATCCCTCCCCCTTAATTGCTCATCTTCTCTTCCCTGGGTTCGATTTGAACTTAAAAAGATGGGTTAGGGCGAAAGTTAAATGTTTTAAGATATGTGCGGTGGCTCTGGCAATTAGCGCTCCAAACTTTATGCAGCAGCCTAATTGAGAAACATGGAAAGAATGCAGATTATGGCTGAGGGCCTGAAGACAGGCCTCTGGAGCGTGTGTTTCTGGGGATCCATGTAAGTGTTTTTTATCAAGGGGATCCATCTATTCATATTTTTGAAAAGCACTGCATAATTCATCTGTGGCTGGAGGAGAGGAGACTGCTTTTCATTGGCCAGCCATGGAGGTATGGGGACTGCATAAATGTAAACAAATTGAGTGTGTGTGTGTGTGTGTGTGTGTGTGTGTGTCTGTGGGGGGGGGGGGGGGTTGTGTGTGTTTGAGGGTTTGTGAATTGAGGGTTTTTGTGTGTGTGTGTGTGTGTGCGTGCATGTGGGTGTGTGTGTGTGTGTGTGTGTGTGTGTGTGTGTGTGTGTGTGTGTGT
>NC_139653.1:45922194-45949694 GCF_951799395.1 Argentina silus | reverse complement strand
ACTTGAGGTGTTTTACATTTACAGTAGCTTGGAGGTTGCACTTTTGAAGCCATTTCATCGGTTACATCGTGCCAGAGAAACTAAATCAAACACAGGTCATGTATTTCAGTATATTTGACAAAGTATTCGACTAAGCCCCACTGTGAGCCGCAAGTCTACTGAACAAGACTACTGAACAAGACTACTTTGAGCCCCTAAACCACGCTTCATGCCCATCGTCTTGTGGCCATTGTCTTTGCTGCCAGCGTGAGTTCTGCTGACACACGTCTCACCAGGCCAAGTTGAGCTTTGTTGTGTTCCACTGATGTATTGCTGAGCACGGATGCCACTGTATTCTTTTATTGCATATCATGCATTTCACTGCCAGTGCTCAGGTCTGAAGGAAATGTCAAGGTAAATGATGCATCCTTTTCCTTTTTCCTTCACAAATTATTAAAGGTACAATCTGTAATTCAAACAAAAACAAAGCACTTTTTTTTGTTAAATAGCTAGGGGATATGGGGTGGACAAATGTAACCACTCTCAATTTCATAGACATAGCTGTGAATGCAAGGACTAACCATCCATGACATAAAAATGATAGTTTTAGCCATGTTTTAAAACTATACAGTGTATACAAAGAAGTAAACAAGCTTACATTATGGGTTCTGATGAAGACAGTTGAACTAAGCTCATGAAGCATTTCTAATATATAATAATATATATATATATTCTAAAAGAATCAATGGCTATATATCATTCATTTAAAAGTCCAAAAATTGATTTACCAAATACAGATTGCCCCTTTGCGGCCTACAGTATCGCTTAGCAAACCTGGGTCAAATGCTTACTGTATCGATTGATTTACATTAGCTTGGAGTTGGCACTTTGGGGACTACTGTATCTAACATAATGTATCTTACATACTGTATATTTGATCCTATACTATACTATAGATACTATACTATAGCTATTATACTATAGATTTTATACTACAGATACTATACTATAGATATTATACTATAGATACTATACTATAGATACTATACTATAGATATTATACTATAGATACTATACTATAGATGCTATACTATAGATATTATACTATAGATACTATACTATAGATATTATACTATAGATACTATACTATAGATATTATACTGTAGATATTATACTGTAGATATTATATGTTAGTGGTGGCTGGTGCTGGGTTTTTTTTTATGAGCATGGCCTTACTTCTATTAAAGATTGGATGACTGCCATTCATATTCCATTCACCCAGCTCAATGTACTGTAACACAGATTTAGGCTATTTACTACATACCCAGCCCGGGCGTGATACTAGAATTTCCCCACGCTATATCAATCATGAGGTTGCTACAACCTAGCCTACACATGGAACGTTTATAACATAGGTACACAGGAGGAGAAATAGATTGGAGTCGTCAAGGTGACAGTGACACATTAAATACTGCCTTGCATCTAGCTGATCTGATCAACCGCACACACAGTTCTCTTTCATAGCAGCCACAAACACCCTCATCACTTTTCTTGTTGTTCAAATTCCTTCTCTCTTTCTCTTTTTTTCCCTTTTACTGGGAACAGTGAACAACAGCTTTTTTGCTCTTTTTTTTTAGCAGACACCTTAATCCAAAGCGACTTACAAGTACATTTGTCTAAAGTAAGCGAATCATCTATACATCAGTCATCATTTTTATTTTTTTATTATTATTTACAGTAGAGAAACTGTACAGGGGGGTAGTGGGGATGAAGAGGTCTTTAGGAGGGACAGTCAAGGTGTAGCCTGAAAAGATGGGTCTTCAGTCTACTCTCTACAGTTGACCAGGTACAAAAACCTCTCCAAGCCAAACCTTCATACCATAACCCCTACGATAACCTCTACATAATATCGTTGTCACCATATTAACGAAAGTTAACTAGAACTAAAGCGCTTAACCTACAATTCCAATCAATGTTTACAATCACAGGAATTAATTTCTTAAAAACTGTTCAACTTTTGTGTTTCTCTTTTGTGTTTCTTCTCACCACACTGCAGTGCTATAGCTGTAGCTTATGCTCTCAGTAGCTTACTTCATTCTCTGATCTTTTGATTGGATGGATAAGATGACGGTTCATGCTGCAAGAGCCCTGCATAGGTTGGAGGACATCCTCCAGAAGTCGTTGTAATTACTGTGTAAGTCTATGGAAGTACGTGAGAACCACGAGCCTCCTAGGTTTTGAACTGAAGTCAATGTAGCCAGATGAGGATGGAAAATAGCTGTCCTCCGGCTACATCATGGTGCTACCCTAGAGAGTGATGTTGAGACTACTGTAGACCTTCATTGCAAAACAGTTGGTTTTAATTAGGTATTTGGTGAATATATTTTTTATAGTTTTATCTAAAAATTGTGTTTCCAATTGTCTCATTCATCTCCTCTCCCCTGCAACTATTCCCCAGGTCATTGCTTCAAATGAGAATACGTTTTCAGTCAGCTTGCCTGGTAAAATAAGGATGACTTTATTTTTCTGAAACTCACTGAGTAGAATGGTCCTCCCCATCCTCCTCTGAGGAGCCTCCACTGTTATACATACATACATACATACATATTACAACACCACATACACACTCACCGAGAACATGCATTCAAAACAGCCTCAATTCTTCATGACATTGATTCCACAAGATGTTGGAAATATTCCTTTGAGATTCTTGTCCATGATGATGTGATTGCATCACACAATTCCTGCAGATTTTCAGGTGCACTTTCAAGCTGTGAATCTCCCGTTCTACCACATCCCAAAGGTGTTCTATTGGATTCAGATCTGGTGACTGGAAAGGTCACTGAAGAACACTGAGCTCATTGTCATGTTCATGAAACTAGTTTGAGTGCAGTATGGTGCATTATATTATTGTGGCCATGAAGGGATGCTCATGGTCAACAACAATACTCAAATAGGCTGTGGCTTTCAAACGATGATTCATTGGTATTAATGGGCCCAAAGTGTGCCAAATAAACATTCCATTACACCACCTCCACCATGAGAAGGTGTACAGTTGTTCCTTATAAAGTGCTCTGTGAGTGTATATTACAACATTCTTCTCATATTACAGTATTATATTATTATTATTATTATTATTATTATTATAGTACAGTATGTGTAATATGTTTTCATCCCCATATAACAGTGTTTCAATAGCCCCCTCCTCCACTCCAGCACAAGGGGCATCTCTGTGGCATGTTAATGGATCACAATCCTGTTTCTTTCAGCAGTGTGTGCAAGGAGAAGGGCAGGATGTTGTGTTTGTGTGTGTGTGTGTGTGTGTGTGTGTGCGCATTTGTGTGTGTGTGACTGTGTGCATATGTGTGTGTGTGTGTGTGTGTGTGTGTGTGTGTGTGTGTGTGTGTGTGTGTGTGTGTGTATGACTGTGTGCACGTTTGTTTGTGTGTGTATGTGTGACTGTGTGTCTGGGTCTTCTGTGTGTGTGTCTTCTGTGTGTGTGTGTGTGTGTGTGTGTGTGTGTGTGTGTGTGCGTGTGTGTGTGTGTGTGTGTGTGTGTGTGTGTGTGTGTGTGTGTGTGTGTGTGTGTGTGTGTGTGTGCGTGCGTGCGCGTGTGTCTCTACAGAAGGGTAGAGGGCAGGAGGAACAGTGGTGAGACTGGAGGATCACTGGTCATTTGTTCAGGCTTGGGTAAAGCTGCAACTGGGGGCCATATCATGAATGAACTGTAGAAGTCCCTCTCTCTCTCCACTTCATTCATATTATTGGTGTTTTTATGCCCCTCCCTGCACATACAATATCTAATCCCAATAACACTTATTTCAGTGTTTACACTGATAAGAAATTGGCATCTGTTACTGTTGGAAAAGCCGTGATACCCGACTTTGATGTCTGATTCATTATATCAGTTCTTCATGTAGTACTTTTCTCTGTCTTGAAAATAATCAGTACAAAGATTACTGCAGCGCAAATGCTTAGTAGAGCTATGTGCAAGTGAAATTTGTCTACGTTGCCATCCAAAAACCTAATGGTCCCTTTTAAGTGTGCTTAGTGCTCACCCATGTCTGTAAAATGGCTTGAACGTTCCAGCTGATGTTTTACTAATGGAAGATTCAGAGGTTATAATTTTGTACTCAGAAACATGCAGCGCATCCATAGACCACAGCTGAAAGCATTTTATTGCACCAGTGCTTTTATGCACTAATATTAGCACTTCCATAAACTCTCCAATTTTAATTTTAATTATCCAACATAATTCCCTCCAATCTCCCACAGATGCAGTTCCATTTGGGTAGCTAATCTATTTCTAAACCCATGTATCCTGCTATGCTGCTTGTCATCACACTGTGAAACCAAGTGTGATTCAGTGCTATAAAGCTGCTGATCTTCACAATTTGATTTGAACACAGACGGCTGGCTAGCAGGCTTCTTGTTGACAAAACTGCTGGTTAACAAAGAATTCCACGTTCATCATAAATCCTTGTCATATTCATGTTAGTTTGGGATGTAAATCAAGCCCACTTTATGGTGATTGTCCCCTATGAATGGCTTTCAGATCCACACAAGTTGTTCATAGTTGAATTGGCATTCCAATAAGGAGTTACCAGTGAATCAACCAAGGTCCAATTCTTGTGGTATCCATGAACTGACTGCAGTAAAGTGATTTTTAAAATTTTATTTTCATATCTAATAGAACGTGAAATACACTGTCTGATTCACATTACCCCTCATTAAGCTGGGGTGCTGATTGAACATTAGGAAATGGCCTATTAAATGTCTTTCCTGATTGGCAATGATAGGAAAACGGGCTATGTTGCCGCATTTCCATTTCTGATGAAGTTGAAGACATGTCCTTGTTACTGTTGCCCTTGCATCAGAGACAGCCAAAGTGATTGTAATTACCATCAGTGTCAGAATCAATGTGTCTGCACAGTTGTTGTTTTTTTATGACAAGCTGTGCATGACCCTGCAAACAATAAACAACTTTTTTTTTCTTTTTTTTTAATCCCTCAGTTTATTTCATATTTACTGGCTTAAAAGAGTTATAGAGAAAATTTAAACATGAATATTTCTTTCCCCAAACCCAATTTCTAGAAACAAGTGTATACACGTACATCCAACACTGAAATTACAGTAAGAATGGTAGGCCTATGTATCGAATAGAATAAATCTAACAGATTAAGTAATGTTGAATAGAATAGATCTAATATAATCGAATAACAGTATAGAATAGAAACTCGCAATTGTTCAGTTTCGATGCTCAGAGTTGCACGGTGAGGAGGCGGGCTTAACCTGCAGAGCCGTGTGGCAGGGGAGAAGGAGGATGCGCCCATGCCTGAAGATCTTTAGTTAAGGAATTTGGTTTATTAGCTGGGCTATATGTCCCCTTTTTAAGTAGGAGTCCAATTTACGTTTGTTTGTTATCGTATCTCACTTAAAAAAAAAAAATTACAAAAAAAGCCGACCTCTGTTTAATAATAACATCTACTGTTTAAGATGTTCAAAAGCAAGCGACAACATTATTCTGTACTCGAAACTATAAGCTCAGGGCATGAATCCAATTCGCAACACGATTTCAAGATCTCAAACCTTTTGGGTTTTTCTTTCAGAAATGTTATCGTGCGCATTGTGCCAGATTGTTGATCTTTAAGTCCTCAAAAACAATCGAGTCATTTACTTCGCCCCATAGCCATTGACTTCTCTCCCCTGTCAGCTCAGCTCAGCTGCCGACCGCAGTTGTGTCTTTAGTAGAAAGAGACCTCAGATGGTGCTGTTGTCGTGACAACCAATAAGGGCGCATCAGACTCTCGTGAAGGGGGCAGCAGCAGTGCGATGCATAAGCGGGGGTGGGGTAATCGGCTAGAGAGAGAGAGCTGGAGTGAGAGCTACTGAATGGAGACGAGGACTGAATTTCCCACCCTCTAAAAGAACTCGGTCTGCACATCACTGCCTTTGCGCGGGAGCGAATCGCATAGTGGAATACAGAGAGAGGGCTTACGGAATACATGTTTCCCTCCAAGCCTTTTTTCTTTGATATTTCAACGCATAATTATCTCCCCGAACATCATAGAAACCCCTTCGTGACACTTTTTTGGTCGCGGAGTATCGCAAAGGGTCGGTGCGCGACTTCCAATTCGCTTTCCCCAAGTCCAAACACTTTCTCTTGGATTTAGCTACTACTGCGCGTCCCGTTCAAGATGCTGGTCGGAAGGAGATCCTGTTGGAGGCAGTTGCAGGCTGCTTTTCTCAGGCTGCTGTGTCTTATCCCTACAGGGTTCCCCGTCCGAAGTGTGGATATGCAGCGAACGACCGACAACATCACCATCCGTCAGGGCGATACAGCGGTGATCAGGTAGGACTCCCCAACTTTCCAACCGTTACTTGCCGCTCTTAAGTGATGCTGAGTTTTGTCTGCATTAGACCAGATATGTGGATTGAATTAGTCAGCATGAGTTAGGCTCTTTATAGTTCGTTAAGGCTACTAGGCACATACTTGTTACTAATTGTTTAGAGCTATTGAAATGCCGCTTTGTGTGAAATTGAACACGACTTGAACGAAGTTAAATAGCCTCACTATTCCTATATAGATGTGGCAAAGAATGGGGCTTTTAGAAATGCCAAGAGAGGACACTTATTCATAGGTTTGGAAAGGAAGCGATGATTGTATATAACAATATCGACTTGATTTCAACGCGATCTCATGATCTCAGGACTCCTATTACATTAACCTCACACAGCTGAAGATAAGGCACTTCTTATCGTGTTATAGACGATGCTTTATCACTCATTGAAAATCAGTGAAAATATAAAGTGCGTCATAGAGGAACACAGGGATGCTGCCCGCGGATAAGAGGAAAAGGCTACTGGGGAGGGATGGAAGGGGTAGCGTAAATAGCGACGCAATTACATTTCGGAAATTAAAACCAACCACTGCATCATCCAGCATTAACAAATAAACTAGATAAACTAAAATGCATAACTGTCGACTCCATCCTCCTTTGTGCCAGTTTTCTCGGGAGTAGACATAGTTAATCATCTACCAGACAATGCAAGCTGTCAACTTAAGGCTATTGTGATACTGTGTTGGACAGATGTCATTAGTCACGTGAACACTGCCATGTGTTTTTAACTGGTAGACCACTGCGTGGGGATTTACAGTAGGCTATATGTGAATAAAAAGGTACATCTTCACCAAAAATATTTTGAGGAGCCTGTGCATGACCCAAGTACATTGTTCTTAGATACTCAGATAGGCTACAGAGTACGCACTCCGCGCGCGCACGGAAGGATACACGCGCGCGCGTACACACACACGCGCGCACGGACGCATGCAGGCACACACACACGCATACGCACACGTACACGCACACACACTCTTTATCAATGACTGACTTAACAGTATACCCATGGCTACTTTAGAGCGTAGGCTACATTGGTAAGATGTCTGAAAAGTAGTGGGTTGTTCAGGTTATGCGGTGTCAAATAACTAATTTAATGATTGTTTATCCAGGTAAGTCATTGAAAACACATTATCTTG
This sequence comes from Argentina silus, assembly GCF_951799395.1. Classification (NCBI taxonomy): domain Eukaryota; kingdom Metazoa; phylum Chordata; class Actinopteri; order Argentiniformes; family Argentinidae; genus Argentina; species Argentina silus. The sequence goes on along the minus strand of NC_139653.1, from coordinate 45,942,178 downwards.
GTTTCCTAATTATAGTCGTACTACAATGCCATGGTTTAATAACTCAAAGCTGAGAGAACATCTGGTGTTGCGGAACCCACAGGTCAAACACAATCTGACCAGTAGTGTCGGGTTTAGGGATAAATCCACTCAATGGATTCCCTCTCACAAACAGGTGTCATCAATTAAATTAGACCCTGATGAAATGAGTCGATTCAGGCTCAGTTACTGTTGAACTTAGCCATGGTTCAACCATGTATAGACCAATCCATCAACTTTAACCTTAAATAAAGTGAAGTGAACTCATTCGTCACCTGATGTCGTGGAATTACTAGCCTCAATTGATTCCCCTTAATATACTGTACAGATTGCTACCTCAGACTGTACTGTATATCACTCTGGATGCATATACTGTAGAAAACAGGGTTCTCTCCAGTGGGACTGCGCCGCGCTGTGAACATTTTGTCACCACTCTGTAAACATTTCCAGGCAAATTAAACTATATATTTAGTAATGAGAGAGTAACTATCTTTGATCGCCAACGACATCGTTGTTAGAAACGAAAGCGAGAGTGAAAGCGTTATGATGTTCCTCAGTGAATTCAGCGTTTTAGTGGTATTTTTTGCACAATTTGACATGAATAAAAAAGCAAGTCGGGTTTTGATAATGCCAATGACATTGTTCAGAACTCCTGGAGAGAACCCTGGAAAACGAAACAAAAACAAAGTCAAGCCCATTATGTTTGAAGTACATTTTTAAGTTTGAAGTACGTTCAAGATACATTCTGAACTTTAAGTCGGCTCTGCTTGAACAATTTGTTTCTGCATGACAGGCCACTACAGTGTCTACAGGGCCCCACTAGCTCAGTTGGAGAAAAAAACAGCATGCATTTTTCACTCCCAGCTTCCACTTGACAAATTTGATAGAAAAACTTAAGGGCCACGGTGTGAGTGCTTTCAGTGGGGGGAGGCCTTAGGGTAGTAATTTGTCGAGCCAGAAAAGTGTGTTTGAATCCGTAAGCTGGTTTGGTGTTTCTGTTGGGGCAGTGGTGTCCTGAAGGTATAATATAGTCTGGGTTATTTTACAATCGCCTGAGGGTTTAAAGGTGACATTACAGGCACAGACAGAACTGCTGAAATAGAGAAACAATGTGTGATTCAGTTGGGATGTACAGTACAGTACAAGGAACAAGCCAGCAGTATCCCTTCAATTAGAAAGGAGAAGACTTATTCTAAAAAAAACATGTAATTCTTCTGTGTTTTAAATATCACAAAATTACTAAACGTTATTGTTTTCCTCAAACTTAAATACTTTAATAACTCCAATTCCATGCAACAACATGTTTGTACAATGTTGTTTCAAGAGTAATTACAGTTTTATTACACAGGACAACCTGTTGTAAAGTGTTGTAAGTGTGTCATGGAAATATAGAATGGCACTGTATCATAATTGTTTGTACATGCTGTGCTGTAGTTTGCTAAAGTAAAGCTTTAACCAGATGTTGACCTTAGACCTCTTTTGCCTGTCTTGGAGCTCAGGGAGTTAATCTGTTAAAGCTCAAGATTGTGTTAGTCAGTCATCGCATTGCAGAGGCTTTAACATGTCCACACACATGAAACATGTTTGTTGAATAAATGAAACAATCCATGCAGGATTTGACATTTACATTACATTTTGTACATTATGACATTTAGCAGACGCTTTTATCCAAAGTGACTTACAACAAGTAACAACAAGTTGTCTAAAGTAAGGGAATCTTACTTCTTACGTGGCTTATAAAGCAGACCTTAAGATGCATCTTTATCGGCTGGCCTACCCTGTCCTCCTAGGCTGCTGCTTTTATGATATGGTTATGTGTATGTACACTCACTGGGCACTTTATTAGGAACACCTGTACACCTTCTCATGATGGAGGTGGTGTAATGGTGTGGGGAATGTTTTCTTGGCACACTTTGGGCCCATTAATACCAATCAATCATTGTTTGAATGCCACAGCCTATTTTTGCTGACCATGTGCATCCCTTCATGGCCACAATTTACCCATCTTCTAATGGCTACTTCCAGCATGATAATGCACCATGTCACAAAGCAAAAGTCGTCTCTACCCAGTATTAGTATAGTGTTCCTAAGTGTTCTGTGAGTGTATATATATATTTTTTATTGTTCTATTGTATCTTCTATTTTATGCAGTTTTATTATTTTTGTATAATGAAAAGCTATTAATGAACGTAATACATTATTATTATTATTATTATTATTATTATTATTATTATTATTATTATTACTGTTATTATTATTATTATTGTTATTGTTATTATTATAATATGTCTAACCCTGTATCCATGGTACCACTCTTAGTCATGCACATTACGTAGAGCTCCACTGAGCCCTGGGATCTGAACCATTTAAATTTAAGATGGCTTCGAGTGAAATCTTTGTTTCCCTTCACAATTTAACATTTCCTTCACTGTGTGCTACATTCTAAGTTCACATCCCAGTTGTCTTGCCACATTGAGGTCGCTGAAATATGGCCTACATTCTAGAGTGTGCTGAGATTGACATCGCCTGATCAACAACAACCCAATTTAGAGCTTCCCTGTTCACAATGACTAATGCCCTGGTGTCAAAGTTATTTTGTTGCCTTTTCCAGAATTTTTTGGTCACAATGCTTTATTTTTTAATTGCTTTTTCACACTCTGACAGTGCGCTGCCCTGCAGGGCTCCCTTTTGATATGGGGGAGAGAGAGGCGCCGAAAATTGACAATTGCTTATTACAGCTTTAACGACACAGACTCTGTGATTGCTGTCCTCCGGGTCAATTACCAGCCTTTTGACAATATTCTCTCCGGCCCATGTTATTTTGGGGGAAGTCATTGTGTGCTTGTGTGTCCCCCTGGGGTCTGCACAATGTCACACAGCCGTCCCCAAATCACTCTTTTGTAACTCAAGTATGAAAGCCAGGCTCTATACAGTATATGTTTGAAATCTACTCGGTTTTGCTGTCTGAACTTACTTTGTCAGAACTATGTTACTTATTGCTGCGTATTTGTAGGTATTTCAATTCCAGTATCACATAGGCCAGGGGAGGCTGGTGGAGGATGGGCTCATTGTAACTGTATTCCCTCCCATGCATTACAATGAGCCTGTCCTCCGATTTCTACCTCCACCAGCCTCCACTGATGTAGCCATGTAAGTGCATATCCATATTCCACATACACATGGGAAGAAACCACACCGATTTCTACTAAATGAACAGCCATTTCTTAAAGTATATTATTTTATTTTTTTTAAATTTCATTCCATTTATTTTGTATGTACTTAAGAAGACACATCCAATTCACTATTTCTCTACTACTGCAAATTAAAGCAATATAAAGGGTATCCTCTCATTATAATAGTTTTCTCAATGTATATACAGTACTTTTCTGTTTTCTGGTGGGATTCTCATGAAGATTGTCTTTCAGAGTGTTGCAGGGTTTACAAGCGAGAAATGAAATCTTAACTGTTGTTTGGGGTAGGAGCAGCTACTGATTTGAAAATGACTAACTGTTTACTAAGTTTCCCAATTCAAATACAGACCTTTCAGACCAAAGCTCATTCTAATAATAGACAGTGTAATAACAATATAATTTATTTAGTACTTGTTTATACTTTGAATCAGTTATATACAGTAAGTACCCAGTTAGCAGACAATTGTGGGCCAGATATGGTCTTGTGGTGGCACATATGGCTGAGTGCCGAAAACAGCAAGTATTATATGGGCCGGATTTGGTCCAAATGTGGGGGGGCCAGCCCTAGCTGAGAGTTGGCAATTTGCTGTGGGCCAGCTCTGGGAAGAGGAATGTTGCCCTGATACGTTCCAGTAGCTACTGGGCCATCTTTGGTCTGAGTATGGTTGGGGCCTGGGCCACATCTACATACTGGCCTTTTCACGGCAAAGATAAGGCTCAGGAATGGCCCACTTCTGGCCTAGGGAACAAAGTTGTACCTGGGCCACATCCGGATGCCGAGGCGAGGTTGAAAATGAATAACTCAACTAACTGTTTACTCTGTAGTCCTCACAGACAAGAGCTCATTCTAATATAATAACAGTGTCATATTTATATACATAATTTATTTAGATTATTCCTTTTTTATACTTGTAATAAGTTGTAAGTACTTTGATCATTTGAATTACATCCTGATGAGGATGATAGTGAGCATGAGAAAGATGATGCTGATTTAAAGGGATAGTTCACCTAAATTACAAAATCACATATTTGGTTCCTTACCCAGAAATGAGTTTATGGACAAGGACAGACTTCATCCAACACTTTGGTTCTGTTTATCTGGGCACAGTAACTAACAGGTAATTGTTCAAATGTTTAACCATTTACATTTTTACATTTACATTTATGGCATTTAGCAGACGCCTTTATCCAAAGCAACGTACAACAATACATTTGTTTAAGTACCAAAACCCAAATGGAGCCTAAGTTAATATTACCTGTCAAATCATTTTAAAGTCTTTTAAATCAAGTCATGTAATTAAGTCTCTTCAGAGAATTTGAGATGATCTGGGCATGGAATTTCAAACATGCTAATTTAAGGTCCACAGACTTGCATTGGGTTTTGGTTAACAAAGCTAACAATTAGCTTTTATTTACAGTGCCAAGATAAACAGAACCAAAATGTTGATTGAAGTGCATCCTTGTCTACAGTATATACTAATTTCAATGAGTAATTTGGATAAACTATCTCTTTAATTGAATTGGTTTTGTTTTCGTACACACACATACAGTACCTTATATAATTACATAATTACTTTTTTACCAGACAGCTCTTGGCATATTGAATATCCTCTGTTATCAGTCCAGTCACATTTCTTGAGGTAAGTTATTTTGACTCCAAAAGGCACCCCTTATGTATTAGATTATATTGTTGTACTGTTATGATTTAATAAATCATTCCTTATTACCATTGACTGTGGCCAAGTAATTTACTTCAAACATGGATTTTCAATTAGAGCAGTTATTGATGTCGTTTTCTGTAGCAGTGCTCAAGAGGAGAGCACTTACTGTAAGGTTTAAACATTCATATCCAGTACATCTTTCTCACATGGGGCTTAACGACTACCAGAAACCTTGGGAAAAAGACCCACCAAGGGCATTACTCAGGTCAGGTGGTCAAGAAATTCTCCTGGCCCTAGAAATGGCATGAAACATACACTGTATCTCAAATCACGTTTAGAGAAAATATCTGCAAAAAAGCTTTTCTATTTCCTAAGTCAATTATTTATCTTCATGTTTTCACTGTTTCGGTAAAGTCTTGATGTTAATGTATGATTTCAGCAGAATTATGAGTCATATATACTACGTGTACGGTAACTATAACGTAATTACCATGCTTATAAACACCCCCGACAGGCATTGTTGCATGCAAATGGAAAAAAAATAAAATAATTTGCTGTATTTCCGTAAGGAGAGGAACTCTGCAACACAATTTGGGATGTTCTCTCCCTAGGGGGTCCCTATCCTACAGCCAGTCATCTGTCTGAGTGCAGGTTTGTTACAGTTTAGTGCCCCCACAGGCCTCGTCGCATGCCTCCCTCCCTCTCTCCCTCCCTCCCTCCCTCCCTACCTCCTTCCCTCCCTCCCTCCCTCCCTCCCTCCCTCCCTCCTTCCCTCCCTCCCTCCCTCCCTCCCTGCCTCCCTCCCTCCCTCCCTGCCTCCCTCCATGCTGTGCCGTCCAGCACGTTGCGATGCGTTGGTGACCTGATTCAAAGCCTAGGAGCAAAGAGAGAGAGAGAGAAAGAGAGAGGGGGGGACAGCGACACACAGTATTAGTACAATCACCACATAATCCCCTCTGCTTCTGCCCCGGCAGAGCCAGGATTTTCAAATCAATTTCATTTTCACTCATGATGCTACAGTTGGAAAGCTGTGTGCCTGCCAGCTTCCTCATTATCTCCCTGTCCCATTTTGTTTCGGAGAGACAGTGTGTGTGTTTGTGTGTGTGTGGGGGGGGGGGGGGGGAGGTGAATGTCGAATCTCCAAATGTTTCTAAGTTTCATCTAGAGGTTTTGGTACATCACTGAATCATTGCAATTTCCCACAGCCGGATTTCTGTGTTGTGTGTGCCGAGCTACTTTAAGCAGTCATTGGCAGGATGTGGGCTGTGGATGGATGGGAAGATGGTTGTGTTGTTTTTTATGAGGCTGACAGATTTTAGTAACTGACAAGTTGTGACTGGGAATATGCTGGTGAAGTGATTGTCTCACAATCAAAGAATACCATGACAACGAAAATATCTGGACACAAACATAGCAAGCTTGTATAAAAAGCTCCGTAATAGACTGTAGGTATAGCTATTTTAGCTAGATTGTTGAATGTGATACAATATTTGTGTTCCACTTTTGCGTTCCACTTCACCAGCGTATTGGTAAGGACCTCACGATACATACTGTATTTGGATAATGGGTCACGATACGAAACTATTGCGATACATTGCGATACAAATACTGTATTTGTATTGTATATGTATATGTATTGTATATGTATACAGTATATGTATTAGTATACATATACTGTATTTAATGAAAATGTAACATAACATTTAACCTATTGTGTTGTGTTTACCACCATGGTAGTCTGTACTGTTTGTATACATTATTGATATAGCTCATACAGTATATTGAAAATAATATTGAGATAATCAGCTTTAGCGATTGTATTGCACAGCCCTTGTGCTGACAGTCTTGCCTGGGTCGCTGTCTGAAGGCATCCTGAAACAAGTCAAGAGTTCAGAGTTCAAAGGTTACTGGGGCAGTCAGGGATGCTTTACTTTGTTCTATCTCTCCTTGAAGTTAAACCAAATCTGATCTAATGCAAATCTATTGCAACTATTTGGCTGTCAAATTTGGTCCCACCATAATGACAAGTGTTCATTATTTTTCTTACCCCATCATCACAGAAACGGAGAGACAGTGTGAAAAACTGTGCAGGTCAGGAAGATTTATTTTAAAAAATCGCTTTTCAGCTATATTAGCGACTGGTCAAGTTAGCCACCTTACTTGTACTTGTACACATGTCTCAAATATCAAATGAAAAATATTTGATCATACTCAAATAGCTAAAATAACTTTATTTACTAGTCTCCAATGGAGCTTCCAATACAAACGTGCTATGTTTGTCCCCAGACAGCTTCATGGTATTCTTTGATTATGATGCATTCACTTTACCAGCATATTAACCTCTTGTGTGTCTATTTAGGTTCTCAAGTCAGTGTAAGAAAGTAGAAACAGTCGACAGCTGTGACATCCTTTCCTCCATGCAGTGGGCTTTGGCTGCCGCTGAATCACTCAATTATAAAAGGACATTTACGAAGGATTTAGGTCAAGAAGTGGGCTGTCCCAATTACACACTCACCCATCCAGAGTTACTATTTACCAGATGGTGGCTCGTTTAGCTGACCAGGAATCCAATCAGTTTTTTGCTGTTTGGAGTTTATTTTTTATCTCGAAAGACATGTTTCTTTTATAGATCTGAGTGTTTGGTGACTGACAGCAGTCTGGTCAAGATGTGTGTTGGAAGAATTCAACTTTTGTTGTAGTTGACTGTAGTATTCATTGCATGCTTAGGGTCCTACACAGTGGAGGCTGGGGAGGCAGAAGTCTGAGGACGGGCTCATTGTGATGCATGGAATGGAATGAGGAATGGTATCAAACACACGTGTCCCCCTGTTCCATACTTAATGTTTTCAATGATGTTTGATACCATTCCTCAGTCCATTCTGTGTAGGAATACACCAACCACAACAAAAGTTGAATTCTCCCAACACACACCTTGAAAGAAACATGTCTCTCTAGATAAAAATAAACTCCAAACAGCAAAAAACTGATTGGACCTACAGCATACTGAGGAACTGATTTTCCATGGTACAATTGTGGGTTTTTTTTACCGTGTTTTTTCCAAAGGAAATCAGAGTAGAAAGGAAGTCAGAAAGGAAAGGAACAAATGAAGACAATTTCAAATTTTTTTCAGTTCGCTCGGGGTGTGTGTGTGTGTGTGTGTGTGTGGGGGGGGGGGGACGTTTCAAAGCACAATGTCTTTGATAACTCTCATCTGTGATGTTCTTGTACACATTATTCTAGAGTGCAGCCTCTTTTAAAGCCCACAAGTCAGTTTATTTCAAATGTCTTTTATTATTCCTGGGCAGCTAATAAACCAATGTGTGTGTTTGTTGAGAAGAAAATAGTAGTAAATAAAAGTCAATAAATATGTTTTATTATTTATTTTCCAGAGCCTCTTTCACAGTCTGCCGTTGTGGCTGTGATTGGCTGACAGTACCAGTCACTGCCAGTGTCTCAAGAAAACAAAACAAACCCCAACACGACGGCACAAATCATACAGTCATGCATGTCTGGTCCCTGAATCAGAAGACCTTGAATGTATAGAACCAATTCAACAGCCTATACAGTCAGGGGAGGCTGGTATGTGTTTGGTACCACTCCTCATTGATACTCATTCCATTCCATGCATTACAGTGAGCCTGTCTTCCGATTTCGGCCTCCACCAGCCTCCCCTGATGTGTATGTTGTTGATGCACCATACATACAGTTGCAGATCGCAGGTGCAGGACTGGTCATGAAAAGATTAATCTACTCACCGACTATCTGTGGTCTACCCGGAACAAGCAGAGGGACTAACTGCTGGAACTTAAGTTGGTACAGAAGCATTAAAAAATTCAAAACATTTATAAAGCATTAATACATATTTAGAAGAGTCTTCCAAAGGGCTGCTGTGGGCGTGTAGTGTTGAGGTTCGTTTTATCTTATCCTATTCTCTGTGCAATAATGCAGCGGGCGGTCCTTGGCGAGTATAGAAAGGATACTGATGTTTAGAGGAAGCATGAGGCAACGATAGGGGAGGAGGGAGAGAGGCTTGTTGTTTTGTTGTTTTGTTTCAGTTTCACAAAGCAGGAGACTGTACCTAGGAGGCAGTTTATCAACCATCCTGCCTGCTGCCAATTTCATTTACAGATAGCATTTTTTGACATTCAATCTGTTGATGTTTTTCAGAATCTAATTAGCGTATCCTCAAATAAGTCCTCAACTAAATCCTCTAACAAGCAGTGATGTATTCATTGAAATAGGCCTTCCCTGGTGACTTCCTTGTCATACTCTGTTCCTTTAAAAGCCCCCGCTGGTGGTCTCAGCGCACCCCAAGTGGTGCTACAGGTTGTTGAGTGGCACAAGAGCCTGCTAGAGGCATGACTAATTTAATTTAATTTAATATTACCCCCTCTTCACCACCACTCCCGCTCAGGGGAGGCTGGTGGATGTAGAAATCAGAGGACAGGCTCATTGTAATTCATGGCGTGGAATGAGGAATGGTACCTCTAAAAGATCCAAAGGACATCGGGAAGTATGTGTCCGTCAACACGCTGGTTAAGTGATTGCATCACAATCAAAGAATACCAGGACAACGAAAATATCTGGAGACAAACATAACAAGCTTGTATAGAAAGGTCCATAGGAGACTGTAAATAAAGCTATTTAAGACAGATTTTCTGTCAGGTAGTATGTGTCTGTCAATTCATCTGTATTAAAAACAATTCTAAGGAATACCACTGATTTCACAACTATGGACCTACAGTATACAGTATGTACAAAGGATGTATCTCTCATAAAGGACATTGTATCAGGCGTTCTACTAGTGGGAGATCTGATTAAGTGGGTGGTTAGAAATAATAAGTATTAGGTATTTATAAAGTATTGATAAGCACTTATAATGGCTTAATCATGTATGTCAATATAACATGTTTCTAATGGCTTGTTAAGTGGCAATTGGGGGTTGGTACTATTTATGCATCATGAAGGACTTTTAGCCGTTGATTCTTGACAAATATAACTTAGAAATGCCTCATGAGGTTAGGCTAACCCTAACCCTAACCCTAACCCTAAACCTAACCCTAACCTTCGTACCCCATCAGAACCCAAACTATAAACTTGTTTTACACCAGTACGTTTCTGTACGTTTTAGCAGGTCTATTTATATGCACTGTACTCTGTTGAAATTAAATGTGCTTAGGTGCATGGCATTGTGCTAACTGGGAACAGGTGGGCATACTAAATGCCAAGGCCCACTGAAACATACTTGTCGCAATAATAGCTTTTCATTGTGTTTCCAAACAGAAGGGAATGGGAAAATGTGACCTGTCACTAGCCTTGACACCAGATGACACACTCCTATTAATGCCTATTGCCAAAGAAATAATGTTTGTTTTGTCTACATTGAACAAACACAAATTGCTGTAGCACTGAGGCTGTGGCAGTGAGGCTGGTGTAGACTCTATGCGGAATGCGGCCAGCAGAAGCTAGCATTTCCATGTGTTGTCATTGCTGTGCAGCGTGAATTTTTAACAAGGTTAAAAGGATTAGACACCCCTATAGTTATCCCATCAGCTGTGACGGAATACTCTAAGGAGGATTGGATGAAGCACTTCATTGACTGACTAAAAAATCATTTATTTTTATTACATTTCCTGTAAAAAGGTATTACCCAACACAACTGATGCCTCTCAATTATACCGTACTTTGCTTCTGGTAACAACTATCCGTCAAATCTTGACTGAAATAAAAGTCAAGATTTTCAACCAAATGTGTCAGAAGTGGTTCTTGATGTGCACTAGATGCAGTGTAATCATGTTGTTTGGGCGGGGGGGGGGATAACATTATCCAAGCTTTTAACAGACAGTGATGTCAAAACTGAAGGAATTATAATGTGAGTCTCTCTAGCCCCCTAGCAAGTCCAGACTTGTCTGTTTTAAGCTCAGCACGGTCTAATTCTGTCTCTTGTCTGCTACTGTGAAGGCTGACACCCTGCTGAGAAGCCCTCCGCTGCAACTTAGGGGACTCATCAGTTCAGTCAGTTTGTACTGTTTTTTTTCTTGGCCAGCTTCTGAACTTTTGCACTGGGGTATTACAAAGGCCAAGAAAAGACCACTGCCCCCATCCGCCACTCTAATCACAGTCAGAGAAGGGTTACAAAGAGCTGTTCCTTTGATACTGTAGCTTCTTTTTGTCATACTTTAAGTCGTTTATTGCCACAGTTGCACAATGGACAGCTGTTTGGCGTAATGGGGCTTCCAAAGATTTTGTGAGGCAGAGAAAATGTGAGCACTGTGACGGATGCATTGCCCTCGTGATATGTTGGAATTCGGGAAAATTGAGAAATAAACATCAATGATGGGGGGGGGGAAAAAAGCGTATGCAGGGGAGGCTTGTGGAGGTACAGTATGTACACCAGAGCAGGCTGGAGGAGTGTTACAGCAGGAAAGCACTGCAACGCATTGTGAACACAGCTGCTAAGATCATTGGTGCCCCACTCCCTTCCCTGCAAGAGACTTACTCCACCCGCCTCACCCGCAAAGCTACCTCGATTGTGAGCGACGCAAGCCACCCCGCACACAGTCTGTTCAGCCTCCTGCCTTCTGGAAGAAGGTATAGGAGCCTCCGTGCCCACACCACCAGACTCACGAAAAGCTTCATATACCCCAAGCTGTCAGGAAGCTAAATTCTCTCCCCTCACTTCCCCCAGCCACATCCTCCAAGCTGTCAGGAAGCTGAAACCACCACCCCCCTCCCAACCACCCCCCCCCCCTCCCAACCCTTCAGCCCCCCCCCCCCAAAAAAAACACTACGGACAATCTGGACAATCCACTATTCTATTGCTACAATGCACTATTGCACTATTATTATTTTTTTTATACAGAATACACAGTATTTGGCTGCTACTTACTGTCTTTACTGACTGCTCTTTTTGCACTGTTTAAATTATTTTTATTGAATGTTTTACTTTTAGTATGTGTTATCTGTTGTGCCTGGGCACTTTATCTGTCTCACCGTGGGAGAGTGAGAAACGTCCTCTCGATTCCTTTGTATGTCTTGACATGTGAAGAATTGACAATAAAGCCACTTTGACTTTGACTTTGACTTTGGATGGGGTCGCACTTCCCAGTGTGAGCCCTAGGTGTCTCCCTCCGGCCGCTCACTGTGCCATCTCACTCTCTCACTCACTCACTCACTCACTCACAGAATTCCGTTAACAACCAGGACCAGTTCCCATGTTCCTGGTTCCCTAGGTCCCTCATGGCTGCCTCCACTGGGAAGTCAGGAATCTTGGAGAAACAGGCCGTCCCCGACCTTTCCGGCATTCCCCGGGTTTATTGGGATCTGGGGGAGGTGTTCAGCAAGCGACGGGCTAAGGATTTACCTCCCCATAGGTCCTATGACTGCGCTATTGAACTCCTGCCAGGTTCCACGCCCCCATGGGGTAGACTGTGGTCTGTATCTCGCCCTGAGACCCTAGCCATGAAGGCTTACATAGAGGAGTCCCTCGCCGCGGGTCATATTCACCCCTCCACATCCCCTTTGTGGCGAAGAAGGACGGTGGACAGCACCCTTGCATCGATTATCGAGGACTTAACAACACCACTGTCAAGAATCGCTACCTGCATCCCCTGATGACGTCGGCCTTTGAGTCTCTGCAGGGGGCCTGGATCTTCACCAAGCTGGATCTACGCAACACATAAAATCTGGTGAGAATCAGAGAGGGCAATGAATGGAAAACAGCCTTTAACACTCCTAGTGACCACTATTATATGCCGCTTAGCTGACGCTTTTATCCAAAGCGACTTACATTGCAGTGAGTGCACACATTTCAGTATATATGGTCCCAGCGGGCCACTACAACTACTTGGTCATGCCTTTCGGCCTCGCGAACGCCCCTGCCGTGTTCCAGGCGCTGGTGAACGAGGTGCTCCAGGACCTGCTCGACCACTGTGTTTTTGTGTACTCGTCTTTTCCAAGGACGTCGCCCAACACGAGCAGCACATTCGGCTGGTCGTCCAGCGTCTCTTGGAACATTAGCTCTTTGTTAAGCCCAAAAAAAAGTGAATTTCATGTCGACACTGTCACCTTCCTGGGGTTCATTGTGACCCAGGGACATCTCCAGATGGACCCCACCGAGGTCCGTGCGGTGCTGGACTGGCCCCAACCCTCTTCGGTGAAGCAGGTGGAACGTTTCCTGGGATTTGTAAACTTTTATAGACCTTTCATCCAGAATTTTAGTACTCTAGCCACTCTTCTGACAGCCCTCACCCGGAAGGGCCTTCTCCCGGTCTCCGGAGGTGGAAGGCACTTTCACTGAGCTGAAGCGGCACTTCAGTGTTTGGACAGATCATAAAAACCTGGCATACATTCAGGGGGCCAAGCGGCTTAACTCGTGCCAGGCCAGGTGGGCACTTTTCTTTACCCGGTTTAACCCTATGTGCCTAAGGCTGCACGACCACAGCTGTTTCAGTGGGCGCATGTGTCCACCCTCACCAGCCATCCCGGGGCCACCAGGACTTTGGAATTTCTTTGGAGGAGGTTCTGGTGACCCACAGCGGAGGTGGACACACGTGCACACCTTCGTTGCTGCCTGCTCAGTGTGCGCGCGTAACAAGAGCTCCAGCCAACCCTCGGCTGGGCTCCTCCGACCCCTAACCATCCCCTAACACCCCTGGTCCAACATATCCCTTGATCATTTCTGCCCTTCTCCCCTCTGATGGATTCATGGCCATTCTGGTCGTGGTCAACCTGTTTTCTAAAGCAGCCCACTTCATCCCCCTCCCCACACTCCCGTCGGCCCGGGAGACGCCTAAGATGGTGGTGCAGCACGGTTTTCGGGTCCATGGCCTCCCCCAGGACGTGGTGTCCAATCGGGGCCCTCAGTTCTCCTCCAGGTTTTGGTGGTTTTCGCCACCTGCCTCGACGCCTCCATCAGCCTGTCTTCCGGCTTCCACCCTCAGTCGAACAGGCAGATGGAGCAGGTCAACCAGGACCTAGAGGGGATACTGAGGTGCTACGCCTCCATCAATCCCACCACATGGAGTCAGCGACTGGTGTGGGCGGAATATGCACACCCTTCTCTGCTCTTCCACCGGGCTGTCTCCCTTCCAGTGCCAGTATGGCTACCAGGCTACCCTGTTCCCTGAGCAAGAGAAGGAGGTGGAGGTTCCGTCTGCCCAGGCCCACATCAGTCTCTGCCGCGGCAGCTGGAGGCAGGTACGCACCGCTCTCGGTCAGGCCAACCGCCACATTCAACTGGATTCTGGTCTGCCGGCGGGTCGGTAGGGGGCTCCAGTTCCGGATCGACTGGGAGGGTTATGGTGGTTATGGTGCCCCGGCGAAATATCCTGGACCCGGGTCTCATCACCGCATTCCATCGCCTCCATCCTGAGGCGCAGTGGTGAAACGGCAGAAGCCGTTTGTCGGGGGAGGGCACTGTTACAGATGGGGTCGCACTTCCCAGTGCGGCCCCTAGGTGTCTCCCTCCGGCCGCCCACTGTGCCATCTCACTCTCTCACTCACTCACTCATTATGGACTCATCACCTGCACCTGTGTTTAATTGTCACCTATGATTTATATGCCCTCACTCCCCTTCACTCCCCGCTCAGTTTCCACAGTGTGTGCACTGTTTGTTCGATCACCTGAGAAAAGTAAGCCTTTGATATTTACGAGTTCGAGTTATGAGACGTAGTTCTCGTTCTTTATTTTTTTCGAGTTAAGTCTTTGCTTTCTCCCACTTTATTTTCGTGTAAGTTCGTGTTTGTATCCTGTGTTATCAAGACCCTATTTTTTCAAGTAAAGAAACTTATTTTGTATCGCTGCCTTTCGTCTGCCTCTTTATATGCACCGCACCTGGGTCTGCTCATCCAACATAAAACCTGACAGTGGAGGTGCAGTATGTAGACCAGGGGAGGCTGGTGGAGGTGCAGTATGTAGACCAGGGGAGGCTGGTGGAGGTGCAGTATGTAGACCAGGGGAGGCTGGTGGAGGTGCAGTATGTAGACCAGGGGAGGCTGGTGGAGGTGCAGTATGTAGACCAGGGGAGGCTGGTGGAGGTGCAGTTTGTACACCAGGGGAGGCTGGTGGAGGTGCAGTATGTAGACCAGGGGAGGCTGGTGGAGGTATAGTATGTAGACCAGGGGAGGCCGGTGGAGGTAGTCGGTGGAAAGGCTGATTGTAATGCATTTTACTTGTGTATCTGTATAGTCCAGCAGTCAAATGACAACTATTGCCTGTGCTCACATGACTGTGTTCTGTTGACTGTACCTAAGACCTGTACAGAGCTAGGGAAACAAGCTTTCCAATTCTCTGCCTCTTCCTCTTGGAATGAGCTTTAAAAGGTCCTGAAATCACAGGAGCTCTTCCCTTTAAATTAGTTTAAATCTAGGGTAAACAGTATGATAGAAAATGAAGTGGAGGAGTGTAAATGTTTTGACACCTAGTTGCACTTTGTGTGCTGCTATTTTGGCCAGGTCGCTCTTGTAAAAGAGATTCTTAATCTCAATGAGACTAACCTGGTAAAATAAAGGTAAAATAAAGTAAAAAATGGAATGAAATGAGGAATGGTATCAAACATGTGTGTTTGAAACCATTCCTCATTTCCTTCCATGCATTACAATGAGCCTGTGGTCCGATTTCTACCTCAACCAGCCTCCCCTGATATACACAAACAATAACAACTCAGTCACACTGTCAGATCTGAAATTATTATTATGATGATGACGATGGTGATGATGAGATTATCAGCACTTTAATTTCAAACAAACCATTTTGGAGGAATTACGGGGGAGGTAATGGTTGAGGCGGGGGGAGGGAGTCTAGTCAGAGAGCCAAGCTCTTTCTTTTTATGGCTGTGGTCCTAGACCCAGATTATCCCTAATCTAAAAGTAATTTAACCTCATTCCAGATTGAGCAACGTTATTTGCTAGTCTCTAGTAAAGACCCACATGCCTACAGAATGTATTGTTTTATTGTTCTTTTTTGTAAATTTGTAAATTTGTTATTGCTATTTTGTTAATATTTTGCTATTTTGTAAATTTCTTGTCAATATTTGCTATTGTTTTTTATGTCCCATGCACCAACCTCACCAAGTCAATTTCCTGTATTTGCAAATATACTTGGCCAAATAAAATAATTTTGATTCTGATTCTGATGATTGGTTAAAACTAAGAATTGGTGTGGTTTAGAAGCTTAAAGGTGTGTAAATGGCTTTTTTCTCTTGACTCTCAGTGTAGCTTTACATGACTTACATTACTTCCACCCTGTAATGATGTCTCAGAATCTGAGGATCAGGGAAGACTGAGGTTTCATCTATGGCCCCAGGAGAAACATGCTTCTTCACAGAACAACTTATTCAAAGTGTTGCTCGAGATTCTCTTGAAGTCTTTGTCCGTGATGCAACTCAGGGTTTATCAGGGGAGCCTGGTTTAGGTGAATACAAATGTTTGTTCTACTTGCAACCCAGTGCTTCATGAGAGGATGACAGCAAGGTTAAAGGTCAAAGTTGAGGGGTCAGGGTCAGTCAGCCTCCCTGCACCTTACCCTTTGTCCTAGCTGGAGTTGCCCTCAATGCTTAAACTCCCCCCAAAACTTTAAATGTCTTACTTCCACCCGGTAATGGTGTCTCTTAGTATCTGAAAATCATGTAAGGCTGGGGTTTCATCTATGGCCCCAGGTGAAACATGCTTCTTCACAGAATAACGTTTTTGCTGGAGATTCTCTTGAAGTCTCCATCCGTGATTATTAGGGGAGCCTGGTGAAGGTGAATACAAATGGTTGTGTCATCGGAGTAAGACAAGACTAATGTTATACATAATGAAAAATAGCATTCTACTTTGGGATAACGTAACATTGGAATAACTTAATAGTGTTTTCATTGCCATATGTATATAAACAGGACCACTGTGGATAACATCTCCCAGTCCAAGCCACAGTCAATATACTGTATGCATACATATTGCATACTATAGTACTGCAGTCTGAACAGACTTTAATGTCATCCCTCACAAATTACTCATACTAAATAACACCTTAAAAATGTATCTAGCCATTCAGTTGCGTAGTCACATGTAGATAAAGGGTTGTCTCATACAACTTACTATTCTACACCACATCACTGGGTTGTTTTTCCAGATCAAGTCATAATTAATTTGAATCTACATGCCTCATCTTAAAAGAAGGTTGCTGTTGTTGTTGTTGTTGTTGTTTGCATGGAACCGAAAAACAATTTCATATGCAGCCAAATACATGTCTTCATTTCCTGCCTGCGTCGACTCTTATCTTTGATTGTAGTGTTCTAATCCTGCATATGGAGCTTAGCCATTGAGTGATAAATGTTGTGTTTGAATGATGCGGAGGGAGACCAAGGGAGAGATCACAGGATATGCAAAACAAAACACAATCGCAACCGGAACAAGCGGGGAAAAACCTTGAGGGACGTGTTCAGATGTGGCTTCTGCTTCTGATATTATGCTAAAGGGTTGACTAAGATGCATGTAAGAAAAGTCTCACCACCTCCACGGTGTGTGTGTGTGTGTGTGTGTGTGTGTGTGTGTGTGTGGGTGGGTGGGTGGGTGGGTGCGTGGGTGGGTGGGTGTGTGTGTGTGTGTGTGTGTGTGTGTGTGTGTGTGTGTGTGTGTGTGTGTGTGTGTGTATTTGTGTGTGTGTATTCGTGTGTGTGTTTGTCTGATTGGTGTCCCTGCATGTGTGTGTGTTTATGTTTGTCTATGTCTGTGTGTGTGTGTGTGTGTGTGTGTGTGTGTGTGTGTGTGTGTGTGTGTGTGTGTGCGTGTTTGTGTGTGTGTGCTTGTGCGTGTGTGTGTGTGTTACTGTGTACGTAAATGAGTCATACACGTCAGGGTGATAATGAAATCCTCAGTGCGTGAGTGTGTCTCTCAGCATCAGCTGACAACAGATAATCCCAATAGATATTGTTACGAAACCAACTAGGCAGCCTACAGGTAACTCTGGATTCTCTAAACGGTTCTGCCACTGGTCTGGATGTGTGTATTAACGTGAGAAGTAAGAGTATGTGGATGGTGTTGGGTGTACATGGTCCTGGGGAGAAACAGCTCTAGCTCTTACCCTGGTCCAGGAGCAGTTAAAGTGAGGCGTCGGTGCCGTCCAGCCCCCAAGTGGAGCATCGATGTTCAGATGGTGACAAATAAGAACTCATAACTCCGAAAGAATCCCCCAAAAGAATAATGTCCCACATTCAATAACTAAAACGAACACCTGAATTTCCCGGGGAGCTTGCATCACACGTGTGGCCGGAAGGGGGGGCATCGGTGTGCATAGACACGGCCACACATGTGATGCCCCCCCTTCCTGCCACGTCGCTCTGATGTCTTAAACATTTCGTCGTCACCACTCCGACACCGGGTCCTAGCCACACTGCCCCCCCCCACCCCCCACCCCCCAGGTGTGGTCTGTCTAAACAGCCCCCTGTACCAGTTAGTAATTTTGAGGTTTTCTAGCTGATATATGACATCCCAGTGCTGCACAATGTTATTGCGCAATGATATTAAAGTCAGAAAATAGCCATTTAGGTCAATGCATGTGTTTTTTTCTTAGCTCCTCCTAAAACGATTCCCCACTTGCCGTGACGTACGACATTTCGTATAACAGAGAGCTCTGAACACGTGACGTAGCTAGCCTGTTTGTAAAGTTAGCGCCCAGGGTCAAACCAGAGTCAACCCTCTGAACTCCCTTCACCGTTTTGTTTTGCAACTGAGTTAAACAATCTCTGACACATTTTTATTGAGAATTGCTCCTAGTTATACAGTATCTGGCGTTACTTTCCCTTCGTGAATGACTAGCGTCACCACTCTGGGTTTCCGTTCTTTCGTAACTTTCTTCAAGAAAAGCCAGGAAGCAAAACTCGCTGGCGTGGGCATTAAAGAACAAGCAATTGGTGGAGAAAGCATATTTGAGTCCCAGGAACTACTACTGGGAAAATAGCTCAGACTCCTAAAAAAACAGAAAGCTCTCTTTACTAGGGCACTCTGCCTTGTTTACCATCAATACGTGTCCATCTAGTTTATGAACACAAGCCATTGTGTACATTACGAACACAGCGATTCCATCATTCATCTGGAAGAATCAGCATTTCAAACAAGGAAGCTGCAGACCGTACACACAACAAGGAATATTGTAATGAGTCATATTCCTAAAAAAAACCTGTGAACAGGGGGAAAAAAAAAACAGCTGATTCAATATTTTTCAGAAAACAACAAAACAACACTTCAGGACAATTCTTATCCAGCCATCCTGACGGTATGCAAGTCAGTGATGCTGCTGAGGTGAGGAGATGAGAGATTGATCGCCTTGCTTCAAATGTCACTCAGGGCCGCAGGCCGTGCCTTCTGCAGAGGTGCTGATGTTGCTGTTAGTGTTCTTTTACACTGTCCTCTCCTCTCTTTTCACTCTCCTGTTTTCTCTTTTCACCCTCCTCTTCTCTGCTTTTCTCTCCTCTCCCTCTCCTTTTCTCATTAAAGCCCCTTCCTCTTCTCTCCTTTCTTTTTCACTCTCCTCTTCTCCACTGTCATCCTACTCTCCCTCTCCTTCTCTCCTTAAAGCCCCTTCCTCTCCTCTCCTCTCCTTAAGGAGAGAAGGAGAGGAGAGGAAGGGGGCTTTACGGAGTGAGGAAGAGGAGTGGAAAGGGCTTTAAAGCCCTGTCATCTTATCTCCTTGCTTCTTCTCTCCCTCTCCTTCTCTCCTTAAAGCCCTGTCTTTTTCTCTCTTTTCTTCTCCTCTCCCTCTGCTTCTCCGCTTAAAGGCCTACATTAGTCATATTCATTTTTTTTTGCTGATATATGACATCCTTGTGCTGCACATTGCTGTTATTACACAATGATTCAAGTTCGAAAATTGCCATTTAGGTCAAAGTATGTGTATTTTGGGCGATACGTTCTATTTTCTTAGCTTCTCCTAAAACGATTTCCACATTTCGTACAGCTACAGAGCTCTGAAGTGTGACGTGGCTAGCCTGTTTGTAAAGTTAGCGCCCAGAGTCAAATACAACCCTTCATCTGCTTTTTTTGTGACAGAGTCAAACAACCTTTTTACACATTTTATTGAGAATTGCTCCTAGCTTTTTGTCACTTTCCCAAATAGTTCCATGAATGGCTAAC
>NC_139653.1:45897194-45917194 GCF_951799395.1 Argentina silus | reverse complement strand
GGAGAGGTAGGGAAGCTGTTCTAGTGATGAGGAGGAGAGGCAGGCTAGCTGTTCTAGTGATGAGGAGGAGAGGTAGGGAAGCTGTTCTAGTGATGAGGAGGAGAGGCAGGGAAGCTGTTCTAGTGATGAGGAGGAGAGGCAGGCTAGCTGTTCTAGTGATGAGGAGGAGAGGCAGGCTAGCTGTTCTAGTGATGAGGAGGAGAGGTAGGGAAGCTGTTCTAGTGATGAGGAGGAGAGGCAGGCTAGCTGTTCTAGTGATGAGGAGGAGAGGTAGGGAAGCTGTTCTAGTGATGAGGAGGAGAGGTAGGGAAGCTGTTCTAGTGATGAGGAGGAGAGGTAGGGAAGCTGTTCTAGTGTTGAGGAGGAGAGGGAGGGAAGCTGTTCTAGTGATGAGGAGGAGAGGTAGGGAAGCTGTTCTAGTGATGAGGAGGAGAGGCAGGGAAGCTGTTCTAGTGATGAGGAGGAGAGGCAGGGAAGCTGTTCTAGTGATGAGGAGGAGAGGCAGGGAAGCTGTTCTAGTGATGAGGAGGAGAGGGAGGGAAGCTGGCACCATGTCAAACCAGTGACAGTGACGAGGTGTGTGTGTGTGTGTGTGTGTGTGTGTGTGTGTGTGTGTGTGTGTGTGTGTGTGTGTGTGTGTGTGTGTGTGCGGGCGCGTGTGTGTCCCTCCCCAGGTATCCTTTCAATCCTTTCCCCAGAGGACAAGAGGCGCCTTCAGCCATTATGAGTTATTCTCTCAGTATAATCCCTGTTACCTCACCTCCTATAGTACGGCAACCTGCCCGAGGTCTAGTTAAGATCATAACCGGATTAGGGACTGGAGAGACAAATTAAACGTGTTTCATACGTATATGTATTAACTGCCCTCTCAAGGTACTGTAGTTATGATTAAAAATAAATAATCTTCTTCTTAGGTAGACTACACTACACCACACACAGTGACCCTGTCTTCTGAACAATGTGTCCTCACCAGGGGGAATACCATTCCCCATTCCATTCCATGCATTGCAATGAGCCTGTCCTCCGATTTCCACCTCCACCAGCCTCCCCAGGCGATTTCTACCTCCACCAGCCTCCCTGGTGATTTCTACCTTATCCAGCGTCCCCTGGCAATTTGTATGATTTTGTTTGTTGATATTAGACTATTACAGATACAGGTAACTGCAGTTAATTTCTGAAGCCTTATAGTTGTTTTTGGTTACTGAACAAAATTAAGTAACTATAATTAATTATAGTAATTATAATTATAATTATAAAGCCCTGGAGCAAACACAACACGTCACATCATTCTATAAATATAATGTAAATGTAATGATAAATTAAAACAACCTCAACCCCAAGTTCTTTCCATATAAACGATTTGAGAATTCACTATTTTGCCCTTTTTTTTTAATCAGCTCGTTACGACGCCCACCTATAGCAATTAAGGCAGGAAAAGCTGCCAACCTGTCAAGAAGCACTGTGGGCTTAGCAGGATTCCCTAACAATTTTTTTTTTATCGTATTTCATCCCCTGTACAAACGTTAATGAAAGGAAAGACAACATGAATCCCTGGTGGAGAGAACAGAAAAATGCTAATGTGTCCTGATTTGAACCAAGACCAAAATGAGGCCGGTGGCGATATACTGTAGCCTCTCTCTGCCTGCCATTTTGTATATCTGTCGTCATTTCACCTTTTCTAAGCTCTGTTCTAGCTAATTCCCTGTGGCGGGGGAGTCCAATTAGCAACTGTTGTAGATACAGAGAGCCACTGTTCACTCCCTCATGTCTTACATGTTCTCTTTGACTGTGGTGTGACTCATTTCTGGTTTAACTCCAAAAGCAAAACAACATGTTACCCTTTGACGATGTATGTTTCTATGGTGCACATTTAAAATAATGTATTTATGTGGTTTTCAAGAGTCATGTTTACTTTCATATACATATCACCTCTTTTCCGCCATAAAGTGTTTAACATTGAGAAGCAGGTGCAGTATGAATTGAAGTTATCGTTAAATTTGGTGATTTACAGTAAGAATATTATAATAATTATAATATAATATATGACATTTAGCTGATTTATCCAAAGCGACTTACATTGCAGTGAGTGAATACATTTTTCAATATATATGGTCCTAGCAGGAATCGAACACATATATGCCATTTAGCTGACGCTTTTATCCAAACAGTGAGTGCATACATTTCAATATATATGGTCCCAGCAGGAATCAAACCCACAACCTAAGCGTTGTTAATGCCATGCTCTACCAACTGAGCCACAGAGGAACCCACAACCTAAGCGTTGTTAGCGCCATGCCAGAATATAGACTCCTCAAAACCGTTGCCACTGTTATGACTTTGTGCAAAGCAGTAGCGATCAGATTGACTTTCTGTCTATAACATACAGGATAGCACTTTATAACATGGGAATGACTAAGATAATAATAATAATAATAATAATACATATATATATATATTATCATCAAGCATCCATCCATAGTAAATGATTGTGGAGCAATTACTATGTCCAACATCAACTGGCGGGACGAGGCACCATCCATCACTTCTGCCTCAACCTCCCAGCATGGGCGATCTCTACAGGACATAAACTCTGTTTGTTGTGAATAATCAGCTCAAAACAACTCACAACGGGAACACTCTACCAGATGATACCTGTGTTGTAATCTTGCCCACCAGCCAGCTCACACACAAACACACACACACACACACACACACACACACACACACACACACACACACACACACACACACACAAACACACACCAAACTACTGCTGGAGCAGACCCAGCTAGGAGAGGAGGCTACACACACACACACACACACACACACACACACACTGTATGGCCTCCCGGCGCCTTAAAATGGGACTTGACCGGAAGCCTATGGCAGGAGCCGATGAAACAGCCGCTGGATTTAATTGGCTAATCTCTCAGTCTGTCACCATGTAGCGCAACCTGAGAACCTCCCCCATAAATGTGCTGCCTCCTTCCTCACTGGAGACAAACAAACAAGCGAGCAGCGCTGTAGCGCTTGTATGATAATGCTGATATTTAGCTGCCAAACTTGATCCCACCATAATAAAATGTATTAGTGTTCATTATTGCTTTTCCCATTATCCCAATCTTAACTGAGACAGCGTGATAAAACAGCGCAGGTTAGAAGATTTCTTTTCAAAAATGGTGTTGAGGTAATTAAGTAACAGTTGAAATTATTAAACGATTATGATTCACCTTAGAACCAAGCAGCAGACTCTTTTGTATGCTTGTATGGCTACTCTGACTCAGACTCAGATCAAGGACAAGAGCATTATTCTAGTGGGCAGGGTGTTAGAGGTACTTAATAAATAGATTTAATCCTTCAAATGGATTTGTTTAGTTCAGAAAATGGGCCAGATATGGTCATTTGTGGGCCAGATATGGGCCATTTGTGGGCCAGATATGGTCTTGTGGTGACACATATGCCGGAAACGACAAGTATTATATGGGCCAGACTTGGTCCAAATGTGGGGGGACCAGCCCTAGCTGAGAGTTGGCAATTTGCTGTGGGCCAGCTCTGGTATGATGAATGTGGCCCTGATACGTTCCTGTAGCTATTGGGCCATCTTTGGTCTGAGTGTGGTTGGGGCCTGGGCCACATCCACATGCTGGCCAAGGTCTGGCCTTTTCACGGCAAAGATAAGGCTCAGGAATGGCAGCCAGAGCCGGCCCACATCTGGCCCGGGTAGCAAAGTTGTACCTGGGCCACATCGGGATGCCAGTAGAAAACAGACGTAGGCCAGATCTGGACCTTCATTTCTCGGTTGACTGGGTAGACTAGAGAAGTCATCTTCTAGACTAGACTAGAGTTGCATTGCATTAGACTTCTCATTATGACAACCTCTCCTTGATAACATCTACTGTATATTTCTACAGATCCATTTATACTTATATTTTTCCTTTCTTCTATACTGCAATTCCCTTCAGATTGACTTTCATCGCAGTCACGCTGCCTAGGTTATTTGGTTTATCTCACAGAGTCTGGGTAGGTCTTAAACATCTGTGGAACTTCATCTATGGGATATAGCAATCTGTTGTTCTGCACTGCATGACTTCCAAGAAGACAACTTGAACACATGCAATCACTTCTCAACAGAGGACAACATCTGAAAGGTGTTTGGCACAGTGACAGTTGTGAGCCGGTGCCTACATAAGCAGTTTATATTCGTTTTAATCTCATGAGATCTCTTCAGAGATTTCTTCTGTTTCCCCGTCTCCGGTCTACTTCTGTTTTTATGTTGAGAAGGGAAATGCAGAGATATTGATTCCATTTTTATTGCCACATAACAGTGTCTAATGTGGTATATTTGTTTTTCCACTAATGTATAAGTCAGGCTGGGGCCAGTGTTCTGGATACATAAAGTTAACCCTGTAAGTGCTGGAACACAACAAGCTGCATCGCAGTGGGGAGAGACGGTTGCTCATATTTTAAATTCCTACCAGGTGCTCCCATAGAAAACTATGGGAGAGAGAAACCCATCTCAAAATTCATACTTTCTTTTTTTTCATTAATAGCTCTCTATCGGATTAATGAAATTAAAGTAAATCCTATCCAGCACGTTGTATTCAATAACTGATGAAGAGATTCTCATTCTCTGCCGAGTGAGACGGCATCTGCTGTAAAGATGCAAAGTCAATTTTCATAAATACTAAATATACCCTGGAGGATCACTCTGAGAAGCACGGGGGCGCGGAAGAGAAGAGTTGAGATAAGCAAGGTTAATCTGTCCATTAATACAGAGCATTCTGAACCAGTGATAATTGTGGCTCCCTTTTTTCGATTTAGTCTTGTCTTAGTCAATTTGACTAAAATAGCATTACGTTTTAGTCATGTTTTTGTCATTTGAATAATGATTTAGTCTAGTTATTGTCAAAATGACAAAAACTCTGGGCCGTTTTACTGTCTACTTAATGTAATTACATATTAGTCACATCACATGCTTTATTGGCCCATAGTAAACTACAACCACTGACTTCCATCTACCCAAACTTATAGCTCCTTCTACTAAAAATGTTCAACAAATTTGCAGAATAATTACTTTGCAGCAGATTAAAAGTCACACCCCTGGACATGGCACATAAAAGGCTCTGCGTTTGACAGTATCAGCATCAGCAAGGCACTGCGCAGATTTGCTGATATTGATCACAAAATCTGTGCTTATTTCTTTGCCGAAGTTGATTTGTCCATCAGTGATATGCGCAGTGAATTGCTCAAACTAACTGAGATTGGTCGTATTTCATTCTTCTCCCGTGGAAACTTTGCATTCAGTGTTGTTTGAATCGACATGATAAGTAGCCCCTTTTTCTGCCGATGAGCAACTGAGTGACTGTTTGCATTAATGAAGGGTTTTGGCCAGATTGGAGAAGGTTTGCTGGGCAGAGATGGGGGTGGTTATGACTTGTGAATGACTCATGAATAGTACTCATTTTCCACCAATAACAACATTACAACGTCACAATGAGAAAGTCCTACAATTCTGTTAATGTCATGCATGCTTTTAATTGGACCTTTTAATTAAGACCTCTCTCCAAAATTAGTTAGTTATTGTTGGGTCTATTCAGTCCATTGTCTCATCTTTTGCCACAGAAAAATTGGAGTTTGACAAATATTTTCATCATTCATTTCATTGACGAAATTAACACTGCTCTGAACTTAGCCCTTTTACACACGTATCTACAGCTCACAGGCTTTACCGAGCCTGCACTTGTAGTAGCTGCAACATATCTACCAAAAGAGGTATCATGCCCATTGTTACAACCCAGCTCATTAGGGGAAAGGGAAGCAACATAGAACCAGATGGACCTGGTAAAATAGAGTTATTTATTTTCGAGGAACTTAGATAGTTTTCTTTATAAGGTAAAAAGGTAAGAACACAAGAGCCCAACTACAAAGGAAAAAGAGCCTGTGGGTGCTGTTCAAATCAAACAAACGAATATAACCAAAAGAGAGCTCCTAAAAGACAAGCTATAACTAAATTATCTTTGTTTAAGCAAAACCAACTTCAGCAGTCAAAACCAAAATACATTCAAAACAGCCACTCCTGCTCCTAGTGTGATTAAACAAAAGGTACTTCTAAGTGTGTATATATCAGTACCAGCAAAATGACGAATATGTATACGTGCCTCGTTCTAGGGAAACTGAAGGGGTACAGCCCCCCCCCCCCCCCATCTTTAACCGTTTGCTAGATATGAATATGAAAGATATTCTGTTGTGTCTTTTACAATGATCTGTTTTAGAGATGTTGATGTTAGACATTCCGTAATCTTGTTCCCAGACTACCACCCAAATGCTCAGAAGGTCTGTTGGACCAACACGTCAAACTTGGACTTTGTTTACCTGATAAATGGAGAAACTAGCTTTACCGCACATGAGTCATCACCACACGTTTGTGATTCAGAGCCACACCTCGCAGTCATGTGATACGCTGAAATCAAACAATGAACAAATACTTTACTCAGTAAATACTTCACAATTTTTTTTAATAAATAGTAGTCAGGTTTGAGTCGTTATTCCAGGCTTCTATGCGCTTGTGCGCAAAAGCCCGGGGGAGAGGTTAGCAATTCCGTCACCCCATCAAAACATGTATGCCTTCAGGCATTTACACCCTTGTTTATCACATTTTCTATACAGTGGAATTCATGAATACTTGGCCTATATGTCAGCCTCGATGCTAGTCATGTATTTCTCTATCTGTCAATAGTGTTCCAGTGTGAATGTTCATGAAGGGCTCATGAATATAACATACACACACACCTCAACATGCTGTACGGTACATGTCACCCTCCCGCTGATCAAGATTTACGAGTGGGAGGCACAGGAAGACGGGCGTCTGACTGTTATTTAACTTTATCCAGGGAAAATACACTGAGACCAAGGTATCTTTTGCGGGTGCACCCTGCCCACATACAAATACAATTGCAAAACACAACACATTGAATATACAACACAGTAAAATAGAAAATACACAACAATAATGAATCGAAACAAGAGCGTGTCTCTGTGAGCTGGTCCTTCACCAAGGACTTCAAATGGCTCCAACCGCAGTCTGTTGTACCCTGAAGATCATTCCAAATCTGAGGAGCACAGTTGCTAAAAGCCGTTATATGATGTTTTTCCATACTATTTAACTTAAATAGAGTACTCTAAATCACCATCTGTCTATGGCAACACTAACAGTGTCCTCAATTATCGGAGCTCAGGGATCGCATTCATTAGATGATTTTCTGTTTGATACACAGTAGTGAGTCATAAGTGGCAGATGAAGAGGGTGTGTGTCTGTGTCTGTGTGTGTGTGTGTGTGTGTGTGTGTGTGTGTGTGTGTGTGTGTCTGTGTGTGTGTGTGTGTGTGTGTGTGTGTGTGTGTGTGTGTGTGTGTGTGTTAGCAGCTCCTGCCAGTGAGGCAGCAAATTAATGTGTGCAGTCACTTAATGGGGCAACTTGGGATTGGTACATCCATTTTTGTACTTTTAAATGAATATATTATACTCACTGATTCTTGAAGAAGAATATAACGTATAATGCCTCATTAACTTAGTTCAACTGTCTTACCCCATCAGAATCCCAAATATAAGGTTTTTCTCTATTGTTTGTAAACAACATAATTATTAAGAATCATTATTGCAGCTTCAAAACTTGTTAAAACTATGATTTAGATTTTATGGATGATCAGTCCTTGCAACTATAGCCAATCTATTCATTTTAGAATGGTAACATTTCTCCATGGCCCCATCCCTCAACTGTTTACCAACAACGGTGACGGAGAGGGAGGCCGTTGTTGTTGTTTGAATCCCAGATTGCCCCCTTAAAGTGCATAATCCATGGCAAGAATCCAGAGCATCATCAGCAATGCCTCGACAGCTCATCCCTCTCTCCTCCCTCCCTCCTCTATTCTCTCTCTCCTCCCTCTGTTCCTTCTGTTCTCTCTCTCTCCTCCCTCTGTTCTTTCTCTTCCTCCCTTTGCTGCCCTCTCTCCTCTCTCTCTCCTCCCTCTGTTGCCTCTCTCCTTTTTCTCTCCTCCCTCTGCTTCCTCTCTCCTCCCTTTGCTGCCCTCTCTCGTCTCTCTCTCCTCCCTCTGTTTCCTCTCTCCTCTCTCTCTCCTCCCTCTGCTTCCTCTCTCCTCCCTTTGCTGCCCTCTCTCCTCTCTCTCTCCTCCCTCTGTTGCCTCTCTCCTCCCTCTGTCTGTTCTAATTAATTGGTCCACTCCTTCTCACATCCTGCCCCGTAGAGAATACTGCAAGCTGTGCTCCTGGGCTGTTTTGAGGCCTAAACAGAATGCCATCTTGCATTATCCACATGTATACAGTATATACTTAACACATCATTTGTAACAGTTTGTTAGCTGTTTATATGGAAATCACTATTCCAATTAGCCTGAAGTGCTGTGCTGTGGAGGCTGTCAATACTGTCCTCACAAGCAGTCGTGAGGGCTGGGAGGGCGTTATGTCTTCATTCAATTCCAATGGATACTTCTGGTGTACGTCTCCACACACCAGTGGAGGCTGGTGGAGGTAGAGATCGGAGGACGGGCTCACTGTAATGCATGGAATGGAATGAGGTTGATACAGTACCATTCCGCATTCCATTCTGTGCTTTAGAGAGCTAGCTTGGAGAACACAGTGTATAGCATGGAAGGATGGTGGAGGTAGAAATCGGAGGACGGGCTCATTGTAATGTGTGGAATGGAATGAGGAATGGTATCAAACACGTGTATTTGTCCATGAGGGATGGTTTTAAACACGTGTGTTTGATATCCGATTTCTACCTACACCACCCTCCCCTGGTGTGTAGAGACATAGCTATCCGGAAGGCAGCTGGGATCAAGGACTTTATAGGATTTGGCCTGTGATGGTCAATCATCATGCAAATAATCATTACCGTCATAACCGTTAAAAAAACTCCAACTTTTTGTATTTGAAAAGGCTCTGCCTCTCTGAGCGATTAGAGAATGTGCTCGCAATTTCATTGGATGTCACATTTTGCAGAATATGTTCTGCAATGGATTTCCCCAGGCTTTCTGAACTAGGTTATGACGGTATTTTTTATTTTTTTTTGGTGTTCACTGGCGGTCATCGGGCAACCATCACAGCCCTCTATGGGATGTTGTGCAAAGTAGCAGCTCCGAAGCTGAAACTCCGAAGTCAAACTTTTTTTTTGTCTTTGACTTTGTATACAGTGTGTGGATGACTAGAAAAAAATCTGCAAGGCCAGATATCATGAAAAGCAGCAATTATGCCGTTCCTTCAGACGATCCTGCCCCTACACAGTTATAATCCTTGCAGGTTACTGAGGACAGTAGTGACTTTTTTTGTGATCAATCTTAAAACATCCTCTTTCATTTGCCACGGTCAGCGCTTCCATCCAGCCTGCCCTTGCCGCTTGGCTGCACCAGCCAATTACAGACGTAACTATGTCAGCTTATTACACGACAGGCTGGCCATCGACAAACTCTGATTGGGTGGGAGCCTCCAACCTCAGGCACAATTAATTACAGCTTTGCCCTTGTTAAGTGTGTGGAAGAGGGAGAGTAAAAAAAAATAAAAGCATACCTGTTGTTTTTCTTTATTTCTCTGTTGTGGTATTAGCTTGATTAATTAATCTTCTGTTGAACACACTGTATGTGTGCCAGAGGCTTCTCTGGGCGTCGATATGGAGATGAGGTACAAGGTTAAGCCAAGATGACGAACCTCATGTGAGAGATGGAAAGTTTCCAGCCCCCGAGGGCAAACTAGTCCGGCTAAATAGGACACCCCTCTGAGAGAGACAGAGAGAGATTCCCCTGCAACACATGATGATAATAATATTGATTGAATGTCTCTGTCATCCTCTGGTTTGGACCGCAGTATAGTCCAGTTGGTAGCATCGGGTCAACTGCACAGCTGGTGGAATAAGTCCCACCATACAGTGACCTTATTAGCTTGGTCCCAGACCTCGACCAGGATTCTGTGAGTACAGCTTTCCAATCAGTGGAGGCTTGTGGAGGTAGACATCGGAGGATAGGCTCATTGGGTGACCTTATAACAGTAACCTGTACCAGAACTCAACCACGTCATGATAGCAGGTTAACCAATGTAGTCTTTTGTTCAAGAGGTATCTGCAATTTACTTTTCTTGTTTTGGACACTTTGCGCCCAAGTGTGTTGTCCGTCAACACACTCTGACATTATGAACTTGCTTTATGTAGGCTGTATAAATTGTCAAAACATTAATCCTTATTAATTATTAATATTATTTTATAATCTCCCATTCATTTCTTCATCATACACAGTTTTATGATAGCATTATTTTCCTAATTTTGTGTTTCACTTTGGGTCGTATAAAGTTATTTTATTACTGTTTGTTGTCCTGCTGTTACTCTATTCTGACTGCTGTAGCATTGGGGGACCCATTTATCTGGGGGGTCATTCCAGTGACCAATGAGAAGGTCATTCCAGTGACCAATGAGAAGGTCATTCCAATGACCAATGAGAAGGTCATTCCAGTGACCAATGAGAAGGTCATTCCAGTGACCAATGAGAAGGTCATTCCAGTGACCAATGAGAAGGTCATTCCAGTGACCAATGAAGAAGTAATTTAGTGACTATTGAGGAGGAGAGTCTTCCTGTCATTCTATTTCTTTGCTAACGTCTCTCTTCCTGGAATCTTTAGACAAGGTCAAATTCAGAAGTGGGCCCTCCACTATTCAGAGACCTGGGAGAAGCTCTGTTATTGACAACACACAATGAGGTACTGTCATATCGATTTGTTTGGACACAAAATGTTGCTCACTACATTTGTATTATCAATCTACTTTAAAAGAGTCCAAGGTTTGTAGAGGTACAGGGAGGTCAATAGGGAACACTGTGTGAATACAGTAGACAAGGACAACCTCAACGTGCACTGCTTTGGGTACACGACAGAATGAAGTGTACTCTCTACAGTACATTTCACTTCACTCATTTCACAGAACTTTCACTTTCCCACAGGGCTGTAAAGAGGGTTGGTGAAATAGACAGCGATATCAATTCATCTTGGTAAAAAAAAATGCTCTCTCTCTGTCTCTGTCTCTCTCTCTGACTCCCAACCCCCCCCCCATCCCCCACCACCACCACCACCATCCATACGTCCTCTGAGCCCACCTGAGAGCAGAGAGCGTCGCTCGGTGTTACTGACCCGGTGGGCATGAGGGATGGAACTGCCCAGCCAGCATGACAGAGGAAAGGAATAGGCGTATTAGAGCCATTACTGACCAGGCTAAGTGGAGTCACGCTGTCTGACTGGCCATGAACCAAGTCATTAAACCTGCTTGTCACAACAATGAAATAAAGGGCCATATCGATGAGGCAATTTGGATGCCCATCAAAACACAGGGGAGAAAAAATATCCCTAGCTTTTGACGTCGGTGTAAAGCTTCAAAATATGAATAGACCTGAAATGAGGATAATAACTGCATTAATGTTTTGTTGGGTTACTATTCGTCAATTTTGGGTCCACCTGAAGGTAGCACTTTGTATTCAAATTTCTCTTTGAATCGAAAATAGCATTTCGTGAAATCAATATACTTGTAGACCTCTCATTCTCCTGACTAGGAAGTGACTAGTGAGTAGATCTATGTAACCATTAGTTAACTCATCATCAACACTCAACACTGTGGGGGAAATGGCTATGTGTACAACTCAGGTACCAGTGTGGAGGCTGGTGTTGGTAAACAATGCTCGGAGGATGGGCTCATTGTAACACATGGAACAGAATGAGTAACACTATCAAACACAACCATTCGATACCATTCTTCATACCATCCCATGCATTACAATGAGCCCATCCTCCGATGT
Organism: Argentina silus; assembly: GCF_951799395.1. NCBI lineage: Eukaryota > Metazoa > Chordata > Actinopteri > Argentiniformes > Argentinidae > Argentina > Argentina silus. The sequence goes on along the minus strand of NC_139653.1, from coordinate 45,905,352 downwards.
CTACCTCCACGAGCTTCCCCTGTTGCAGTACTTAGGAATATAAATAATTACAGCCTTTTAAGACTCAATTCGCTGAGCCTGTGGTCTGATGTTTGGTCCCTTAATTAGTGGCAGGCTGATTGTAGGATAGATGACCCGCCATAGATTCCCCAGGGAGATGCTAATCGTTAGCACCACTTGAGTACCAATGAAGTAGTGAATCATGTCATTAATATGCGAAGAGTGGAATGTCTGTGTGCACCCAATAGGAATCAGGGAGCTGTTCGTTCACTGGGAAGAGGGCAGAGGAGGCACAAAGCTCACACTGTAGTCATGCAAATATGTTGTTTTTTACAAACGTGACATTTGGGCCACTGCATGAACGTCAAATGAGAAGCCTTGCTTGTCATACAATAGGGGAGGATTGGGTACAGTATAAGTAGGGCAATTAGGTTCTCCACTCATCCACGTGAGTTAGACGTGTAGGTTTTCTGTTGCGTGAAGAGGTAAGGTGACCGAGGTCTGATATTTTGCAGAGCTTACATTATCGCTGTTCCTTCCTCAGTAACAGCAGCTGCCCTACCATGGGTCTGTACACGGCCCTGGTCCCCAGTAACAGCAGCTGCCCTTCCATGGGTCTGTGCACGGCCCTGGTCCCCAGTAACAGCAGCTGCCCTTCCATAGGTTTGTGCACGGCCCTGGTCCCCGGTAACAGCAGCTGCCCTTCCATAGGTCTGTGCACGGCCCTGGTCCCCAGTAACAGCAGCTGCCCTTCCATAGGTCTGTGCACGGCAGAGTTGTATTCACGCTCTGCTGAGGTGTGCTATTGAAGGGTTCAGCAGCCTTGGAGAGGGAGAGGCCCATCTAACTGGCTGATTACCGGAGAGAGATGAGAGGCTATTACGCCTCAGAGGTCTCCGGGGAGAGTGTGTGTGTGTGTGTGTGTGTATGTGTGTGTGTGTGTGTGTGTGTGTGTGTGTGTGTGTGTGTGTGTGTGTGTGTGTGTGTGAGTGTACCCAGCAGTAATTGTGTTAGCTCAGCGGAGTGTTAGGTGTCCACCAGGGGATGATGACGTTATTTGATACCATTCCTCCTTCCATACCATGCATTACAATGAGCCCGTCCTCCAATTTCTACCTCCACCAGCCTCCCCTGGTGTACAGTGAATGCAATAGTACAGTAGTGGCGTCAAATAGGATCAAATGGCTCTTATCTGACACACGCCCCTCCCCTCCTCTCTTCCTGTCTGTGTCTGACTCGAGGAAAGTATGACAGTTTACACTACTGTTGACCTCTGTGTATGACAACCAAGATTGTTTACCGTTGAAGACTCGGAACTCGATTAAGGAGTGAATAGATGCATTGAATTCATGAGCCACATACCAGTGGCCCAGGTACAGCATTTAATGCACTGGCAAGGTTTTGTATTCACACTCTGCTGAGGTGTTTCTATTGAAGGGTTCAGCAGCCTTGGAGAGGGAGAGGCCCATCTAACTGGCTGATTACCTGAGAGAGATGAGAGGCTATTACGCCTCAGAAGTCTCCGGAGAGAGTGTGTGTGTGTGTGTGTGTGTGTGTGTGTGTGTGTGTGTGTGTGTGTGTGTGTGTGTGTGTGTGTGTGTGTGTGTGTGTGTGCGGAGTGGTCACTCAATGTACGTTCAACTGCTTTTCCCATTACCCTGCATCGGCTCCTTATCAAAGAACATACATTAACCGATGCGTTAATGGATGGAGCTATAGAGATTGTTCACCGACCCTTGAATGGCTTCTCAGACATTATTAACAACATGGCACCCGGTAAATGGCTTCCCCTTTTTCAAGGAAGCAGATACCTGAATAACCAGGTGTAATTGAATTGGATAACTTACATCGGACTGTCGCACGTCCAGACTTTTTCGGCGGTTGATCCGTCTTTCACGGCAGCATTACACCACGTTCACTTGTACCTTACTGTATTCTTACAAAACTGTTTTTTTCGAAATACGTCTTTCTGGCGGAAGAGTGATTGAAGCTGAAATGAGGTTCATGGGCAGGCGATACGGCACAGCTCCAGTGCGGAGCAGACAGAACTCAACGGTTCTATTTATAGTTATCTGGAGGCCTCTGCTAATCAGTTGCAATGTTCGACTCTTTCTTGTCACAGAGAGAGGGTGATGGAAGGACAACCGTTTGTTATCGGCGTCAATCTCAGTGCCGTAGTAGAACTGTGCCCAGCACGTTGTCTGTCATCATTCAGAACTGAAAGGAACAAGGAACCAACTTCTGCTTGTTGTAGAATGGCCGCTATTTGGTGTTACTGTATTGTGCTGTATTGTGCTGTATGTTTATAGAAATCTGTATATCTGACTGCCATGACAGCATTGCTCGGACGTTTTTATCAATACCCGCCCCAGGCGTTCCGTAAATCCATATAGTATTATAGAAAATGAACAAAATGCTGATAGTTACACAGACAATGCCACTGGGGTTAATATCCTCTTTTTATTCTCAGATGCAAAATGTACTAAAACATTATGGCTGTTCTCCGAGAAACAGAAATGTCCGCTGGGTGTTTTATTTAGCAGACAGGAGACATTTGATTTGAATGTATTTATATTATACCTATAATAATAATAATAATAATAATAATTTATTAATTTATTACATTTATAAAGCGCTTTTCATAATACAAGAATCATCTCAAAGTGTGTATGTGCACTCATATTTGAATGCCTATCAGGTGTTATCAAGTTATCAAACTCCCAGGGGAGCAGAATTAATCCAAGCAATGTATGGCTCTCCCCAGCAGTAATTGTGTTAGCTCAGCGGAGTGTTAGGTGTCCACCAGGGGATGATGACGTTATTTGATACCATTCCTCCTTCCATACCATGCATTACAATGAGCCCGTCCTCCAATTTCTACCTCCACCAGCCTCCCCTGGTGTACAGTGAATGCAATAGTACAGTAGTGGCGTCAAATAGGATCAAATGGCTCTTATCTGACACGCCCCTCCCCTCCTCTCTTCCTGTCTGTGTCTGACTCGAGGAAAGTATGACAGTTTACACCACTGTTGACCTCTGTGTATGACCACTGTTGACCTCTGTGTATGACCACTGTTGACCTCTGTGTATGACAACCAAGATTGTTTACCGTTGAAGACTCGGAACTAGATTAAGGAGTGAATAGATGCATTGATTTCACTGTTGACCTCTGTGTATGACCACTGTTGACCTCTGTGTATGACAACCAAGATTGTTTACCGTTGAAGACTCGGAACTAGATTAAGGAGTGAATAGATGCATTGATTTCATGAGCCACATACCAGTGGCCCAGGCATTTAACGCACTGGGAAGGTTTATATATACATGAACATCTCCATTAGACAAATGGAAGTTATTTTACCTTGATCAGAGCCATAACAATTCTTATTGGTCAGGATTGATCATTCTAGAATAGATCAAATTCATAACTTCTCGGATGTGTTACCAGGGTTCTCCTCAGGCAGAGCAAATTATAAACTGATACACAGTAATGATAATTATCTTTGTTCGCTAATGACATTGTTGTTAAAAGCTAAAGTGAATAGCAACTGAACAATGCAACCTAGCAACTTATTTATGAATCTAATTGGCTTAACGGACGAACGGACTGTGAAAAGTTCAACATTTGTCATCTTTGTTGTCCATGAACGGATGACTCCCATGGAGAAACCATTGGCAAAACCAATGTTTTTTTCAGACAGGTGGCCTATGGGAAGGCAGGACAAAAACTCCACTGACACCACAATGATATGGATTGGCAACGTTTCCTTTTGGTTTTCACTGAAGTGTAGGTAGAAACATCGTGTGCGTTGATTTGACCTTAAAAAGTTGTTGTAATGGCTTAAAAGTCCATTTATTTGGCTCTGTCCTAGTCTTCCTAGCCTCCCACTGTAGTCTTACACACGTTGCTAGAAACAACGTGAGAAAGATCTGAGCAAAGCGAATCTATCAATAATCAGTAACGCTAATCTTTAACTGCGTGATAATTGGTCAGAAACGTATCCCCACGTGGGACTAGCACCATCTTCCCTGACCAATATTAAATCAGGGGAGTGGCATATCTCTGGTATATAGAATCTCTGCTCATAACAGGGGTTTGTTTGTTGGTGTTTATTTACCATAATGCTCAGAAACCACTTCTCTGTGAGTAGCACCATATCTCTAGTTCCTTGAAATATCTGGCTGCTGGCGTATGCAGTTACTCCTCTGAAATCAATACAAATCACATCAATAATTTACGTGAGGAAAACAAACAATTACCTCAAAGCATTTTCTACCTCACTCTCTCACCATCATAAGTAGTGGTGGTGATTGTTCCCATTTCATGCCATGCAGGTTTTTAACAGGGGCTTGTTGTTCTCCCTTCTGCTGTGAAGTGAAGGGGGGACAGATTCAAAGCATCTCAAGGATATTAGCACCTCAATTGATTCTATCTTTCATCATCTCACACAAGTCATTGAAGCCGAGCAGGAGCATAATAAAAATGTGCCGCCCCCCCCCCCCCCCCCCCCCCCCCCCCCGCCCCCCCCGGGATAAGACGGACACGCTGTACAGCTCATCACACCCCATTGTTCAAAGTGTGTATAACTCAGAGGGAGGCTGGTGGAGGTAGAAATAGAAATCAGAGGATGGGCTCACTGTAATGCATGGCATGGAATGGGATGAGGAGTGGTATCAAACACGTCCTTCGATTTACACCCTCCACTGGTATAATTCGAACACAGACTCCATGGCATGAAAACAACAGATGTCTAGTTATAGTGATTCTTGCCACGTCGATCAATTACAACGCAAAGATGGATACTCCTGACTCATTATGTTGCTTTTGTTTAGTGCAACAATGTTTTCAGCTCAAATTTGTCCCTTTTTTATCTAAAGTACTAAATTGATGTGTAATAATAGGCTATTGTGAGACTGTGGAGAGAGAGAGATAGTGAGAGATAGAGAGAGAGAGAGAGAGAGAGAAAGAGAGAAAAACAGAAAGAGAGAGAGAGAGAGAGAGAGAGAGAGAAAAACAGAAAGAGAAAGAGAGAGAGAGAGAGAGAGAGAGAGAGAAAAACAGAAAGAGAAAGAGAGAGAGAGAGAGAGAGAGAGAGAAACAGAAAGAGAAAGAGAGAGAGAGAGAGAGAGAGAGAGAGAAAGAGAGAAAAACAGAAAGAGAGAGAGAGAGAGAGAGAGAGAGAGAGAGAGAGAGAGAATTCTTCGTCTTAAGCAGCTGTGTAGCTTAGCAATTCTCCAATGTGCTTCATAATGAGACGCGTGGCGGAGGAGAATGATGAAATCCCATTGAGTCTTGTTTGTGGTTCTTTTGCTGTTTATCAGAGGAATATTATCACAGGTTTGTTATTATGATGATAATAGTAATATTCGACTCCCCTGTTCACTGGTATGATTGTCAATCATGTTATCTTCATCTGCAGTGTCCTCCGTTTGCATTGGAACAGTGAACCATATTACAATGGCTGTAGAGACTCCAGAAGGTAGTTGGATTTGACATAGACCAGGGTTTGATCAGAAGTATGCAGTAAAAATGTGATGTTTTGACGGTCGCATTACGGACACATGTATATGTTACAGTCCAGTATCTGAGAGCTAGGATCACCTACACCCCCCGCCCCCTTCCCCCCAGTGAAAGAATTCGTTATTAGTTTGATATGAAGTCAGGTTCAGAAAAGGACACATGGATTGTTTTGTTCTCTTTGCCTGTCGTTCGAGAATCGATAGTTCTGCTTCGCTAATTCCCCAAGGAGCCATTTAGACTGCATTTCTGCTCTCGGCTCCAACCAATCGCTGATGAACTGTTCTCTGGCCAAACAGCCAGGAATGTACAGCTCCTAATGGCCAGAGAGGTCCTGAGGTGTGTGTGGTGTGTCTGTGTAGTGTGTCTGTGTGGTGTGTCTGTGTGGTGTGTCTGTGCGTGCGTGCGTGCGTCCGTGCGTCCGTGCGTCCGTGCAAGTGTGAATGCATGCCTGGTGTGTGTGTGTGTGTTCATGGTGTGTGTGTTTGTGCGTACATGTGTGCTTGCGTGCAAGTGTGAATGCATGCCTGGTGTGTGCGTGCGTGTGTGCGTTCATGGGCAGGCATGTGTGCGTGTGTGCGTGTGTGTTCCTGATGGTTAGTGGAAGCTCAGTCCTCTTCCTCACTAATAACCACCACACACAGGGATTAAAGACTTTAGCCCAGTCAAGCTAGGCAAACACCCTCCCACTCTGTATGGAAGGGATAACTCTGAAGATCAAGAGAGTAGGGTGGGTTGGGGGGGGAGAGGGGGGGAGAGTGAGAGAGAAACAAAGAGAGAGAGAGAGAGAGAAACAAAGAGAGAGGGAAAGAGATAGAGAGAAACAAAAAGAGAGAGAGGACGAGAGAGAAACAAAGAGATAGAGAGAAACGGAGGGAGGGAGAGATAGAGGAAAGTCAGGGAGACTTCTGCCTTGTATGTTATTCATGCTCGATTCGGCAAAGTTGTGCATACAATATGGTTCTTCACAGTCATTGATTTTGTCCGTGGAGAACTTCCTGTCTGAGTGATGCGGAGGTGGTGTGTGTGTGTGTGTGTGTGTGTGTGTGTGGGTTTCACGTTCCTTTGTGAAATTTCAATTAGAAAATAACTTTATTGCTCATAGCTCCCTTGAGACGGTAATCAATCTCCGTCTTCAACAGATTCTCAGAGAGCTTTTGCACTCGCTGGGCTTGGTGGTGGATGACCCTGCTGCTGATGGCCTTCACTGTTTCTGTAGCTACGACAGCACACCGCACAATAGTTTTATTCTATCATTTCTGTTAGGCCTCGTAGGCATGACGACCAACACACAGGGGATAGAAATACAGTTCAGGTTGGAATGTGTTGATTTGATTTAAAGCATTATGTACTCAACTGTGTTTAATGGGTTATGTTTTCTGGGTTGAGGACTTCGAAGCATGTCTTCTCTGCTAGATTTAGGTTGGATGTGGAGTGCGTCGATAGGGTCAGCTTGAGTTGATCTAATCCCACTGCTAAAGGTTGACACCGACATACCCACAACCTTTCAAGAGAATGTAGCTGGATCATGTTTTACATTATCATTTACGACATTCCACATGTGAATTCATAAAAAAATACCGATAACCGCAATACGCAAATGCGCTACATAAGAGTTTTGTAACCTTATCATTTGCAATATGCGATAGAAAAGTATAATCCATTCAGATTTTCATAAGGGGCTTATACTGTAACTAAACAAACGTTGCTGTGCTCCGCTGTTGACCTGCCATTGGGATTGGGGATGAGAGAGAAATCATCCAACTCGGATCTTCTTCACTTCAGGTCACATGTACTTAAACCTCCGGAACTCACTCTCTCTCTCTCTCTCTCTCTCTCTCTCTCTCTCTCTCTCTTGATCCTCTGTTGGTGTGTGTGTGGGTGGAAAGAAAGAGAGAGAGATGGGAGAGAGAGAGTGGGGGAGAGAGAGAGAGAGAGAAAGAGAGAAACATGCACGCACACACACACTGAGGTTATTTACTGGTTTTGTGGATCTCAGCAAGGTGTGTTTGAGGTCAGTACTTTGTGTCCCTGTGTTAAGAACACAATGGCATTTCTGCACTGCCCTCTGACATCAAACACATCTGAATCTACAGCCAAGGCCCTTCATTGATTTCTCTTATCGACATTATGACATCTCACACTCATGCACACACACACACACACACACACACACACACACACACTCATGCACACACACACACACACACAGACACGCACACACACACATGCACGCGTGTGTGTGAATGTGTATGTGTGTGTGTGTGTGTGTGTGTGTGTGTGTGTGTGTGTGTGTGTGTGTGTGTGTGTGTGTGTGTGTGTGTGCATCAGGCCGTTACAAGGAGGCATAAGTAATTGAGGTAATCTTTACAGGGGGATTTAAAAATGACTTGGGATGAAAATTTGCTCGAGCGTGAGTCCTCTGAAAACCACTAAGAACAGATAGATGGCGGCTATGGGTGTTAACAGATGAGCTGGGAGGCGATGACAGTGATTCTACAGACGATGACCCATCTCTACAGACGTTAACAGTCGTCAAATGAAATGCTAGAGCCATTGTAAATAGGAGCAGGCTCGATAATAATGATCCACTCCAGCGGAAATGCTGGTAAGCGTGTCAGCAGGCATCCTCTTCTTTCA